>NC_052620.1:1199783-1541563 GCF_016545825.1 Eucalyptus grandis
TTTTGGCTCTTCATGGCACCATCATTTTTATTTTTATTGCTACCTATTATTTCTCCTAGGCGTGTCCTCCTTGCACACGTTACCTCATTTTTAAATTTTTTCTGCCCTCCTGGGAAACCAAACTTAGCTGCCTCATCCTCCTTTGACTCCTCCTTTACGGCACCCCCTCCTTGGAAAACTAAATCGTAGCCTCCTCCACCTCCTTCTGTGTTCATCCTCCTTGCACGGCACCCATTCTTAATCTTTTAGAAACCTTTCAAGAGCAGGCTTGAAAACTCTTGGAAAACGACCGTTCCCTCCTCCATTGCACGATCCTCTTCCTCTCAATCCCTACTGTCTCTTGGTCACCTCGTTGCAGTTGCTCGCTGCCTTGCCTCTGGTCCTCTCTCTTTTGCGGTTGTAGCCTTGTCTCCGGTCCTCTGTCGCGGCCATCTCGGTCGCCTGGTTCTCTCTTCCTCCAGCCTTCTCTCACCGTCGCGGCCTCACCGTCGCGGCCTCACTGCTGCTGCCTCGCCTCCGCAGCCTTGCTTCCTCTCCCTCGCCTCGTCTTCACCCTCCATCGTGAACGATTCACTCTCCCTTCACACTTGCAGATCCGGTCTAGAAACCCAGCCTCTTGCTCGGACACGCTCCGACTCGCGTGTCGAGAAAAGTTGACCACGTGTCGGAAAATCCGACACATGTTGACCACGTGTCCGAGCGTGTCGGACACGTGTCCGAGCGTGTCCGACACGACACGGAAGGTTCCCGAGCGTGTCCGTGCTTCATAGCTTATAACCCTCAATTCCTAAGCCGAAAGCATGGAAACGCCCATTGCCACTTTCATTTGCGTAAACTTTGGGGCAGGTGAGACTGAAATTTTTTCCATGTCCAGGAATGAGTCGAATGACGTGACACACAACAAAGAACAGGAGGCTTTCTAGGGAGAGGGGATTCTATAAGTGCATCATTAGGCATGACTGTTAGAATAATTTAATTATTAAATCACACATTTATCTAGATTTTAGAACAATTAATAATAATCTTACAAAATTTCAAATAATATCAGAATAGGAGGTCGTGAGTACGAATCCTTTTAAATTTTTAAAGTAGTTGATAACAATCCTACAAAATCTCATAAAAGACAATTCAATCAACAAGTTCATGCAAATCGGTAAAAGCATTTTTGACTTTCCCATTAAAAGCCAAATTCTGTTGAATGAGTTGTCTTTTCTGTTTACGGAAAGATTTCACGTGACAAATCCTGTCGAATCAAGTGCTTGTGCGTGCATTCAACCATCAGTGCTTTGAGGAAGAAAGCGTACATGCGTCGATTGGAATGGTATGAGACCGCGACATCGGGAGGGAAACAAGGTGAAGGTCGGATAATGAGAGAAAATATGGCGCCGTCCAAAACCATTCTCGCGCTAAGCAATGAATAAAGGTATAAGCGGATTAATTACCAACTAGAGAGAGCTTGTGCGAAGGAAGCATGAAGAAAAACATAGGAATCTGAACAAGTTCACTGCCAAAAGTATATAAGAATATAATCACTTTGTGTGTCATCCATAACAAGTCAGTTTACCTTCGGTTTCAATGTAAAGATCCACCTTCACTCTCCGTCCGCCACCAATTCCAATAATTCGACACTCTCCTCTCCGGCCAGTCGCAAAACCACAATTCCTCCTCCCCCTCAGCCGACGTCCTTCGCTAGAACAGTTTCCACTTTATTAATTATTGACTAACTCATCACACATCAAGTAGAACAATAAGTGAATCAGAATCCATAGAAAAGGCAAAGCTCTTATGATACACCAAATCTGGCTTTAGGCTTCGGTCTAGTCTTCCTTGCTTTTTTATCAATGAAATCAGCCGACGCAATGAGATCAGCCTACGCAGCTGACACAATGAGATCAGCCGACGCAATGGAGGGTATATTATAACGCGCCCGAATTGTAGAGGTGGCAGTTTTCGCCTCACTATACTTGAGTACAATTACCCTTTCCTCGTCCAAATCAAATCGTATGCTTGGGGCAGTGCAATGCTCCACAAGCTCGTACAAATGCCTCAAATTTTGAATTTCAATTTCATTGACCTTCCTCACCTGCCAATAAGAAAATGAGAGTAGTAGTTAATTACTCAAGTTTCACAAAAAACAGGACAACTTCCTGGTGGAGAAAAAAAAAAAAAGAAAAAAAAAAACAGCGGCCATAACCCACTATGATCAGATGCATATTGGCTTAAAATAGATACCCAGAAGCAATTTGTAAGTTGGCCAGACTAAAAATTGACAGCATGATTTTCTTCATAATGCTTGTTTTGATTTTCTTTTCTACCTTCATTTTTTCCAATTGGTCGGTACTATTAAAATGGCAAGATTGATTGTACGTGTCACAAAGAAATCACAACCGTTGAATTCTACCCTTCCAATTTCTTGAAGTGACCCAGGAAATTTCCTCCGTTTATTGAAACACAAGTTCAATAATGAAATCTGTCGACCTAGGATGCAGATACCTGTAATGCTGCAAGATTTCCATACCCCTCAGTGATGTCATCCATCAGGACCTGTAGCAGTGAGCATTTGTTAGTAATTCAAATATAGACTTTAGATTTACCTCTCCAGTCTTCTTTCACGTCCTATAATAGTTTCAACAGATTGAGTTTTTAGGACATTAAAATAGTTTGAGATATCTGGCTATTCCCCCCACTGCCACCTTTTGCACTTGATGAAAAGGAGCATGGTTACCAACTGATATCACATCTTGCAGTCACAATGACCAAGTATTAGACTGAAAGAAAGGCTTCTCATATCACTTACATCATTCATTAAGTTCAGCATATACATCCCTCCTAGCTTTTAATCAAACACAGGTTCTCGATCACCCTATCTAACAAAAACTTACTGCTGATAAAAGAAGTCAACAACCTCTAGTAGAATGTGGAAGAATACAAACCATCGAAATAATAACGATTTCTTGGCCAGCATTTCTTGGAAGTTCCTCCAGTGCAAGTTGCCACAACCGCCGAGGCAACATGCTATACCGGTCAGCATATTCGTGAAGGTAGGGTTGGGTGAGTGAAGTGAATATCAGACCCCCAAAAATGAAATAACTTGGATGCTTGTCAAACTGATGTACTGGAACTAAAGGTTGCAACTGCGAAATCCATTATTTTTCAAATGTTAGCAACTGTAACAGTCTTCCTAAATTCTCTCTTTGCTGATGAGGCAAGCACATTGTTATGACCAACGTGGAAACTACAACGAAATTGAAACTAAGAAAAATAAAAGAACACACAAATTTACATGGAAAACCCTTGCCGGAAAAATAACAGGAAATGAGAAGCAAAATCCGCTATAGAAAATTCAAGAATTACAAAAGATGGCTCAAAAACCTCAAGACTCTTGCTGTCTCTACTTCTAAACCCAATCATTTGAGAAAAACAATATTTATACTGCTCCAGTGTTGGTAGCAGAGGGCTTGGGTGAAGCTCCATTTATTTTTTCTCAAGTCGGTTCACCACAACTTTCAATTCAGGTATTAAAACTCAATTTGGGTTGAATACCTGAAACAGAATTCAAGACACACTCAACACACACATACAAAAATCAATCAACATATACTTAGGACACAAACAGGTGGTAACTGTAGGGGCTACTGAGTACATCCTGTTGTGGAAACTCTCCAAGATGATTTTGAAAATTGACAAAACTTTTCTTAATTAACTTATGATCCTGATCACAAGTTTTTCCAAGTGGTATTTCTGGAATAAATTATCAGACTTTATCAGGATTCATAGTCGCATTGAAGATCTATTTATCATATTTTTGATAATTAGAATCAACGTGATAAGGATTATGATCAGACACATTGAGGAGATCTAAAACCGTCGAGCAACGGCTAGTAAATTGGCATGGATTTCTTACTATATATATTGATTATCTAGAAGGAAAGCATAGCAAATATAATCTTTCTAAACATGAAGCATCGAGAATGTTGGATCAATCAATTGGAGATGAAACGTTCTTTCTTAACAAAGAACTCAACTTATGTGAAGCAAATCTGTTGTACGGGCAGCAGAATCAATGGGAGACTTCATTCTTGGCATTCTTGAGGCAATTGGATCTTCTAGTGTCATTCTAGTCCAATGGATTGATTGGATGAATGATCCTCAGAGGTTCTGTCCAACAATCAGCTTGGACACCGAGGAGTACTAAAGGAGGTCGTGATGTTGAAGGAAAAGTAAGAGAGATTTTTCAAAGTCTAAAATTCCATAGTTTCAAGAGAGCTTCATCCTTACACATTCATCTCCATGAGCTTAAATCTATAATCACTTAAAGGTTGTTGGAGTGTGAGATCAGAAGATTTGATCACGCTTACTTGAGTCGAGAAAACTCAATTGTTGTAATCTTTGATCGGTTCTTTAGTGAAATCCAACCAATAGACTGTCAGCGCGGGATAGTGGATGTACACTTAAATTGGTAAGATTTGACCACTGCACATCTTGTTACCAGATGATGTCCTTTTGCAATATTAAATTCGATTATCTTTTAAATTCCGCATATTCACCTATTCACCCCCCTCTAGGTGATAATTCTAGCCCTAACACATCCATCATTGCTCCAAGCCATGCAGTTAGAATGGGCTCATGTAAAATGCAAAGAATGACAGAATTATCCCATCAGGGCGAGCCTTGGAGGGTAGCAAGTTATTTTGATCATTCTTATGCTCTACTTCAGTTAGAGATCGATGAAGTTAAATCCAAGAAGTCTCAAGTACTTCCGGACATATCATGAGGAGTATAAGGGACTTTTGCATTCTGATTGGAATAAAGTGGCGACTGAATATCAAATGTATTGCTCATTGCTCATTAAAAAAGAGGTTCTTCTGGTGCTTTGCCTGAGAAAGCTGAAATAAAAAAACTTGAGCTTGCTGCTCTCCAGCATGCTCTGAGGAGTAATCCCTCTGAGAGTCTAACTGAGGAAGAGCAGAAAATCAGACCTCAATTGGGGCATCTGCAGCAAACTGAGGATGCTTTCTATAAACGAAAATCTAGAATTACCTGGCTAAAGCTTGGTGATCCAAACACCGGCTTTTCTCATTAGTTGGTGAAAGAGAGAACTTTGGGGAGTGCAATTAGATCTCCAGTGGCCAGTCATGGAAGTATCATATTAGAAGCATGATGAAATTGTGGCAGAACCTGTGGGCTTTTATTAAGACTTACCGGGTGCTCCAGATGTTAATTGCTCCAGTGGAATTATCTCTTAGCTGAAGAAATTGCTCGACTCTAACCTTTCTGACGATCTAAGGATCTCATGGGTGCTTCTATTACAGGTGAGGAAATCCAAGCCTCTTTGGTCTGGCCCTGAATGGGTTTCCCTCTCATTTCTCTAAAGATTCTTGGCCTATCAATGGTAGGGATTTTAGGGCTGTTATACTTAGCTTCTTTCAGGGTAATCAACGGGTGAAAGCAGCTAAGTTTACTGGTATCACTTTGGTCCCTAAAGTCCACAATGCCTCTAGAATGGCTGATTATAAGCCTGTCTCCTGCTGGATGTTGTCTACAAATGGATAATTAAAATCCTACGTTAATAAGAATTAACGAGCTTTCATCAAGGGTAGGAAAATCGCTGAGAATATCTTGCTTGCTCCTGAAGATGTTAAGCCCTATCACAAGAAAGAAGTTGTCTTCTAGAAGTGTTATAAAGGCAGATCTTAAGAAGGTCTTTGCTTAAGTGCATTGGCCTTTTTATTTCAACGTCATGGCTGCATTGGTTTTCCCTAAAAATTTTACATTACTTCTGCATGCTTCTCTGTTACTCTTTAGTGGTGGCCTTGAGGGTTATTTTCAAGGTGGTAAGGATCTCAGGCAAGGCAACCCAGAGTTTTCTTAAGGTGATTGAAGTGTTATGTAAGGCTGCTACGCAAGGAAAGCTGAAGTTTCATCCTTTGTGCTAAAAATCAAGATCACTCATCTTTGTTTTGCTGATGACATTTTGACACTAACTAATGGGTGTGTTGAGGCTCCAAAGGAGACATTGGAAACGTTTCAGTGCTTCTATAACCTTTCAAGGTTAAAGTTGAACACATGAAAACTGCAATGTACACTTCTGGAGTCTCTGAAGCTAATCTGGGGGAGATGGTCCAGCTGAGTGGTTTTAAAAGAGCTTCTCCACCTGTTAAGTATTTAGGGCTTCCTTTAATATCGGGGAAGCTATCTGAAGCTGATTGCAAAGCCTTAATTGAGAGACTTTTGAGTTGCTTAAGAAGCTGGACAGCTAGGAGGCTGTCTTTTGCTGGCAGGTTACAACTCGTAAGCTCAGTCCTATGTAGCATTGTCTCTTATTGGTGCGTTATCTTTATTATGACCAAAAAAGGTCATCGAAACAATAGAAAGGCGCTGTAATTCCTTTCTTCGAACTGGTACTGATGACAAGTTGAGAGGATTGAAAGTGCAATGGACTGGCCTACCGCAAGATCAGATGATTTGGTCTTGATTCAATCATCTTTGTGTGACTCTATCTACCAACTCAAGACAGCCTGATAATGTCCACTAGACTATTGTATTTTCAAAGAAGCAAAGAAAGTGGAGGGCTTGCTAATTTGATTCTCCACGAATCCACCAAAGCAAAGCTTCATATGCTAACTGACTTGAACACACACCAGCCACAAAGGATAGGATGAGAAAGTGGTTTTCTTTTATGAAATTTGCATTATGAGGAATGGGTCACAAATGAGTTAAATGGGTCAATTTGGGTCGGACCATTTACGACCCGACCCAAATTGAATCCGATCCGCCCTTTGACAGGTTCCGCCCTTTGACAGGTCTACTCTTAGCCAATCAAAGAAACCAAATCTCCATCCTCAACACAGAATCACCAATCCACAAGATGAATTAGGGGATCATCAATCCGCCTGCTATTTTCTCACTGTAGAATTGTCTAAGGTGAACAAACTTTTAACTCTTCTAATTTGGCTTTACATGTTAGTATATATTAAACTTTCTTTGCCATTCATGAACAGTACCTGCTCACAAATATATGGTATCGTGCAAACATAACTAAGACATTAATCAGAAAGAAGAAAAAAAGTCAGAATGACTTACTGGTCGGAGGGTTATGTTGACTTTACACTCTATTTCCTTCCGAAGAACTTTGATTAAGGCCACTTCATTGGGCTTCTTCATGGATGCCAAATGATCAAAGTTAACGCGCTCTCTGTGCCGGAAAGTAACTGCAATATGCATCGCATAAAAGGAACACTATCTTTAAAAACAAAAAAAACAAAAACAAAATAAACAAAACAAAAAACAAAAAACTCAAAAGCAAAGCCATTAGAAAAGCCCAGTGTCACAAAGACAAAAAGCCAGGTACACGCGTCTCACTAGTACAAACTCAGAGATTGAAATCAGTGAGATGCCAAAGGGGAAAAAAATGCATGGCCCATTGAGGGTGGATATGAGCAAAGCCAGCGTGGTTATGAAATTAGTAATATCCATGTATTTTGACTAGCACGAATTATATTAACACAAAGATATTCACTGCTATTACTCTGATGGTAAACTATGGCTGAATGCTACAATTGTATGAACATACCTGTTCCGTCATTTGCCACAGGCACGCCATCAAATTCAAGGATTATATCATCCTTCTCGAGGAACCTATAAGCATCTGAAAGAAGGTTGATGCTGCTTACAAGAACTCCAGTCATTTCTGGACGCATCCCGAAGTAGTCTCTCAGATGAGAATTTTCAATTGGCTGGCATGACAAGCCAAGGGAGCAAAATCCTGTGTATTTTCCACTTTCGTCAACACCAGATATGAAGCGTTCGATTACTGGAACCGGAACTATGTATCTGCAAAACACGGTTAAAAAATTAGTGGAGAACTAAGAGAAATAATTTATGAGAGTTACAAGAAAAAATACCTCCAAAATAGTGATCACAACTTTAGCAATTCCAACCACCTATATTCACTATTTTGGCTACTAGAAGGATGGTAACTTCAAAACCAATCCAAGATAGAAAGAGCTATCTTTTAAACCCTCACATGTTCAGTACATAAAAATGTGATCTTTAATTATATGTACTTATTCTATGGCATATAATGATGATGATCTGCATGAAGTACTCTTAGCGATATAGTTCTGTGATGGCAATTAAAAGAAAAAGAATTCATTAAGTATCCACATGATACCTTTCTAGGTACACAACCATGCATTTGAAGCTAGAAGGAGTGCAACAGCAAAGGCCACTCTATGAGGCAGATCCAAACACTCAGGTGCATGATAAGAAGCTCATGCTAAAAAGTTGCACTGTCCTTAATATCGCAACTGAACTTTTTGCTTAAATGAAGTCCGAGAAGAGGCTTTTTGGGCAGAGCAGTAGCCACAGGAACACTGGCAGGATACAAGAAGGTCGATGATTTGCTGTTGAGGTGATAGCTTTCTCCATCCATGAAACAGGACAGATATTCACATGATCGTGTGAAGATAGAAAATAGCATGAATCAACAACTCAAGCACATTTTGACTAGGATTCTTGACGCATGCTAGATAACAATCAAATTGGACAAAGAGGAATGAACAGTTTGAGTAAGTATATCCATCGATAAGCAAACAGCGGATTCTACTCAACTTAGATTGACAGTTTCTAGGGGAAAGTCCAAAAAGAAATTATTCATGTACGGTAGCTCTACACAGAACACAAAGTGAGTCGATTGGAATTCAACAAGATAAAATGGTTTGGCATAATTTTTAAGCTCTAAGTGTATGAGGAAGTTCTAACAGAATAAATGCAAACGTGAGAAAAGGGGGAATAAAGCAAGGTCAGTGCAATATATGTCTAGTATGCAGAGGGTGACCAATGTTCTCATCATAAAAAGAACAGGAGAACGCACCCAATATTCTCAGAACCGGTTTGGCTCTGGAAAGCTACACCAACAACTTTACCACCGATGAGAGCAGGGCCCCCACTATATCCCGGCTTTATAGCTGCCTCAAGTTGGATTGCAAGAAGTTGAGTCGCACCATGCACATATTGAGTAGGCTCAACTCTGGAGACAATGCCTTTGGTCATGGAAATATTGTCCCCACCTACAGCGAGGTAAGAGCTAACTCGTTACTCACTAATGGTGCAATATGGGTCGGGAATTGAGCAGCGAGTACCTTGAGGATACCCAACCACAGTTATTTCATCTTGTAGGAACGGAATGCCTCCAAGCTCCAAGAAACGCATGCCCGCCCAGAACTCTTCACCGTCCACCTCTAGAATGGCCAAGTCACATTCATGACCAGCAGAAAGGACACGGGCCTTATACTTGGTAGCCAACCCAGGCTTTGTAACTTGAATGAACGTATGCTCTGCAACTACATGAGCGCTGGTGATAATTCTTTTCCCAGGAATGGCAAATCCTTGGGTTCAGACAGCAGGGAAATAGATTAGATTGCAGGGGGTGAAAGAAAACAAGGGTCAAACAGGAACAAGAGGAAGGGTGCCCACCAGAACCCCAAGCCTGGCGAGGGGGCTTGTTCTGCCAGGGAAGTACGTAGTCGGGGCTGCTGAAGACGGTGAAAATCTTGACCACCGAGTCTAATGCTGTTTCTATCTCCGAAGTTGGGGCGCTCTCGTCTCCACGGGAGATGCTCGAGAGGGCGCGCGAGGGAGGAATCCGACCCAAATTGGGACTGGAAGCGGAGGCGACACTAAATGGGAAATCATGATCTTTGGGAAGGGAAGGAAAAGGTAAGGAGTTCCTCCGATAGTAAGGATCGCCGTTGGGCATAGGTGGTATTAGAAATTGGGGAGCCATCTTCAACAGGTCCAGAAATTACCAGCTGCGCCGAAGATGGAGGGTTTAGCGGGCGCAAGCATAAGGCTTTACATCCATGGAAGTCGCGTTTTTTCTTCTTCTTCTTCTTCTTTTTTGTCAAAGGTTGAACAAGGGTTGACGCGTTTTCCTCTCGCCATGATCGTCGGTCCATTCCATAGGCGACACGTCGCGCCTTCATCGTCCTTGTGTCCGACCCCACGCCAACCACCATTATGGAGGGAGCGTGCCGCCGGCGAAGGGATAGAGCGCGCAATCGAAGGAAGAGAGAGGATGGGGGGTCTTTTATTCTTCTACTTGTCGTCTGTCTGTCTGTCTGTCTGTCTGTCTCTGTCTGTCTGCCTCTCTCCATCGGGATATCGGATTTAAATAACAACAATTAAAGCATCTCTCTCTCCGGTTAAATCGGAACATTAAGAAAAAAGAAGGTTATGATCAAGAACGTTTGCCCAATTAAGATCCCACAACTTTCATCCGGGAAACAAATTTACCCGCGTCTTATGGATAATTTGGCCACGGTTAGATATGTTGCTAGGCTCTACTTCTGTGATGCCATTAATCGGGCAGTGACGAATGCCATGTCGATCAATGTGCTGAAAGTTGCAAACAATATAAATTGTCATTTTCTTTGTTTTTCTTCTTCTTTTGTTTTTTTTTAGGGGAGAGGAGAGAGAGATTTGCGGCTTTAGGATTTAGGATCTTGAAAGTCAAAAATCAATTTGTGAAGGGCAGAGTGAATGTTAAAAAACTTCAATTTGGGTCCCGATTCCATCAATCAGAGAAAGTAGAGGGGAGAGAGAAGGGCGCTCAAGCAAGCAAAATTAGGACTAGGGTTCTCAAGCAAAATCAGACCTGGGGAGAAATCTCAATTTGATTTTGTGAAGCCTTAGCTCAAAGAACGTCTTTTTTTTTTTTAATTAAAATGGAGGGCGCAATCCTCTTTAAGTTAACCAAAGTCTAAACTACATTGATGATGCGGTAGTCACCGTTGGTCACGTCATCCTTCATTTGATAGATTGAATGCCACGAAAGCGAAGTTTAATGGTGGCAAGATCTATCCCCGGAAAAAAAAAATTGGCTCTTCATTTTTTTTTCCTTTTGGGAAAATCACTTGTGATCATGATAGCCACTTCTCACATTAACTTTTCAGATAAACTAGTAGCCTTGAAAAGTTATTATCACGTGGCCAAGTAAAATATTATCATCTTAATCATAATCATTGGGACTTATGTCAGGATTTACATCATTGACAATGGAGACAAACTTGATCTACATAATCTATAAAAGTTATTACTTTGTTTGATAGGTCGCCGGCCACAGACAAGGGGCGTCGGCCCTTGCCCAAATCTAGGCAAGGGCTAAATCCCTCAACCATTGGCTAGCAAGGGCCTCTGCACCCTCGTCAGCCACAATTGAAGGCGCAACAACCTTGCTCGTGGCGGGCGGGGGTGCGGCAACCCTCGCCCAAATCCAGACGAGGGTGCGGCGGCCCTCGCCCAAATCCAAGCGAGGACCACGACTGATGTGGACATCGAGCCATATCGAGGAGGAGGTGCTAGGGACCCATTGTCTATTCCTACTGGTTCGATTACTCAAGCGCGGGCCAAGCAATTCAGGCAAGCTGTTGGTATCATGGTTCGTGATCTTCGGTGTGGATATGACATTTGATCAAATCTTGAAGAATTTTGGAAATCTTGGTGCAATTTGATTATATGGACACCAAGTCAAATATATATATTTTCTTGTTTAGGAATATTCTAGAATATGACGCATTATATTTCTAGAGTTGGTTCTAGGGTTTGTGTGGCGGCTAGAAGGCCTATATATAAGATTGACTGAATTTCTTTGGGGATAGAGATATTTTACTTTGAGAAAAAATTGAGAGATTCTCTTCTACTGTTTTTTTTTTTTTTAGGACTTGACCTAATCAAGGTTCTCTTATGACGGTCGATTTGACTTATCAAGCGAGATAGTGAATTTTTTTGCTTGTGGCGTCTATAACGTTGGTTGGTTGACATGCGTTCGTCAACAGATCACGTTCATACGAGATTGCCAATCACAAGTTCGATTGGAGGTCGAGGTTCGCAATTCGCACCATCCGGGCCTTCATAGAACGATCTTTCCGCATCAATTCACATCAATTGGTATTAGAGCTTACTTCTACAAGGTCTATTTATCTTTAATTTTCTGTTTATATTCAGCAATTTGAGATTTATTGAGCTAGGGTTTCGGTTCTAGCCAATTTAGGGATCCGATTGCTTTTGTGCTTCCATATGAAGTCGTTTGTTGTTAGTTTTAATTTTTTTCTAGCATCTTAAATTGTATCTGAGTTCGTCAAAAAAAAAAAAGAAAGAGAAAGAAAATGCACACAAAAAAAAAAAAAGTGCGCAAGAGAAAAAAAAACAGATTCGGCTGAAAAAAATAGCCAAACAAAAAAAAAAAAAAAAAAAAAAAAACAAGAAGCGACTCGTTTGTTAGTGGACCGAATTGAAACAAAATCAGTAGATATTTGCATTTCAATTGGAATTTCGAAAATTGTACTTGTTGGTTTGAAATTGTTACTTGTTGAAACAAAATCAATAGTAATCTAATCTTGTTTGATTAGTTTGATTGATTGTTGTGAGGAGGTTGAGAGACAGGTTTTGAGTCTGATAAAGAGCTTGTGAAAAGAGAATACGAGAGAAAAAAAAGGTAAGAATGTGCAAGCTTAATTGAGGGTGGAAAAAGCTTAGACTTGAGTTAAACACGCGGGGAGTGACAAACACTTTGAGAGAAACATGTGAGTGAGCGATTGGTGAGGATTTCTGTGACTAACGTTTACTTGCAGGTCTAAAATATGTCGCGCGAAGAAAGTGTGAATCAAAGGGAGGTTGACTCCATACGAAGGGATGAAGCGCTCGTGGAAAGCATCCAGTAATTGAGGGTTGTAGTGGAGGAGCTTAGTGGCCGAATGATGTGGAATCGAGTGAGGGTTGACGGTGGCTGAGAGATACCTTGAGGAAGACCGCAACATCAACGAGATGCCTCTAGAACACAACATAGAAGGCAATGGCAATATGATGATGATGAGGCCGACATAGAGGATGATCGAGATGCTCGATTTGATAGGTGGAATGGAGGCCGAAGGTTTAGACACCGAGGAGATGATGAACTTGGCAACATCAAGATGAAGATTCCTTCATTCCAAGGGAAGAATGATCCCAATGCGTATCTAGAGTGGGAGAAATACATGGAGATGGCATTTGATTGCCAATGATACTTTGAGCTCAAAAAGGTATAAATTGCAGTTATTGAATTTACTAATTATGCTATAATTTGGTGGGATCAACTTGTGACTAGTAAGAGGAGTAATGGTGAAAGACCGATAAAGACGTGGGATGAGATGAAAGTGATGATGAGGAGGCGTTTTGTGCCAAGTCATTACCATTGAGATTTGTTTCAAAAGTTACAAAATCTCACACAAGGCAATAAGAGCGTGGAAAAGTATCACAAGGAGATGGAGATTGCCATGATCCATGCTAATGTGGTGAATGATCGTGATGCCACAATGTCAAGATTTTTGAGTGGTTTAAGCCGAGACATAGCAAGGGTGGTAGAGCTACAACATTATGTTGAATTGGAGTAATTGGTGGATAAAGCCATCAAAGTTGAGCGGCAATTGAAGTTGGACCGATATCACAAGAGTGGAGGAGGTTCAAATCAAAATTGGAGATCCAATTGGAAGAGAGATGAGAAGCCAAATTGGGGGATAAGTACACTAATGGTGCCATAAGTTGTGTACGGCGCTCACTTTGGTGCCAAAATTTTCCGTCGGATCACTTAAGTGCCAAAAAAATTGAAAAACGCTCACTTTGGTGCCAACGCCGATCTGAACCGCCGGAAATCTGACGTGGCGTTTTTTTTATTAATTTTTAGGCCGACGTGGCTTGCCGGAGAGCACAATCAACATCTAAACCACAAAAACGACGTCGTTTGGCTTTTTCCCCCAAATCGAAACCTAAATCCCCAAATTGAAGAGAGAGAGAGGCACGCCATCTTCTTCCTTGAAGAGCGACACCGGAGCGAACGGCTCCAGCAGTAACACCATCAGCGCACCAGTAGCAGCACCAACAACGGCACTAGCGGCGGCGGCGACGGCGCACCATTGCGGCACCTTCAACCCCTCTTCTTCCTCCTCCTCCTCCGCCTCGCCTCCTATTTTTTCTGCCACTTTTTGTTTCAGCAACGATCTGGTTCCCTCCTCGCTCACCTAGTCGGGCATCTACAATGGTGGCCGGCGACGGTGGCCGAGCGTTGGCGGCGAACAATGGTGGCCGAGCGGCGGAAGAAACCCTAACCCTAATTCCAACCCATATACGAGCTAAACGGCGTCATTTTTGCCGGGGTGTCCACGTAGAAGAGCAAAACGACGTCGTTTCTTGAAGAAGGATGGAAAACGACGTCGTTTAAAAGCCGAGCAACTTTTTTTTTAAAAATAAAAATGCCACGTAATCATTTTGGTCGGAATTTCTCGCCGGTGGCACCAAAGTGATCGTTTTTTCTCCGATTTGGCACTTAAGTGATCCGGCGGAAACTTTTGGCACCAAAGTGAGCGCCGTACACAACTTATGGCACCATTAGTGTACTTATCCCCCAAATTGGAGAAGAAACAACACCAAAACCGAAACCTCAAAGGAGAAGGAGAGGGACGGTAAAGTTGGAACGAATCGGTTTCAAGTAAAACCGAAAACCCTAACACTAGAACTCATGAAGTTAAATGTTTTAAGTATTTGGGTAGGCGTCATATGGCGAATCAATGTCCTAATAGAAGGGTGATGATCATGAATAGACATGGTGTTATTGAGTCTGAAAGTGAAAGGGAAGAAGAGGATGATGAGATGCCATCGTTGGAGGATTGTAGTGATGGAGAAGTGGCTATAAAAGAAGACTTATTGGTGGTTAGGTGTTCTCTAAGTGTGCAAGTAAAGGAGGAGGAGCATCATTAACAAAGAGATAACTTGTTTCATACAAGATGTGTGGTGAATGGTAAGATCTGTAGTTTGATAATTGATGGAGGTAGTTGTGCAAATGTGGCAAGTTGTATTATGGTGGATAAGTTAGGTTTGAAGACGACAAAGCACCCTAGGCCTTATAGATTTCAATGGTTAAATAATAGTGGTAAGGTGAAAGTGTCGAAGCAAGTTCGAATGCCATTTGAGATAGGGAGATACAAAGGACGAGGTAGAGTGTGATGTTGTCCCTATGCAAGCGGGTCATATCTTGCTTGGAAGACAATGGCAATATGATCGAAAGGTACATCATGATGGGTATACTAATTGTTATTTATTGGTGATGAATCAAAAGACTTATACATTGGCACCAATGACACCTAATGAGGTGTATCATGATCAGTTAAAGTTACAACTGATATTGCTAGTATGAGTACCTAGAGGGGGGTGAATAGGTATATAAAAGATTTTTCTTCAACAATCGCACAATACTAGACAATTGATGGATTTTAGACAAACGATAATCAACGTAAGACTGAGAGAAGAGAAAATTGAACACACGGTTTATAGTGATTCGGCTTATATCAAGCCTACGTCCACTCTTCTTCACTGACAGCCTATTGGCTGGATTCCACTATGAACAAAGAGAGTTACAGCACAGCTTTGCCTTGATTCCACAGTGTAGATGTTCTACCACACCTCCTCAAGATTTCTCACAAATATAGACTCTCTTTTGTATACAAGTATTCGCTCAAAGGAATTGTCTAAACAAAAAGGAGCTTCAGACTTTGGAATTTATCTATCGCGCACACCTTGAACAACTAAGACCGTCTTCCTTATATACTCCTTTTATGCCATCATACCCGTTGGCACTTACCAAAGGAATTCCTCCAATCTACCCATTGGACGGAATCAATTAGGAAGATTGTTCAAGCTATTAAAGGAACGTGTTGATAGCCCATCAATCATGTTCGCCCATACAATCAGGATCTCGATTTCCATAAGTAGAACCTTCCAATAATATTTAGGCAATCACCGGATCTTCAATTTATCGAGTCAATCTTCGATCAATCAAAGGACTCCGTTATGTCTTCTCCAGCCACGAGATCTTCTCCAGTTGATAAGGTTAGATCATTAACGAAATATCCAGTTCTGGATAACCTTTATTCAACGGATTAGAGGCATCAATGAGGATAGACTTTGAGTCTTGAGTCGGCTGTCCGGAGGTCTTCGGACTTTAAATATCGTAGTCGCAAGCCTTGGACTAGGCCGATAGAAACGATTTGTCAACTTCAAAACACTTCAAGAGGATTTCTCCAACAATCTCCCCATTTTTTATGGTGACAAAATTTTCCTGCAGATTTGGATATCTTTGACCTGCAAAACATTTCTCAAACACATATGCATATATTATAGAGATAAATGGCTAAAAGAATAACACTAGAATCTGCAACCACAGAAAATAGGTTAGTCTAGTATATGATAAAGCCATCCATAAGATATCAATACTAGTTTAATAGACGCAGTCAAGTCCAAGTCTAGTTCAGTTCTCATCCAAACACAAAACAAAGTCACAAAACAAAGTCAAATAGAGTTTAAACAACACAACAATCCAACAAACAGTTAAAAGTTTAATGATTGAAAGTTTTTGTTCAAATCTTGCATCTCTCCCCCTTTTTGTCATCATTAAAAAGGATGAGATGAAGTCAAGATTGCTTGGGAACGCGGACAAGCTGGAAATCTTCCATAGATTGAACGATGCCTTCCAACCTTTTAAAGTCTTCCTTTAGATGTGCAATCTCCTCACTCTTGGCATTGGCCTAATTAAAAGAACAGAAGGCTTGCATTTTATCATTCAATGAACGGGAAGAAGCTTGACCTTCATTCTTCAAGCTTTGAACCTCGCATCCCAAGGCATAAATTTGACCTTGCATCTCCAAGAGAATATCCATGATTCTACGAAAATCTGCTCCATTATCGGTCAGTACTTGCTTCGGCTCGATCGGATGGAGTAAATGCGGACGATGGTAGATCGACATAATCTCGCGAGGTTTAGCGATGAAACTTCATGACCTTCCTCTGGAAATTGAGATGCATAAACATCCTCTGGGTCTGCAGGTGAACGTCTGACTCCTTCACTTGCATCAGGATATGAGGACTTCACTCATTTCTCCTGATCTCCCCCTGTTTCTATGCCTTCATGTGGAGAAGAGTGTTCCTCGGGTTCTCCTTCTTCTCTTCTTTCTTCTTGAGTCTTTCCTCCTCTTGCTTCTTTTTCAGCTTCTCTTTCTTCTTCTTCCTTCTCCTCTTGCTTCTTTTGTCATTTGTTCCGATTCTTTACGTGGAGCAGGACGACTTAAATTCTTCAAAGCCAATGCGAGAGATGGTGATGTCTTCCTCATCATCTTCATCATCAACGAGGAGAGCTCTTCTTCTTTTGGATGGAGCAACCATGGGCTCCTTCCCTTTTCTTTTAGCTGCGAAGAGATTTGATGAGATTTGGCGAGTCTTCTCCTTGAATTTCTCCAACTCCTTGCTCGGTTCCTTCAAACGCATTTTGGTCACCATTTTCAGTCCTACCACCATATGATCGCATGGTCGAACACAAAAGATTTGTGGAGGCTGAATATTCGATGTCGAATAACTTCATAACAAGGCTTGGGTAAGGGAGTTGACCTTTGTCCTTCATCATTGCTCTATACATGTGAAACATAACGGTGTGAGAGGAGAGAAACCTTTTTCCAAAGAGGATGACATACATCGGCTTGGCCTTTGAACTTGAAACATCGGTCTTGGAAGTTGATTTCGGTCGGAGCAATTAATCACAATCTTGTGAAGCAAGATGTTGAATGCACCCATCCTTAAGTAGGTGATCTTTCATCTGTTCTCCTGTCCTTCACCAGTTCAAGTGTGGCCCGAGCAATGGAAACTTTGATTGGTTGATATCTTCCTCTTTCAACTTCTAACACATCTGCCAGCATATTCATATCCACAACATAGTCTTGGTCTTTAACGCTGAAGGAGAATCTATTCGCATCCAAAAAGCTAAGATTTGAATAGAAATATGCAGTTAATTCAGCATAAGCTTTTGTAGTGTCAGAGCAGAACTTTTCAAGTTGAAGATAACTGAACTTTTCCCTCAAGTTCATATTCACAAAGCATCCAGAAAATCAAAATCCACACTCATAGGGTTTATTACCCCACGTTTCAGCAATTTCGAGTACAGATTCTTTTGCTCCTTTGATCTGAACAAATCTCCCCTTTTTCCTTGATTTTCAACCGCAACACCCATTTTTGGTTGAAATTGACTGTATAATTTGTCATCATCATTCCTATCTATAGGATTCGGCCCCCAGTCACGAGGATCACTTGGGATATTTGCAAGGTTTCCTCGGCCACCCCTTTTCGAGCAATTCCCAAACTTTCCATTTTTCGCGAAAGATATATTCGTTCCCATGTCCTTTGTCTTTAAGAAAATCATCAATGTAGTTCAAAGGAGTACGAATTCCTTTTAAGGCACGATATAACTGGTAAATGTAAGCGGGCTTTTGAACTCTTATAGGGTCTGCATCCTCGATGATTTCTTCATGTGATTGATGATCAACGCCTTGAGGACTAGATGGAGGAGAATGACGCTGCGAGAATGTTGTGGGCTCGCTTGTTGCATTCGGGAGTCACTTCTTCTTCGGTGAGATCGAAGTGCGTAGGCCCCTCACTCATTCGTCGTGGTCCCCTTTGCGATTCTCGATGACTTTCTTGAAGATGACATCTTTCTCAGTTTTGGAAGATTCCTTGCTTGACTTTCCCGGGAAAGATGACAACTTTTTGAAGATTAAACAAAGAAGAAAAATGAGAATGGAGGATCGATGCTTTCTAGGGTTTTTGAGAGTAAAGTGAAGAAGAATCGACAGGTGCACGATCGGTTAAAATGAGTGATAGACGAACCGTCACAAAGGAAATAAAAAAAATGCCTTTTCAAAATAACTGCCTTTTTCCGCAAAAATAGCCATTTCAAAAATAACTTCCTTTTTGAAAATGAAACGATGCAATATTTATGTCAATTAAATATAGCAACAATTTAAACATAGTCTGACGATCGTATCTTTTCAAGATGAGATTAAGGAGAGAAAGACTTACAGTCTGACGGTCGTACCAATACTATCTTTCAAATAAAGTCTTGTAAGTTTGAGTCTGAAAGTCTTTAGACTTTGATATCCTCATACCTCAAAGTGTTGAGTCTGGAATGTATATATTCAAATTGATTTTTCTCCAAAGGCTTTGTGAATATATCCGCCAGTTGATTCTTTGAGTCAACAAATTGAATTGAAACATCTCCATTTTGAACATGGTCTCTAATAAAGTGATGTCGAATCTCTATATGCTTTACTCTTGAATGGAGAATTGAATTTTTGGTGAGGTTGATAGCGCTGGTGTTGTCGCAATTAATCTCCGTGCATGAGTCTTCAATTTCAAAGTCTCTTAGTTGTTGTTTTATCCATAGAATTTGTGAACAGCAGCTTCCAAGGGCTACATACTGCACGCTTCTGTTGTTGAAAGAGACACGGTGCTTTGTTTCCTTGAAAACCAAGACACTCGTCTGCTTCCAAGCAGGCGGCAAGTTCCCGAAGTGCTTTTTCTATCAACTCGCAGCCGGCCAGATCTGCGTCGAATATCCCAGGAAGATTAAAGTCTCCCTTCTTAGGATACCAAAGACCGATGCTTGATGATGAAGCAACGTATTTAATGATGCGTTTACCAGCAGAGATGGGATTCTCTAGGATCGGTTGAAACCTAGCACGGATGCAAACACTCAACAAGATGTCGTCTAGAAGCGGTAAGATAAAGGAGTGAACTAATGATGCTCTGTATGAGCTTTTGATCAACTTTCTTCCCTTCTTCATCTTTGTCTATCTTTAAAGAACTTGACATTGGTATTTCGGTCTTTTTGCACTTTTCCAGTCAAACCTTTTGACAAGATCATTAACATATTTTTCTTGATAAATAAAAGTTCCTTCCTTCAATTGTTTTACTTGAAGACCAAGAAAGAATGTTAACTCTCCCATCATACTCATTTCAAACTCATCCCGCATAGACTTAGAAAATTTCTTGCCAGATTTTCATTAGAGGATCCAAAATAATGTCATCCACATATATTTGAACAAGTAAGAAACTTTTGTTTTCTTTTTTGATAAATAAAGTTGTATCTACTTTACCTTTGACAAAACCATTTTGAATTAAGAACTTACTTAATCTGTCGTACCAAGCTCGAGGTGCTTGCTTCAAACCATACAAAGCCTTTTCGATCGAAGGCGAGTCGGCTTCTTTGGGTCTTCAAACCACTGGTGGTTGTTCCACATAAACTTCCTCATGGATAAATCCATTTAGGAAAGCACTTTTGACGTCCATTTGGAATAACCTGAAATTCTTATAACAAGCAAACGCAAGTAATAGTCGAATAGCTTCTAACCTTGCTCTTGGAGCGTAAGTCTCATCATAGTCTATTCCTTCTTCTAGCGTATATCCCTTGGCTACGAGTCTTGCTTTGTTTCGTACGACTTTTCCTTTCTCATTCATCTTGTTTCGAATACCCATTTAGCTCCGATAACAGTTTTACCTTTTGGTTTGGATGTCAATTCCCGACATCATTAATGTTGAACTTCGAGCTCTTCTTGCATAACTTCAATCCAGCTTTCATCGAAAAAAGCTTCTTCTATGCTCTTTGGTTCAATTTCGGCGAGCTACAGCACTAGACTCTTTTCCCCTTTTTGATATGGTGCGAATTCCTTCATTAATTTCGCCGATAATAAGATCTTTGGGATGACTGGACTTATGCTTCCGGTTACTTGTTGATTTGTCTGTTGATGATCTCTCTCTTTGTTTGGATCTTCACGAACAACCCGTCTGGTTTTCAGTGAGTCGAAATGCTTCTTGAGTTGTAAGCTTTGGAAGGTGCGGAGCGGTTCGAGACTCTTCTTGATGAGTCGACTTGATTCAACTTGCGTTGAGTCTTGAAATTTGACATTCATTGACTCCTCTGGTGGCTCTTCTTGTTATAGACTCGAAGGCTTTGCTTGATGTAGAATATCCAAGGAATATACCTTCATCGATCTTTCTTCAAACTTACCAACTCGATCTTTTGCATTTTCAATATAAAACATTTGCAACCGAATACATGAAAGTATGAAACAATAGGCTTCTTATCTTTGAATAACTCATAAGGGTTTTCTCTAGAATAGGTCTTAAGAAGACTATATTGATGATATAGCATGCTTTGTTGAAACTTGACTTCAGCCCAAAAATCGTGAAGAAATCTTACTTTCAATTAAAAGAGTTCTAGCCATTTCTTGAAGAGATCTGTTCTTTCTTTCCACAACTCCATTTCTTGAGGAGTATATGGAGAGGAGAACACATGATTAAAGCCGATTCATCACAAAATTTTGTAAAATCTTGATTTTCAAATTCACCTCCATGATCTGTTCTTATACTTGAGATAACACATCCTTTTTTTTATTTTGAACCTTTTTAGCAAATTTTTCAAAATACGAGAAGGTTTCATACTTACTTGCAAGGAAATATACCCAAGTAAAAACGAGAGTAATCGTCCACAATTACTAGGCAATATTTCTTACCTCCAATACTACGTTGTTATTTGCGGTTGGTCCGAAGAGATCCATATGCGATAAGCAAGCGTAGTTTCCCGATGAATACATGGAGTGCATGGATCGATCTTTTGATAAGGTAATTTGGGTAGTCCTCGAACAAGCTGCTTTGATGAGATTTTGGCTAATTGCTTCATGTTGACATGACCAAGCTTTTACAAGCCATAAGCTTGCTTCGTCTCAAATTCACCTTTTCTTGTCGAGTCGATCCAGTAGTCCAGAGTCGATGTGCCATCGAGACATAGATTGGCATATTCATTATCACTTTCTTCACATTCTATATTACTCCGGTTTCGGCTTTGAGAGCTTTTCAAATTTTTCATCTTTTCCTCTCTTCTTCTTGAAGAGGACAATTGGGTACGATGTGTCCATTTTTCTTACATTCAAAGCGGACTACATCTTTGTTTGGTTCTTCATCATCAACGAGACTTGATGCCTGTCTTTGAAAGCTTTGTTTCTTTGAGTTGAACCTTCTTCCTTTTCTATTCAGTTTTACGAATCTTCTTATCATGAGAGCAAGCTCCTCATCGTCCATATCATCTTCAGAATCTGTATCATCAGAATCATCAATTGATTTTAATGCAATGGATTTCTTACCTTTTGGATCTTCATCTTCATTGATCCGTTCCACTTCATAAGACTGAAGAGTTCCAATCAACTCGTCGATAGATAGTGGCATAATTCTTTGCGTCTCTCTTATCGAAGTCTTTATGTGATTCCAATCCTTGGAGAGTCCACGTAGTAGCTTGTTTACCTTCATGGGATCAGAAATTGGTTGACCTTGATTTCCAAGACCATTCATAATATCTGTAAAACGACTAAACATGTTAGTTATAGATTCTCCTGGTTTCATTAAAGAAGGCTTCGTATTGACCGAGAAGAATATTGATTCTTGTTTCCTTCACTCGACTTTCCTTCATAGGTGATATGCAATCTGTCCCAAACTTCTTTTGTTGTAACACAAGAAGATATTCTATTATATTCAGTTGGTGACAAAGCACAATATAAGGAGTAAATTGCTTTTGCATCGAGTGCTTGTCTCTTGATTATCTCTTCTGAGTCATTCCGTTGGTCTCATCATTTTCTTTCCCTCTTTCGAGAGATCGATGCGGTGGTAGGAGTAATTCATTTTCTACAACGTCCCATTCCGGAGGATCCTTTGATCGTAGGAAAGCTTTCATCTTGTTCTTCTAGATGTTGTAATCATTTCCATCAAAGTAGGGTGGTATGGTATTGCTTTGCCCTTCCATCGGCCACGGTGCTAGCATACTAGCCATTGATCTTTAACTCACGGTAAAACACTTCAAACAAAGTGAGTACACAGGCTCGATACCAATTGATATTACTAGTATGAGTACCTAGAGGGGGTGAATAGGTATATAAAAGATTTTCTTCAACAATCGCACAATACTAGACAATTGATGGATTTTAGACAAACGATAATCAAAGTAAGGGCGAGAGAAGAGAAAATTGAACACGCGGTTTATAGTGGTTCGGCATATCAAGCCTACGTCCACTCTTCTTCACCGACCTATTGGTTGGATTCCACTATGAACAAAGAGAAGTTACAGCACAGCTTTGCCTTGATTCCACGGTGTAGATGTTCTACCACACCTCCTCAAGATTTCTCACAAATATAGACTCTCTTTTGTATACAAGTATTCGCTCAAAGGAATTGTCTAAACAAAAGGAGCTTGAGACTTTGGAATTTATCTATCGCGCACACCTTGAACAACTAAGACCGTCTTCCTTATATACTCCTTTATGCCATCATACCCGTTGGCACTTACCAAAAATTCCTCCAATCTACCCATTGGACGGAATCAATTAGGAAGATTGTTCAAGCTATTAAAGGAACGTGTTGATAGCCCATCAATCTGTTCGCCCATACAATCGGGATCTCGGTTTCCATAAGTAGAACCTTCCAATAATATTTAGGCAATCACCGAGGATCTTCAATTTATCGAGTCAATCTTCAATCAATCAAAGGACTCCGTTATGTCTTCTCCAGCCACGAGATCTTCTCCGGTTGATAAGGTTAGATCCTAACGAAACATCCAGTTCCGGATAACCTTTATTCAACGGATTAGAGACTGTCAATGAGGATAGACTTTGAGTCTTGAGTCTCGGCTGTCCGGAGGTCTTGGACTTTAAATATCATAGTCCGCAAGCCTTGAGACTAGATTGATAGAAACGATTTGTCAACTTCAAAACACTTCAAGAGGATTTCTCCAACAACAACGAGAAGCTGAGAGAGAGAGAGAGAGAGAGAGAGAGAGAGAGAGAGGAAGGTGAGAAATCCGAGGTCTTGCGTGGTGTGTCTGAGACACAAGGAAAATGAGAGGCCAAGAGAATGATTGAGGTAAAAACCGAGGGAAAAGAAGAGAGGAAAGAAAATAGGCAAAAGAATTTTTATGCAAAATCGAGTAAGGTGAGGAGAGCTTTAATTCTAGACCGATCGATGCTTGTACTTTTGTACAAAGAGGTTTTGTTTTCTACTAACAATCTTGACCCAAGTTTGCCTAGTTCTATTGTGTCTTTATTGCAAGAATTTGAAGATGTCTTTCCTGATGAACTTCTTGGAGGAGTACCATCTATTCGAGGCATAGAACATCAAATTGACTTGATTTCTGGTGCGCCATTACCTAACCGACCCACATATCGAAGCAATCCCGAGGAGACAAAGGAACTTCAGCAGCAAGTTAGCAAACTATTGAAACTGGGGTATGTAAGAGAGAGTCTTAGCTCGTGCGCCGTCCCTGTTTTGTTAGTGCCAAAGAAGGATGGAACTTGGTGAATGTGTATCGATTGCCGAGCAATCAATAACATTACGGTAAAGTATCGACATCCTATTCCTAGGTTAGATGACATGTTGGATGAGTTGTATGATTCTTGCATTTTCACTAAGATCCATTTGAAAAGTGGCTATCATCAAATTAGGATGAAAGAAGGTGATGAATGGAAAACTGCATTTAAGACCAAGTATGGATTGTATGAGTGGTTAGTCATGCCATTTGGATTAACTAATGCACCGAGCACGTTTATGCGACTTATGAATCATGTTTTGCGTGCTTTTATTGGTCGATTTGTGGTTGTCTATTTCAATGACATCTTGATATATAGTCGAAGCCCTAATGATCATATTGAGCATGTGCGAGCTATCTTACGGATTTTAAGGGTCGAGCAATTATACGCTAATCTAAAGAAGTGCTCTTTTGTTATTAACAAATTAGTATTTCTAGGATTTGTTGTTAGTGTCGACGGTATACAGGTTGATGAAGAAAAAGTCAAAGCAATCCGTGAATGGCCAACGCCTAAGACCATAGGAGAGGTGCGTAGCTTTCATGGATTGGCTTTGAGTTTTTATCGGCGATTTGTGAAAATTTCAGCACCATTGCCGCACCTTGACCGAGTTATCAAAAGCACGTGGGTTTCACGTGGGGAGAAGAGCAAGAGAAAGCATTTAATCTACTAAAAGATAAGATGACTAATGCTCATTTGTTATCTTTGCCAAATTTTAGTGCTACTTTTAAGATAGAGTGTGATGCTTCTGGTATAGGAATTGGAGCCGTGTTGATGCAAGGAGGGTGTCCCATAGCTTATTTCGGCGAGAAATTGAGTGGAGCAACATTGAATTATCCTACCTATAATAAGGAGATGTATGCTTTAGTGCGAGCTTTGGAGACTTGGCAACATTATTTATGGCCGAAGGAGTTTGTGATCCACGCTGATCACGAGACCTTGAAGTACTTAAAAGGGCAGCAAAAGTTAAAAGACAAGCCGGATGGATGGAGTTCATCGAGACTTTTCCATATGTGATCAAGTACAAGAAAGGTAAGGAGAATGTGGTAGCTGATGCACTTTCTCGAAGGTATGCGATTCCAACTACTTTAGAAGCAAAGTGTTTAGGTTTTGAGCATATCAATGACTTATATACTGATGATGATGACTTTGGGAGAGTGTTTGAAGCATGTGAGCACGCTGCATTTGATCAATTCTATAGGCGTGAAGGTTATTTTTTTTGTAAAAACAAACTATGTTTGCCTAAGTGTTCTTTGCGTGAATTGTTGGTGCGAGAAGCACATAGTGGTGGTTTAATGGGGCATTTTGGTATTAATAAAACTTTTGAAGTGCTGCATGAACATTTTTATTGGCCACATATGAAGAGAGATGTCACACGTGTCTGTGAGAGATGCATTGCTTGTAAGCAATCTAAGTCTACAACTAAACCGCATGGCTTGTATATGCCATTACCTATTCCAACGCATCATTGGACTGATATTTCTATGAATTTTGTGTTAGGATTGCCTAGGTCTAAGTATGGTAGAGATTCTATTTGTGTGGTTGTTGATCGGTTTTCAAAGATGGCTCATTTTATTCCTTGTCATAAAACCGATGATGCATCTCATGTTGCTGATTTGTTCTTTAGGGAACTTGTACGTTTGCATGGCATGCCTAGATCGATTGTTTCAGATCGAGATTCTAAATTTCTTAGCTACTTTTGGAAAACATTGTGGAAAAAACTTGGAACGCGGTTGTTATTTTCTACTACTTGTCATCCATAAATTGATGGTTAAACCGAGGTAGTTAATAGAACTTTAGGGGTATTGTTGCGTGCTATTATTAAAAAGAACATAAAATCTTGGGAAAATTGTCTGTCACATGTTGAGTTTGCATATAATAAAAGCATGCATTCTGCTACTAAATTTACACCATTTGAGGTTGTCTATGGTTTTAATCTGTTAACTTCGTTAGATTTATCCCATTTACCTGTTAATGAGCGTGTGGATTTAAATGGAGCAAAGAAAGCTGAATTTGTCAAGGCGTTGCATGAGAAGACGCGCGCAAATATTGAGCGCAAGACTGAGCAATATGCAAGGCAAGCCAACAAAGGGTGCAAGGAAGTGATGTTTGAACCCGGCGATTGGGTTAGGGTTCATATACACAAAGAGCGATTTCCTGAGCAGCAACATTCTAAGTTATTACTGCGAGGGGATGGACCATTCATGGTGTTAGAAAGAGTTAACAATAATGCCTACAAGCTTGATCTTCCAGGTGAGTATGACATTAGTGCTACATTTAATATTTCTGACTTGACTCTTTTCGATGCTAGTGATGATTTGAGGGCAAATCCTTTACACGGGAGAGGGAATGATGTGGACATTGAGCCATATCGAGGAGGAGGTGCTAGGGACCCATTGTCTATTCCTACTGGTTCAATTACTCGAGCGCGGGCCAAGCAATTCAGGCAAGCTATTGGCGTCATGGTTCGTGATCTTTGACATGGAGATAACCTTGGATCAAATCTTGAAGAATATTGGAAATTTTGGCGCAATTTGATTATATGGACATCAAATATTTGACCAAGTCAAATATATATATATATATATATATATATATATATATCTATATATCTTCTTGTTTATGAATATTCTAGAATATGACGCATTATATTTCTAGGGTTCGTTTTAGGGTTTGTGTGGCGGCTAGAAAGCCTATATATAAGACTGACTGAATTTGATAGAGATAATTTACTTTGAGAAAAAATTGAGAGATTCTCTTCTACTGTTCTTTTGAGGATTTAGACCTAATCAAGGTTCTTTTATGACAATCGATTTGACTTATCGCGCGAGATAGCAAATTCTTTCACTCGTGGCGTCTATAACGTTGGTTGGTTGATTGACACGCGTTCGTCAATAGGTCACGTTCATACCGAGATTGCCAATCACAAGTTTGATTGGAGGTCGAGGTTTGCAATTCGCACCATCTGGGCCTTCGTAAAATGATCTTTCCGCAATAATTCACATCAACGACGGCCTCACTTGAGGCGTAGCAGCTCTTGCTTGCCACGAGCGTGGGCCTTTACGCCCTCACTTGTGGTTGACGAGGGCACGAAGGCCCTTACCCTTGGTTGGCGAGGGCCGTCGTGCCCTCACCTGGGTCCGATGAGGGCGCAGAGTTCCTTGCCTGGATTTGGGCGAGGGTTGACGCCCCTCGCTTGTGGCTGCCGAGGGCGTGGTGGCCCTCGCCTCTACCAACCTGTGGTCAGCGTTGGTAGGTCGGAAAGGAAAAGAAAAAAAGAGAAAAATAATTTAAAAAGTCTGAAAAAAAAATATAATTTGTCCACGTGGCTCGACATAAGACTGATGTGGCCACATCAGCAATTTCCAACTTAAATTAGCCGGGATGGACCGAATTGGTACTAATGTGAAAATGTTTAAGACTAAATTAGTCAAAAAAAAATATTTAAAACTGAATCGTATCAATGTAAAGGTTTAAGACTATTTTGGTACTTTTTCTCGCATACTTGGATTCGTAGTTGTTTTTTTTTTTTTTTTTTGGAAGAACAGTTTGGAAAGATAGATGACAATTTTTGTAAATAAGCAGGATTATAAGCATGCAAGTTGATATATGTAAGTGAAAAAATCAAATGTAAGTTGCAAGTTCTGCCCATCATCAGCCGCCAGCTGATGATGGGTAGAAAGATGGTAGAAAACAAAAATTGATGATGGGCAGAAAGATGGTAGAAAACAAAACATGCATACTTTTTTTTTTTTTTGGACAGAAAACATGCATACTTGGGTTCGTGGTGGTTTTATACTTTTTGTTTTTTTTTGGAAGAACAGTTTAGGAAGGTAGATGGCAATTTTTGTAAATAAGCAAGGTTATAAGCATGCAAATCGATATATGTAAGTAAAAAAATCTGATGTAAGTTGCAAGTTTTATTGAAAGAAAGGATGGTTTTGCAATAAAGTCTTTTTGCTCTGCTCTAGTTGTTGACCGTCAATCACATGAATACGTGTAGTACTTTAAAAAAAGAGAAAAAAAGAGAAAGAAAAAGAAAGATAAATTATTAGATTACCGGGGAAAAATCAATACAAATTCGGACATGAGGATCTCAAATTGGATTGAATCTCGTTTGTGGTCGAACTATTGAAAGCTCATGCCACAACTAGAGAAAAATATCTCCTTTATTTCAGGGACAAACTCGACGTATCATCGAAACTTTCATGTTCATTTCCTCTCTTTCGATGGAAGAGCATTTCAAATAATATAAACAAATCCCAAGTCGGGTCGCCGCATAATGTAAGGCCAAAGAATAATCGAGCAAAGAAGTAATGCACATGCACACCATTATTCCCCCACTCTCCAAAAGGAAGTCAACGCATTCGTTCCTTCGAAATCGTCAATTTTCTCCATGCTCTGTCACCTGATACTTATGCTAACAAAGACAAGAAAAGGTGGTCCACATCGCACGCTCGAAGAAAATTACAAAAGTCAAGGGTAAAGTCGATACGAAAGGAGACTCTCCTTGCAGTTGCAAATCCGCGTGCTCTCCTCTCCGCACCGTGAACCTCACGCCACCGCCGCCGCTAGTCTCCGGACAGACGCCACACCTCCACCTCCTGGCCTCGCTACGCCGTCACAGCTCACGCAAATCCTTGCACCTCCCTTCGAATTTTTGAAGGAAACCAACAATTCAAGAGAGGTTTCACGGTTCCCCCGGCAAGGCTTCGGTTGCCTCGCCTCTTTTTGTCTTAGGGGCGCGTTTGCAACTATTCTGTTCCCGGAGCCGATTCGATCGTAACCGATTCTTTTTACTTTCCTGAACCGATTCTAAGCATTTTAAGCCGTTTGGTAATCGTCCAAAATTTCGATTCGGAATAGAATTGCGTTTGGTACCGTGTTCATTAATTCTGTTCCAAATCAATTTCTTTTAATTTTTAAATAATTTTTTTACTTTTTCCTTTGTTTTCTTTTTTTTTTTAATTTTTTAATTTTTTTCTTTTCATTTTCCTTTTTTCCTTTTTCTTTTCTTTTTCTCATCTTCTTCTTCTTCTTCGGCCTAGCGACCACGGAGCGTCGTCGGCCCTCGTCGGCGAGCCTCGCCGGCAGGGGCGAGGCTCGCCAGCCCGCCGAGGCTCGGCCTCGCCGGACGCAAGGCCGAGCCCCGCCGGTGGCCGGCGACCTCGTCGGGGTTGGGCGAGGCTCCGGAGCCACCGGTGGGGCCGAGGCTGCCGGTGCCACCGGCGGGGCCGGGCGAGGCTCGCCAGCCCCCGCCGATCCGGCGGCGGGCCTCGCCGGCCCGCCGAGGCTCGCCCGGCCCGGCGAGGCCCGCCCGGCCATTGGCGAGGCTCGGCCTCGCCGGATTTGGGGAGGCCGAGCCGCCTGGCGGGCAAGCCTCCGCGAGCTCGCCGATGGTGGGCTTGCCTCCGCGAGCTCACGGACGGCAGCGCCGGCGGCAATCGGCGGCGGCGAACGGCGGCGGCCGGCGGCGGTGGTGGATGGCGGTGGCGGACGGTGGCGGCGGTGGTGGACGGCGATCGCGAGATGGCCGAAGGAAGAAGAAAATTTATTGATTTTGATTCTCAAATTCGTTCCCGAAACAAGAATCAACTTTTTTTTGGTTCTTGATTCTATTCCTAATGCTCCGGGAACAAAAATTTTACCAAACGCGATTCTAGGCCGAAACCGATTCCGGAACAAAGAATCGGAATTTGGCCCTGTTTGGATGGTTACCAAAGCGGGGCCTTAGTAACCACCGGTGGTCCTTCTCCGCCGCAGGCGGTTAAACCAACCTTACCGAGCCCGCAAGTCACCGTTGCGAGGTTTTCTTCTTGCTCTTTGGCTTGCTCATCGAGGCGAGAATCGGCTTCTTCGCCGACCTCGTTGGAGTTCGTTGATTAAATTAGGTAATTGCTCAATCAAAGTCTATTCGATTTGAATACTTGATTACGTAATCAACGATTTTAGTGGGATGGGATTTTGAGTTTAGGCATAATCGACATTGAACATTTGTTTTCGGGCGACACTATCATCAAATTAGGATGAAAGAATGTGATGAATGGAAAACTGCATTTAAGACCAAGTATGGATTGTATGAATGGTTAGTCATGCCATTTGGATTAACTAATGCACCAAGCATGTTTATGCGACTTATGAATCATGTTTTGCGTGCTTTTATTGGTTGATTTGTGGTTGTCTATTTCGATGACATCTTGATATATAGCCGAAGCCCTAATAACCATATTGAGCACGTGCGAGCTGTCTTGCAAGTTTTAAGGGCCGAGCAATTATACGATAATCTAAAGAAGTGCACTTTTGTTACTAACAAATTAGTATTTCTAGGATTTGTTGTTAGTGCTAACGGTATATAGGTTGATGAAGAAAAAGTCAAAGCAATCCGTGAATGGCCAACGCCTAAGACCATAGGAGAGGTGCGTAGCTTTCATGGATTTGTGAGTTTTTATCGGCAATTTTTGAGAAATTTCAGCACCATTGCCGCACCTTTGACCGAGGTTATCAAAAAGCACGTGGGGAGAAGAGCAAGAGAAAGCATTTAATATGCTAAAAGATAAGATGACTAATGCTCCTTTGTTATCTTTGCCGAATTTTAGTGCTACTTTTGAGATAGAGTGTGATGCTTCTGGTACAGGAATTGGAGCCATGTTGATGCAAGGAGGGCATTCCATAGCTTATTTCGGCGAGAAATTGAGTAGAGCAACATTGAATTATTCTACCTATGATAAAGAGATGTATGCTTTTTTTAGTGCAAGCTTTGGAGACTTGGCAACATTATTTATGGCCAAAGGAGTTTGTGATCCACTCCGATCATGAGACCTTGAAGTACTTGAAAGGGCAGCAAAAGTTGAATAAAAGACATGCCAGATGGATAGAGTTCATCGAGACTTTTCCATATGTGATCAAGTACAAGAAAGGTAAGGAGAATGTGGTAGCCGATGCACTTTCTCGAAAGTATGCGATTCTAACTACTTTAGAAGCAAAGTGTTTAGGTTTTGAGCATATCAAGGACTTATATACTAATGATGATGACTTTGGGAGAGTGTTTGAAGCATGTGAGCACGCTGCATTTGATAAATTCTATAGGCGTGAAGGTTATCTTTTCTGAAAACAAATTATGTTTGCCTAAGTGTTCTTTGCGTGAATTGTTGGTGCGAGAAGCGCATAGTGGTGGTTTAATGGGGCATTTTGGTATTAATAAGATTTATGAAGTGCCGCATGAACATTTTTATTGGCCACATATGAAGAGAGATGTCACACGTGTCTGTGAGAAATGCATTGCTTGTAAACAATCTAAGTCTACAACTAAACTGCTTTGTATACGCCATTACCTATTCCAACGCATCCTTGGACTGATATTTCTATGGATTTTGTGTTAGGATTGCCTAAGTCTAATTATGGTAGAGATTCTATTTATGTGGTTGTTGATCGATTTTCAAAGATGGCTCATTTTATTCCTTGTCATAAAACCGATGATGCATCTCATGTTACTGATTTGTTCTTTAGGGAACTTGTACGTTTGCATGGCATGCCTAGATCGATTGTTTCAGATCGAGATTCTAAATTTCTTAGCTACTTTTGGAAAACATTTTGGAAAAAACTTGAAACTCGGTTGTTATTTTCTACTATTTGTCATCCACAAACTGATGGTCAAACCAAGGTAGTTAATAGAACTTTAGGGGTATTGTTGCGTGCTATTATTAAAAAAAAACATAAAATCTTGGGAAAATTGTCTGCCACATGTTGAGTTTGCATATAATAGAAGCATGCATTCTGCTACTAAATTTACACCATTTGAGGTTGTATATGGTTATAATCCGTTAACTCCGTTAGATTTAACCCATTTACCTGTTAATGAGCATGTGGATTTAGATGGAGCAAAAAAAGCTGAATTTGTCAAGGCGTTGCATGAGAAGACGCACACAAATATTGGGCGCAAGACCGAGCAATATGCAAGGCAAGCCAACAAAAGGCGCAATGAAGTGGTGTTTGAACTCGGCGATTGGGTTTGGGTTCATATATGCAAAAGTGATTTCTTGAGCAGCAACATTCTAAGTTATTACCGTGAGGGATGGACCATTCATGGTGTTAGAAAGAGTTAACAATAACACCTACAAGCTTGATCTTCCAGGTGAGTATGACATTAGTGCTACATTTAATGTTTCTGACTTGACTTTTTTTTATGCCAATGATGATTTAAGGGCAAATCCTTTGCACGGGGGAGGGAATGATGTGGACATTGAGTCATATCGAGGAGAAGGTGCTAGGGACTCATTATCTATTCCTACTGGTTCGATTACTCGAGCGCGGGCCAAGCAATTCAGGCAAGCTGTTGGCGTCATGGTTCGTGATCTTCGGCGTGGAAATAACCTTGGATCAAATCTTGAAGAATCTTGGAAATCTTGACTCAATTTGATTATATAGACACCAAATATTTGACCAAGTCAAATATATATATATATATATATATATATATATATCTTCTTGTTTAGGAATATTCTAGAATATGACGCATTATATTTCTAGGGCTCGTTTTAGGTTTGTGTGGCAGCTAGAAGGCCTATATATAAGATTGACTGAATTTCTTTGGGGATAGAGATATTTTACTTTGAGATAAAAATTGAGAGATTCTCTTTTATTGTTCTTTTGAGGACTTAGACCTAATCAAGGTTCTTTTATGACAATCGATTTGACTTATCGAGTGAGATAGCGAATTCTTTCGCTCGTGGCGTCTATAACGTTGGTTGGTTGACACGCGTTCGTCAACAGGTCACGCTCATATCGAGATTGCCAATCACGGGTTCGATTGGAGGTTGAGGTTCCGCACCCGCACCATCTCGGGCCTTTGTAGAACGATCTTTCCGCAACAATTCACATCAATGACAGTCTCGCTTGAGGCGTAGCTGCTCGTTCGCCATGAGCGTGGGCCTTTGAGGCACGAAGGCCCTCACCCTTGGGCGAGCGCCACCGTGCCCTCTTGGGTCCAATGAGGGCACGAGGTCCTCGCCCGGATCCGGGCGAGGGGTTGACACCCTCCCGTGGCCGCCGGGCGCGGTGGCCCTCGCTCTACTAGCTTGTGGTCAGCGATGGTAGGTCGAAAGGAAAAAAAGAAAAAGAAAAATAATTTAAAAGTCTGAAAAAAAATATAATTTGTCCACGTGGCTCCATAAGACCGACGTGGCCACGTCGCAATTTCAAACTTAAATTAGTCGGATGGACTGAATTGGTACTAATGTGAAAATGTTTAAGACTAAATTGGTCAAACTAAAATATTTAAAACTGAATTCGTATCAATGTAAAAAGTTTAAGACTATTTTGGTACTTTTCCGCATACTTGGATTCGTAATTGTTATATGTAAGTGAAAAAATCAAATGTAAGTTGCAAGTTCTACCCATCATCAGCCGCCAGCTGATGATGGGTAGAAAGATGGTAGAAAACAAAAATTGATGATGGGCAGAAAGATGGTAGAAAACAAAAACATGCATACTTGGGTTCGTGGTGGTTTTATACTTTTTGTTTTTTATTTTTTTGGAAGAACAGTTTAGGAAGGTAGATGGCAATTTTTGTAAATAAGCAGGGTTATAAGCATGCAAATCGATATATGTAAGTAAAAAAATCTGATGTAAGTTGCAAGTTTTATTAAAAGAAAGGATGGTTTTGCAATAAAGTCTTTTTGCTCTGCTCTAGTTGTTGACCGTCAATCACATGAATACGTGTAGTACTTTAAAAAAAGAAGAAGAGAAAGATAAATTATTAAATTACCGGGGAAAAATCAATACAAATTCGGACATGAGGATCTCAAATTGGATTGAGTCTGGTTTGTGGTCGAACTATTGAAAGCTCATGCCACAACTAGAGAAAAATATCTCCTTTATTTCAGGGACAAACTCGACGTATCATCAGAACTTTCATGTTCATTTCCTCTCTTTCTGATGGAAGAGCATTTCGAAATAATATAAACAAATCCCAAGTCGGGGTCAGCCGCATAATGTAAGGCCAAAGAATAATCAGAGCAAAGAAGTAATGCACATGCACACCATTATTCCCCCACTCTCCAAAAGGGAAGTCAACGCATTCGTTCCCTTCGAAATCTGTCAATTTTCTCCATGCTCTCGTCACCTGATACTTATGCTAACAGCACAAGAAAAGGAAAAGGTGGTCCACATCGCACGCTCCAAGAAAATTACAAAGTCAAGGGTAAAGTCGATACAGAAAGGAGACTCTCCTTGCAGTTGCAAATCCGCGTGCTCTCCTCTCCGCACCGTGAACCTCACGCCACCGCCGCCACGAGTCTCTGGACAGAGCCACACCTCCACCGCCTGGCCGCCACAGCTCCACCTCCTGGCCTCGCTGCGCCGCCACAGCTCACGCAATTCCTTGCACCTCCCTTCGAATTTTTGAAGGAAACCAACAATTCCAAGAGAGGTTTCCTGGTTCTGGGCAAGGCTTCCGGCTGCCCCAGCTCGGCTGCCTGTCTTAGTAACCACCGGTGGTCCTTCTCCGCCGCAGGCCGGTTAAACCAACCTTACCAAGCCTGCAAGTCTCCGTTGCGAGGTTTTCTTGCTGTCTTTGGCTTGCCCATCAGTAGCCGAGAATCGCTTCTTCGCCGACCTCGGTGGAGTTCGTTGATTAAATTAGGTAATTGCTCGATCAAAGTCTATTCGATTCGAATACTTGATTACGTAATCAATCGATTTTAGTGGGATGGGATTTTGAGTTTAGGCATAATCGACATTGAACATTTGTTTTCGGGGCGACACTAGCACATGGGAATCAATCAATGCCATTTTGATTAATTGGGAAAGATATGTTTTCGGGGCGACACTAGCACATGGGAATGAATCAATGCCATTTTGACTAGTTGGGAAAGATCAATACAAATTTGGACATGAGATCCCAAATTGGATTAATTCCCTCGTGTTTGAATTATAAAAGTTCATGCCGTAAATAGAAAAATATCTTCTTTGTTCAAGGGCAAATTCCCACATACTATCGAATTTGCGATTTTCCCTAAAGATTTTGTAAATCAGCATTTATTAAATCACATATTTGACAAGAAAACTATAAAAAAAACTAAACTATATTAACTTTGACATATTTATCCTAAATTTTTATTTTGACATCGTATATCCAAATTAGTACCCATATAACATATTTATCTTTAATGAAAATTCCACTTATGAACGCCCCTAAGAAATCTTATATGATTACTTATATGGACAATGTAAAGTAAACGATATTAATTTTTTGTATAAGAAAAGGTTTGGATTTTTTGCGGAAAAATTGGGTATAATGTGTAACATAAATATAAGTTTAGATAAATATGTCACACGACTAGGATTTGCACGTCACCAAACTTTTTTTTTTAAAAGGTAAATGCCTCGAGAATCTGCATAATTTGAGATTTTTGGTCTTTTTTAACATTTTTTTTAATATCGACCAAAAAAAACATTTTTGAAAAAATATAAACAAATTCCCGGTCGGGGGCAGCCACGTCATGTCCTCTTTCCGATTCTGGCGGGAACGCTGCACCTTCCTTTTCTACCAGATTCCCTAAAAAAAGATTCGACCTTTCTTCTCCAGATTTCTCTTCGTTGACGGCGCCCCTCGCGAATGCGATCTCTCTCGACGGAGCCCCTCGCATCGATGGCGCCGCCGCCGCAGCCGCCGGACCGGACGGGGAGGAGGAGATCGGCAGGGTGGCGATGCTCCAGGCGCAGCAGCCGCGGCGGAAGGGGATCGGGACCCGGGCGTGGCTGATCGTGTCGGAGTCCGGGCAGTCGCCCGTCGAGGAGATCGGGAAGCACGCCATCATGCGCCGCACCGGCCTCCCGGCGCGCGACCTCCGGGTGCTCGACCCGGTGCTGTCGTACCCGTCCTCGATCCTCGGCCGGGAGCGGGCGGTCGTCGTGAACCTGGAGCACATCAAGGCCGTGATCACCGCCAAGGAGGTCCTGATGATCAACACCAACAGCCCTCTGGTTTACCAGTTCGTCCAGGACCTCCAGCGCCGGGTTTCTAGCTCCAATTGCGCTGCTCAACAGGTGAGGCTCTAGGCCGAGGTGAGATGGTTCGGATTCCGTGTTGTCGTCGGCGGCTTATGCACAAACCTTGAGGTAGGGGGCGGATTAGAAGGACATGTGAGAAATCCGCATGACATCTTGTAGGTTGCAAGAGATATTTGCTAAAATTCTACAAGTAGTATCGATCGACCGTCCGTCGTTTGAGGTTTCGAAGTATGTTCGGAATTGTGTGGTTCATCATATTGTGTTAAGTGCAGCTTGTTTACAGAGTCAATCGCGGTTTACTGTTATTTGCCAGTTTGCTCTTTATATGGCCTCTGCCAGTAGTGTTAAGTGAACTATATTGTCTTTTTACCTAATGTCAAATTGCCTACTGAAAGAAGTAGTCCCAGCATTTGATTTGTCTGTCGCAACGCTTGATTAGCGCAGTTTGTTTGTGAAATCACATTAAACTGTCATTCACTGGGTTTAATCCTTATTTGGCCTTGGGTAGTAGTTGTAAATGAATTTTATTTGTGTAGCTCTAACAAACAGAAAATTGCTCAAGTTGTCCCGGCATTTGGTCGGCCTGTCGTGATTAATAGTTACATTTTTGCTTGCAAAGGAAGTCGACAGCAAGACCTTGCCTGCTAGTGGGGTTCACAAGACACTGCCATTTGAATTCAGAGCACTGGAATCTTGTCTTGAATCTGCTTGCCAGTGCCTTGAATCAGAGGTATACATGACACACTTCAATCTAGTGAATTGGAAAATATAACAATTCTTAAGGATGTTGTACCTTCTCAGGCTACTTTATATCTAAACATGGGCTGTTATCATATAGAACCAGAATTTCTAGCCTTTACCATTACTCCCATTACACAAAAATAAAAGATTGATTTTTTGTGTTCAATCATTAAAAACTGCATCACTGAAATTTCTCCTCATCCCATTTGACTTTTTAGCTTCTAACTTTTTCCACTGTTGGACGGTAACTGAAATGTTTTCCTTTCTGACGTTTTCAGACCAAGACCCTGGAGGATGAGGCATATCCAGCTTTGGATGAACTAACTTCCAAAATCAGCACACTTAACCTCGATCGTGTTAGACAAATAAAGAGTCGTCTAGTTGCCATCTCTGGCCGAGTACAGAAGGTAATTGACAAGATGGTACAACTCTTCTCGTGAGTGGAAGGCAGAGGGACTGCACCCAGGGTTCAAAAATTCACAAACTCATTAGCCAAAGCTATACATCCTTAAGACAGTAATATAGATTGAGGCTGAAAATTTTAATCTCTGTACTAGAGTAAACACCCGTCCACGCTTCCAAGTCTTCTTGAACTGATCATGCTATTATTTCTCCAGAAAACTTCAACCCTGCTGTTCTCATGTCCTACATGTACCTTTTCCATTTAAAATTTAGGAGATAACTAACTGAGTCCGCCCTTTCTCCTCACATTTTTTTAATACATGTGACAGTGAAAGGTCAATAAGAAATTAGGAAGAGGCTTGCATTTTTTATTTGAAATTTTTGAAGACCCTTAAGAAGAACTCTGCTTCATTAATCTGATGTTTAAATTGTTCTTGTTAAATCTCATTTGTCTAGTGTTTTAATGATGTTTTTTCTTTAACAATGGATTCTACCTGATTGTTACATAATATTTGCATGTTTTCTTAAACATAGGTGAGAGATGAGCTTGAACATTTGCTGGATGACGATAATGATATGGCTGAGATGTATTTGACAGAAAAGCTTCTCACTCACTCACTGGATAATGCTTCAATCAGAGAGGAAGTAGACAATGCTGCTCCTGAAATAGATGATGAAAGGTGACTGACAACTTAAATAGTTCTACATACTTATGGAGGGGAATGTTGGTCTGCTGGTACTTCAATTTGATTGTAGTTGAAGCTATCTTGCTATTTAGAAATAAAGCGAGAATGAAGTTTTGCAGTGTGATGCAATGTTGAAGTGGAAGCATGCATAATAGAAGAAGGCTAAAGAAATAGAGAACACTGCTGTACCCATTAATATGTGGGACAGAGAGGAAGTACCTATTCTCGCAGGTCCAAACTTAAAGTACATTAACTTAAAACTACAAGCCTACCAATTTATACTGTCCGGCCCCTTCGATCTTTACACACTTGCAGCAGTATATCGGTTTACATGTGCTGTGTCATTCCACAACTCCTGAGTTTATTTTTCCATCTATAGCTTGTCTCGCGTAATGTGATGCTTTGGTACTCTGCAATGATATGTCTTGACAGGGCTGAAGATTATAATGAAGAAGATGAATTAGATACTGTAGTTTTGACCAGCTACAAGCCTAACATTGAGGAGCTTGAGATGCTTTTAGAAGCATATTTTGTCCAAATTGATGGCACACTGCAAAAATTATCAGATGTATGTATCTATGTGCTTTCCTTACATGCATTGCTGAATTCGGTGGTTTATTTTTATCAGCTCACTAGTATGATATAACTGTCCATATATGATTGTGCCTTAGACCACTGACTATCATAGATAGCTGAATAAGATAATTCACTTTGAAAATTTTAAGATTTTCTGCCTTAACATAAATTCTATGCATTCAACCAATTAAAAATTTGAGGAAATGTTTTCTCATTTTGTTTATAATTTGAAATCTACATAAATTATGTTTGATGTGATGAAGTGAGAGAATGGAAGGAATGGAATGGGAGGAGGAATGGCATGGAATGGAATGAGCATTTAAATTCCTTTTGTCGTGGAGGAGAAATAACATGGGAATAGAATTGAAAGAATAACGAAATGTCAATATTTTCTTTAGAATAAACTACAGGAAGTAGAAAAGAGAGGACATTCTTCGAAATGTGTGAACAAAAGGTGAAGGAATCGCGATTCCATCAGCTGAAACTTCGAGAGAAATCACAATTCCATCTATTGGTGGAATGGGCATTTCCTTCATTCCACCTTGCAATCGGACCCAAAAGTGAATGTCTAATCCTCCTAAGCAAAAAACATCATTAGTGAAAATGTGTTTATTTATTTATTTATTTATCCGAGTACAATATATTGTCTCCCATCCAAAATATAACTCACTAGCATTTCCATATACATTGCCATAAAAGTCCTCTTCAAGCTTTTTCATCTGAATGTTATTTTTACACTGGTCTGTTGCAAATTAATTAATGAATCTGTTGTGATGTGCATGTGCGATGATCTCAAGGCTACCTCCGGACATAGGTACCTTGACTTTGTAGTAGCATCCGGGAATTACCCTTTTATCTGTTTGGATGCACGACTTCATAATTTTGTGCTCATAGCTGAGTGGGCAAAACATATTTAACTCTTATCAGTTTAATTGTTCTACCATTAATTAAATGTAGGAAGCATACAACTTTTTATTCAAGTTCCATGATAGGTTTGATCAATTATGCAACTTGTGTAGGCTTTGTGAAGAATTTACTTTTCAGTCATACTTTAAAAGCATGGGTAGCTTTCGTAATATTGCCCATACTGTGCCTGCCCTTTTCTCTAAGACAATGAAGTTGGATCGACAGTCCAGGTCCTTCCATGTAGTCTGTCAAATATACACAATATTTATTGCGTCTCTTATCGAATTGTTATGGAAATGAAGGAAAGAGAATGGGGAAGATCATCTTTTCACTGCATTAACGTCTGATTTTGCATATAATTTCCTCACATCTTTTGTATGTTTCACATCTGCTGGACATGCAATGTCTAACAAGAGTTATCTCTGTTCGTGTAGATGAACGACTATGTCGATGATACCGAGGACTGTATCAATATAATGTTGGATGATAAGCAGAATCAGCTGCTGCAGATGGGAGTGATGCTTTCTGCTGCGACAATGATTGTAAATGCGGGCATCGCGGTGGTCGGATTTTTCGGCATGAACATAGAAATTGACCTCTTCAGTGCTCCTTACATAAAATTTTGGGAAACTGTCATCGGCACTGTTGGAGGTTGTGTTGTGCTCTACCTGATATTTTTTGGGTGGGGTATGAAAAGAAAGCTTTTGGCCTTATAGAGCTCCCTCCTTCAAACAGAAGCTTGCCACATCTAATTTCTCGAATAATGTTTTGCACTTGGCATTTCATTGTGACATTATGTTTGTAAATGGCACTGACTGGAAAGCAATGACCGAAGAATGAACATACGAGACTGCTTTCTTACATGTGTTTAGATTCTTCCTCGAGTATTAGGGTTTTCTCTGATCCACCTGATACATGTTTTAGATTCTTCGAAGAGTACACTTGCTCCGCTTGATGATCGACGACTCATTGGCTAAAAATTTCGACACTGCATGTAAGCTGCATGCGCTCTTCCATCAGATTGCGCAGAATGAATGGAAATCTTTAAGAATTCTGTTCCTTCCTAGAGTTGCAAGGTGGAAGTTGGATAGATAGCAAAACTCGACTATGAATGAGTTTGAATGTTTAGATATAAATTGTTGTCGATAATAAACATATTTTTTATTGTAATTATATAAAGTGATACAAGCGATTATATTGAAGAAAATGTTGTATAAATTATTATATTTTTTACAAAATAAGTAGAGCCTTCATGAAGGTATAGTTTACTCTTCGCTTGAGGAGATGATGGTACAAGTTACAATAATACTCCTAGCAGCCTCATGCTTTACCACGAGGAAAAGCTCATGAATGGATGCAAGATTGGGAAGAAAAAGGCAGAAGGCACTGCTGAAACGGTGTGGTGATGTTAAGATTTTGAATTTTTGCCATTGTCAGAGTATGAAGTAAAATTAAAAATGCGATGGACGATTCTGTTGTTTCGTCTTAAAATAGGTTTTCTTCTCGTGTTGGTAGATTGCTGAAAGAGTTTGTTATTGTGGAAAAATTCGGTCATCTAACAACGCAAATTTGTGGACAATTTATGGTGCGTTTGATAACATTTCGTTTAAAATTGTTCTAGGAAACGAGAAATAGAAAAAATTGTTTTCTGTTCCGAGAGACAATTTTTGAACAAAAAACGTATTTGGTAAACTTGTTCCGGAAATAAAAAATAAACAGAAACATGTTTGGTAAATTTGTATAATTTTTTTATTTTTTAATATTTTTATTTTATTCTTTCTATTTTATTCTTATTTATTTTTCCTTTTTTTTTTCTTTTTGGTGATCGCCGGCCTCGACCATGGTCGGCGACCAGCCGACGAGGGTTGGCACCTTGCCCAGCCACGGTGAGGCTCGACGTCACCGGGCCACCGCCCGCGACGCCGACTTGGCAAAGTGGCCCACCTTGCCTCGCCCGCTGGCGAGCTCGGCCTCGCCGGATCCGGGCGAGATCAAGCTCGCCCATCCTAGCGCAAGGTCGGCCTCGCTGGATCTAGGCTCGTCGGGGGCCGGCGACTCTCCGGCGAGTCGGCCCTCGGCGACCGGCCAAAGAAAAAAAAAAGAAAGAAAAATAAGAAGAAAAGAAAACATAAAAGTATTTCTAAATTTTGTTTTGAAACAAGAAACAACTTTTTTTTTTTCGTTTCTGTTTCCGTTGTGTTTCTCGGAACAAAAAAATAATTTTGGAACAAAAACGCACACAAACGCATTTTTGTTCCTTTTTTGTTCCTAGGAACAAAAAAACAAAAAAATTGTTTAAAAACAGAAAAAAGAAACGAAAACAAACGCAGCCTTATTGACACTTTAATAACGTTACCAACTTTATTTTGACAGTTCTCAAATTACCAACTTTTTCTTATTATCTTTTATCCATATTTATTTACTTTTTTAATTGGCGCCTTGAAACGTACCGGTTCTTATGTGAATTACCAATTGTCATTTATGTTGCTTAACAAGGTTTGTTTGTTTGTTTAGTTAATCAAGTTTTGTTATTTACCAACTTTATGCCTTGCTATCAGCCATTTCTCTGATGAGTCACCTACTAGATTAAGGTTACTAAGTTAGTGATTAATGTTTGTTCTCAATTACCAACTTCTGATATCACTGACCTAAAATTCTCTGGTCTTTTATTAACTTTTTTTCTTACCGAATATACCTACTTTTGTATGGAGTTACTAACATTCTCTCGAGTGACTTAACTTTTTTCCTGATTAAATAACCTAATACTATAACCAACCAAACAGACGTTGATCACTAACTCAAATATGTATTGATAAATCACTTAAATTAAAGTTAGTATTTTATATAAGATTTGATAAGTTTAAGACATATTTAAGAAAGGTAAATAAAAGTTGTTAAAATATAAGGAAAGTGATAATTAAAAGAAAAATATTCTTGGTAAGTGAATCAAATGAGAAATGGTAATCCAAAATCAGTGGTGTGACTTAATTGGAGAAAAACTGACAAATCATTGTAATTAAGGTTGGTGACTTCTAAACGAATGGTAATCCAAGTTGTTGCTAAGAAATGCAAATAAAAACTTGTAAATGATAAGAAAATGTTGGCAAATTAACAACAAAAACCATATCAACGTCAGCAATTAACTTAAACATGAGTTGGTTCTCCAACAGTGGGTGATATTATCATTTTGGCCACCTTCATCTTCTTTAAAGCCAATAAAAGAACTTACTCCCTAGCATCCTCAAACTTCTCATGCAGAAACTAGCTTTATTGGCTGTCGAAGAAATTCAACTAGCATGGGGCATCAAGGATGACCAAGAGAAGCTCAAGAGGAGGCTAGAGATGATCCAGAAGGTGCTCGCCGATGCTGAACAGAAGCAAACAAAAGAGGAATTGTGAGGCTTTGGCTGTCGAAGTTTAAAGACTTCTGCTATGATGCCGAGGACATGCTAGATGAATACGAAGCTAGGGTTTTGTGAAGGTGGGCAAGGTCAACTGAGCACTTGGCCCTCAGAAGGAAAGTACCCCGCTACTCATCCTCGTGGATATCCAACTTCATTTTCCAATTTAAGATGGCACATAATATGAAAGAACCAATAAAGAGACTTGATGGGATCAATAAATAAAGAGATGACTCAGTTCAACTTGTCGAGTGATGTTTATGACAAGAGAATATTTTTGCGAAGGGAAACTCATTCGTTTGTGCCCCTCCATGTGGTTGGAAGAAAGAAAAGGAAAGCGTAGTAGAGCTGTGAATCATATCAGATGATGATGGAATGATGATGGAACTCGAACGAAAGCAATCATTCCGATTCTTGGAATGGGTACTAGAAAGACGACTCTCGCTAAATTGGTATACATTGATGATAGGGTAAACAAATATTTTGATCACAAAGTTTGGTTATCCATGCCCATTAGAATTTGAAGTTAAAGAAGATAATGAGATATATCATTGAGTCTCTTGGTCATAGAGAAAATTATGATAGACTTGAAAAGATGCAACATTGTGTAAGAAGCATCGTGAAGAATAAAATGTGTTTATTTGTAATGGACAATGTGTGAGAAGTGAGGTGGGAGGATTACGTGGGATTGTTAGAAGGTGTTTCCAAAGGAAGTAAAGCTATCATGACTTTGTAGAATAAATTGATCATCTCAATCATGGGCATTGTCCCCCTTGTTTAATTTGGCCAACCTTTCATGAGAGGATTCTTTGAATTTCTTTGCGAATTATGCGTTCAATCAAGGGCAAGAGAAGAATCACTTAGACCTCATGGTAATCGGCGAGGAAATCGTGAGCAAGTGCAGGAGAAATTCTATGACAGTGAAGACTTTGGGAAGCTTGTTGTATTCAAAAAACAACTGGAGCAATTGAGAATATGTAAGAGATAATAAGACATGTGAATCACAAATTGATATTTTACATTCACTAAGTATAAGCTAGGATCTAATATAGTGTTTTACTTGAAACAATGTTTTGCTTATGGCTTGATATTCTTGAAGAAGCACGAGGGAAAACATTGTTTCGAGTAAGATGACGTTAGACTATAACTTATTCTCAGTGAATGTAAGATATTAATTTGTAATTCCCACATCTTACTAATTTTTATATATTCCCAACCACTATTGTTTTTTTAATAGAACAAGCTTCCTACAGTCTTCATCCCATAGGATTTCCCTCGCACTTGCTCTCGATTTCCTTGCTGAATACCATAAGGTCTTGGTGATTCTTTTCTTGCCCTTGATTGAACACCTACTTCACTAACAAATTCAAAGAATCCTCGTGCAAAAGGTTGGCCAAATCAAGCGGGGCAACAGTGCCCATGATTGAGGTGATCATTTATTCCACGAAGTCACAATGACTTTATTCCCTTTAGAAATGCCTTTGAACAAATCTTTATCTCACCTTACGAATTAGATTTCTACGCCCATCATGGCACATTGCTATCTGCCTCGGTACATGTTTTATGTTTGATGATTTAGAAACTGCCAATTTAGGTTGTAGCTTATTTGCTTTAAGAATGCATGAATTGAATCATGAAGAGTCTTGAATATAATAACTTAATTTCACCTAGAGCATACATTTATACTCTCTGTGGACCAGTATGCAAGATGTAATGATCTTAAACAAATGCCTACAAGCCTCTCTCTCTCTCTCTCTCTCTCTCTCTCTCTCTCTCTCTCTCTCTCTCTCTCTATATATATATATATATCTGTGTGTACCGACAAATGCATACATACATGAATAAATAGAACATGTAACATGTTTAAAATGAAATATTCTGACTGTACACTTGGTGTGCTTATATTTATCTAAATGAAATAATGAAGAGGATAATAAAAAAAATAAAAACCCCTATTATTTAGGTTGATAATTTTGTTATTACTATCCTTACTTTGTCTCGGTTACTTTGACCATCGTCCCATTTAAAAGGGTCACTCCTGTGTTCAATTGTGTAAGGCGTGCTTGTTGTTGGGCATGGGCTACATTTCAACTCGAACCACACATATTAATTTTGTTTTGACTTTATATAATTAACATAATGCTTGAACAATCGAATCATAAACAAATGATAAGGTTTAACTTGCCAATGTCATCCTTTCATCAAAAGGAACCTTTAGAAATTCGTATGAAGAAATTACGTGTGATTTGATCCAAAACATTGATTTTACTTCAAATGCAAATGACTTTTAGCGCATAACAATAAAAAATATAAACAGATTAAACAATCGTAGTTTTGTAAAATGACCCATATAACTCGTTTAAACCATAATTTTCTTTATCAGTTTATGTTGAGAAAAATTTTCTAATTGATTTTGAAGATTAACAAAACTGTTCTTAATTGTCTTTTGATTCTCATAGTAAACTTTTTCAGGTGGAAACTCTGATATGTATCATGTTTCTTATCAAACTCAAGGATGTACTGACGATCTTAAACTTAATATTCGATATCAAAGGAATAAGGATATTGATTTGACCATAATCATTGTGTTAATGACTTGAAGATTGGTGTGGATTTCCTACCTTATATACATTGATTGTCTAAGGAAATTATTGAAAACAATCTTATTTATTCGGAATATCTCAATCCATCAACGGAATAGTCAATTGAAGATGGAATGTTCTCCAAAGGAAGGACTCAACTTATGGAAAACCCATCTGTTGTATTGGCGGTAAATCTTTCGAGGAACTTCATTCTCAGCAATCCAAAAGCAATCAAATCTTCCTTCAATTTCAAGTCCAATGGGTTGATTATATAATTGATCCTTATACCTTGGGTCCAACGGTTAGCTTAGACAATGACGAATATTAAAGGAAGTTGTACTATTGAAGGATTAAATGAGAACACAGAAGTTCTAAATTCCAAAGTTCAACAAAGTCTTATCTTTTCGAACCAAAAAAAAAAAAAAAGTCTTATCCTAAATACTTTCGTCTTTTGTGAGCTTTGTAATTTCTTAAATGTCGTGAGTGTGAAATCAGATAATTTTTCACAAAACTTGAGTGGTGAATACTCAATCATTGTAACCTCTAATTGACTGATCATAGTAAAATCTAGTCAATAGGCTGTTAATGCAAGATAATGGACATAGACTTGCCAAAACCAAATCACTATAAATTTTGTTTTGTGCAATTTCTCTATCCCTTAAACTCCTATTTATAGTTTGTGGTAGATTATTGCATATTGGTAAAATTGAACACTACACAATTTGTCAACAAACATCGTCCTATTGCAATATTATGTTAATTTTGTTTTAATTCCTCATTGTCATCTATTCACCCCCTCTAGGTGATAAATCTAGCTCTAGTAGTTTAGTCTCAAGTTTTGTGATTGAAAAGTTTCACTCAAGCTTGTATTCATCTAGCTTTTCTATGCTAATAATTTTTGGGTAGTAGCATGCTCAACTATGGGAATGTGTGAAGTTGTAGTATTCTTGAATTGCTCCCATCTTTCTTTGTAAATGTTTGAAGATAGTGATTCAATATAATACAAGATCAATTAGTGCATTGGAAATCGTAAAATTTCCTTAATAATATTCAACAAGTGCATATGGACACTTATTCTTAGGCAATTGATAATAAATCCTTGTTCATTTTTATTGTTGCTCATCTTCATTTTGCTTAACTAAAAATGAAACAAAAAGAAAAGGGAACTTGTTGGGCCCTGGAATCGACCTTAGAACTTGTAATAGGGTAGGCTCCAAGTTATAAAAAATGAAGAATTTGTGTCCGAGGATAGGTTCTAGATTCCAAGCATAACCTAGAATTACTCACCTAACTACTTGATTTTGATGTGATAGGATTTCGTTTTAAACATCTCTTCAATTCAAAGTAATCTTGGAGAAGACCATGCTAGCCACCTACCTTGTGAGTGGAGTTTTATCCTATGTTCGTGGATAGGACAATTTGTATGAATGCTTGGGGATTAGTCCAGTTGAAAAATTTAAGTACCCTTTATTGAAATAGAGTTTTATCCTATGTTCGTGGATAGGACAATTTGTATGAATGCTTGGGGATTAGTCCAGTTGAAAAATTTAAGTACCCTTTATTGAAATAATAATAATAATGATCATAATAATAAAAGCTTGCATTAATATTCAACTGCATTAGTGTTAGATATCTTAGCAAAATTCTTGGGTTGTGTAAAAAAAAAAAGAAATTCATTTCTTGTCGCCTAACTTTAGTACTGTTGGTGAGTTTCCATTATCATCGGCAATAAAATGTAATCAATGAATTATTTGTTAGATAACTTGTTAGTAAGATGCCAATTTTTGTATGGAATAACCAAAGTAATTTAATTATTTCATAATTATCAATTAGTGTAATAAATTATCAACTTTAAAAAAAAAAAACTTAGGAAAATAGACATTAGAATGCAGCTATCTAGAGGCCCATGAAACACTGGTCATAAATTGGTTTAAGTCTAATCATTTAGCTTATGCATGTGGCCTTGACGCCAAACATGTATGCAATTTATAAGATTCAAACATGTGATCTCTAATTCATGAAATAGAAATTCCCCTATGCTTTATCCAATTGCGCCAATCTCGAGTTTTTTAATAACCAAAGAGCACGAGCGTAATTGGCCGATTATCTAGAGGAAAATTAGCACAAAAATCTATAGCCAAAACCCCACTTAAATATGAGTTCCCTAATTACGGCAGGAATTGCGCCTACAACCCTCAATTGCTAAGCCAAAAGCATGGAAACGCCCGTTGCCATTGGGCCAACTACAGGCTGTGTTGCCACTTCCATTTGCATAAACTCTGGAGCTTGTGAGACTGAAATATTTTCCATGTCGAGGAATGAGTCCAATGACGTGACGCAACAATGAATAGGAGGCTTTCTAAGGGGATGGGAATCTATAAGTGCATTATAAGGCACACTGTTAAAATAATTTAATTATTAAACCATGTATTCATTTAACATATAAATTTTTAGAACAGTTGACAGTAATCTCACAAAATCTCACATGATATCAAAACAATGATCCTGAGTTTGAATCTTTTCACACTCTTATTTATCTTCATAATTAAATATGTCCACACCTAGTACCAGGTTAAAAAAGACTAGATTAAGAATGAATACTAAACCACACATTTATTTAACAGCTTAAACTATTAGAAAAATCTTAGAGGAACAATGCAATCAATGAGGGTCGTTGCAAATTAGTAAAAGCATTTTTGACTTTGCCACCAAAAGCCAAATCCTGTTGAATGAGTTGTCTTTTTCTGTTTACCGAAAGACTTCACATGACAATTTTGTTAAATCAAGTGCTTGTGCGTGCATTCAACCATCAGTGTTTCGAGGAAGAAAGCGTACATGCGTCAATTGGAATGGTACGGGACCGCGACATTGGGAGGAAAACAAGGTGAAGGTCAAATGATAAGAGAAAATATGGGGCTGTCCAAAACCATTCTCGCGCTAAGCGATGAAAAAGGACAAGGTAAAAGCGGATTAATTACAACAAGAGAGAGCTAGTGCGAAGAAGTATGAAGAAAGACATAGGAATCTAAACAAGTTCACTGCCAAAAGTACATGAGAATATAATCACTTTGTAGTATATTTTTTTCGTATATAACTTGTCACAATCATGTCATCCATAACTAGTCTCATGTACTCATGTGGTCGCAACTCTGGCGAACTTCTGGCCAGAGCCAAGGACGGGGGCACAGTGCAATCGATTTCAAGAAGTTGAAAGATGAACCACAAAAATCGAAACACCATAGGGCAACTTGCCACAGCTTCAAGAACTTTTTTTTTTCCTTTTTCTGGGGGTGTGGCGGGGAGAAGGAAGGATATCACCGCCCCAAATCACTCATCATTCAACCCAGTTGATGTCCAAATGTTTAAGTTGAGAAAGCCACTTCTGAGTATCTTGCGATATGTAGGGTTTAGATGTCGACCTATCCTCGACCTCTACATCAGTAGCTGCTACAGGATCTGCTCTCTTGTCCTTGGCAAGTCCCGGTTGTCTATTTGGGTGCCTGACTTTCAGGGACAAAAGACGAGATACTTCATGAAGGCCTCCCCATTTTTCTAGAGCGCGCGCAATGTCGTATCTCCCTGTAGAACATCTGTAACATATTAGGATGGAAGAAGGATTTAATCTAAGTTTATTTAGCATGTAAATATACTATAGAGTCATGCCACCACATAATAGAAATTCACAACTTTGAGTCACGGTATAGAGCTATACTGGGTCATGGTTTACCATGTTGACAATTCATCTTTTGCAAGCTGGAGAAGCCGCATTTACTCAAAGATGATTTTTCATTTTGAAACTAAAGATGAGGTTAAATTGTCATAGATGATAGCCACAGCCAACTTAGTGTGAATTTCTTCCTGCTTGGTTTGCATTTAGCCATTCCAAACAAATGCCACTTTTATGGGATCAAATACCGCAATTAGAGTCGCGCACTAGATAAGCATGGCGTATGGTGTAATCCTAGGATGGAAATGACTTAACACAAGTCTTATTTACCACTTTTCCACTAGTGACCGGAGGAATGGCTCTTCTGTATTCACCAGATTATGACGTCAACCAGTTGATTCTTGTTTCTTATTTTGAATAGTTGAGGATCCATAAATGGACCATGTAGGATCCACCTACTCAACACCTCACCGGAATAGTTACACTTCACATACATAGGCCTATCTAACATAACCAGAAACTTCCTTGAATGCACATTTATTAGCTATCACGTCATCTTCATGTTATAGTTCATGCCTCCCCATGGTGAAAGTCATGGGTGAAACTGGAAATGCATTATCATTAAAGAGAAAAAACTGGAAGTCCTAAAGTATGGAATAAGGAGAGGAACTACATCTGATCTGACTTAAGAGTTTTCGAATAGGCCCTTAAGCTTTAAAGAACAGAACATATTTTCAATTCACTCGGTTAATGAGGAAAGCTTACAGAGACAGAGGCAATGGCATCTATAAGATTGCTTGTACAATGGCATCTCTGGTAAATGCAGTAATAAAATCAAGAGATGAGTCATTTTGGGGCCAATACCTGCACGCTCAAAAGATTTTCTACTAGGCATGTATGAGAGATCCATTCCCCAGCTTCTCTGGAATCGACGTATCTGCAAGCAAGAAAAAATGATCCTAGTCAATGAATCACGTAGTAGTATGATCTCCAAGTTAACAAGTGAGTAAAATCATCTTCCCCATCCCAGGGAACAAAGAGTTGGTTGTTCACAAATGTTCATCTTCGACAACAATGGAAATCCTAACCTCAAATGAAAGAAATGCAGTCCGCTAATGGAATATATTACAAGCTTAACCCACCTCTTCTTCCAAGTTTTCAAGGTTGTCCCAGTACCCCTTCGGTTTGCGACGTTTGTAAGCGAGGGAAAGATCCATCAACGATGCAATTCTTCTGAATCCACCCATGCGTGTGATTGCTTTCTCAATATCGACCCTACCATGCAAACGGAGTTGCTTCCTCATAGGCATAAATCCTTCTTGCCCATGCTCTGAAATGAATTTCACGAGTTCAGCTTTCAGGACTTCAATGTCTCTCTGCAGGCCCGGAACTCTCGGTCTTTGTGATGATAAGTCATCATCATAGTTGGAGATGTCCTCAGTTGTAGCACTGACACAAGTGCTTTCATCCATGCTAGGTGAAGCAGTTTGCTCACTGGAGAGACCACTTTCACTGATTGTTTCTGAGTCAGCTGCTGTTGTGTCCCTGTTCTCAATGTAATCCCGAATTGCGCATAGGTTTGAAGGGAGATCTTCATAAATAACCTAGTGAGTCGGAAAACCAGTATGTTAATACATTTCACATCTTCTGAGGAGGAAAATGGTATTGATAGACATACGACACTTAAACTGGTGATGAGTCTACAACAGAACTTCTCGGTAGATAGAAAGAAGGGGAAGCCACTTTTAGATATGACGTTTGCTCATTCCTTTAAAATGAACATGACATACCAAACACCATGAACTTGTTTTCCCTATTTTTGAGAACAGATGACGTCATAGTCATAAGACTTTCAAACAATACCAGTAGCTTTGGACCATCTATGCAATATTGGCCAAAAGAAAAAAATAAATGAAAAGAACATCTACACGTGAAATATCTGAAGTAAAATCAAACCTCTTCCATAATAGCTTCAGAAAGAAATGAATCCTTGTGCATTTTTGACTCTACAGTATACTTCAGTAACGTATGTTGATTTCCTAGTTGCTCAAAAATCCATTTTCCCTGAAAGGAGTTGAAGTCCCCTTCGACCTGCTGAAAACTAATCTCTCGTTCCAGATGTTCACACAAATCAAGAACAACTCGGGCGTGGAGCACCATATACAGCAGACCTTTGCATCCTTCCTGCATTTATTTAGAGGCAAAGTTGAGCTCAGCGGAAAACAATGTAAGTCCAATCAGATTACATGGAAGCCATAACTGAATCTATAGGCATCAAACATGTCACAACATTCTCATTGGACAGGTGTCTATCAAAGATGTCTATATCAAAAGTGTCACCCAGTTAAGACTTTGCAGTGTCTCAATTATTAGTAGGTATTGTATAGTTTTACTTTGTCATGCTGTGTTTTTTTATGGTGCTCGATGATACAACCTTGTATCCCTATTCATTTATATGATGAATGAATGAGAAAAAGACAAATTCTCAAAAGGAATGAATCATAAATAACTGTTTTCTTACATGAACCATCAATTATCTAAGGGATTCCTCGAATCAACAGTTTCCTGAAGACATTATATCTGTCCCAGTTTACATGAACTGTTTTCCACGTTTTATTTTTGAAACACACCACACCTGTAATACCCCATATGACATATCTTGGCTGCTAATTTTTAATGTCTACTACCAATCAAAGACATATATCTAACCAGTAACAGCTTCAGCTCAAAAAGTTTGCCTGTGATTATGGTTTTTCATTAGAAAGACATTTGGCTTGGAAACCATAAGTTCTATAGGGATCAGAGGGAATAGAAAAACAAAAAGAAAAAGACCCAATACAACCGTGCCCACTTTTATTGACACATGGACCTTCTTCTTAAAGTGTCATCACACAACCTTTTGAAGTAGACTCGACAGATAGCATTAGTCATATTAAAACATTATTAAAGATAATATTAAGTAGTTTGAACAAGAAAGAACTACAAACTGGGGCAGATGATACATCATTTGAAAAGTTGAATATGCTTCCAAAGCAACTTTCTATCTATTGAACCAAATAGACTAAAAAAGTTCTTCTCTGTACCTGAAGAATGCGAACTTTGTTGTTTTCTCGTGATAAAATCTTGCTGATGGCCAAATTTGGAACTAACCTGTAATAAAGTAGAATGCAGGAAAACAATTTAGGTTGATGCTGTGTTGACAGGGTACTTAGAGCACAAAGAAGTATATAGCTGTATAAAATATATTCCATTTAATTCTCTCCCACTTTCTTTTAGTTTTCTTATCAGTCGTATGTATGAACTAGTATTTCTCGCTTGTAATCATCTTCTCACTTATTGTTACTGGATCTTCATTTGTGATCATTCATGTAGTTAGCTCACTGACTGTCATATTGCTACTTACATATGATTCTTTTTCTCTTTTTTCCTGGGCAGTTGAACAACAAGTTGATAATTAAATGACAGCAAACTACAAATAATAAGTTCGATATGAACTACACAATAGTCAGGCCAGAATTTGTACCTACAATACTGATTACAAAAGCAACTAAGTAAAATGACAACTGAACTCGCCAAAAGATTTGTTCATGCATATTTTATTTCCAGTCGAAGACAGTGATATATGCATGTCCACTCCACTTGTTAAAGAGTTTCAACATTAGAATGTTAATTCGCTAATGGTTTATGGGACAAAGGATTTCTAGGTTTTCACTTGGGTCTCAAAGATAACTACCTACAATATTATTCCCTCACAAACTTTTAAGTATGAAAATCAGATGTACAAAAGATCCTGCATTAAATGCTCAAGCAATGCGAAAACACTGATACAGTACAAGTATTATCAGAAATTAGAGAGCAAAAGCCAAATTCCTTATCCAACTAAAGTAATAAGAAGCATGAGTAAGAGATACGTACTCAGGAAGGCTTTCATAAGCAGTCAAGATATTCCAGACTTCACGAACAGGAGCTTTTACTGTTATGCTAGCAATGACACATCGGTGGACACCTCCATTTTCCTTCAGCCCAAAACAGCATTCTATCAGAATTCACCTAAACAAAATTAGTCTCCCTAAACAAAAGCCAACAAAGAAATTCTAATATTAACTGTCATTCAGTTACCAATAAGCCATCAAGTCTACGGAGATGAACTTCATCCACCACACAAGGCCGATCGAGTTTGCAAACTTTGCCAAACACGCCCCAATTACTTGATGACGCAGGCAGTTGACCAGCATTAGCACTGGTGATCTCTCTAGGCTGCACCTTATCGTCCAGGTCAGGGCCAATGGAAGTAACGGCACCATTGATTGCTCTGTCCCTAAACCTCGTGGTTGATGCCAACTTCTGATTTCCCTCAAAATTTCTTTCAGCTCTGAATGCCAAGGCTTGAAGATTTACTGGGAGATCTGACCTGATGATCCTTTCTAGGAAAATAGCTGGGAAGTTGAAACGTGGTATCACATTTACCTCATATGACAAAGTTGTCGATGATCTGAATAGCAGAGAGATCAAAAGAGAAAATTAGGAAAGTCACAACAGGATTATTTGCAGAGACGTTGCACAGAATTTCGTTAGAGCATTCTTCTCTGTTTACTAGTAGATAAATGAATCCCTATTTGTGGCACAATAACATTTAACCCCCAAATTTCATTATAATGAGTCTTGAAATCATGTAACCTATGCATTGCAGACTCCTTGATCCTTCATTTATCCAGATGGGATATGCACATGATAGGACAGAAGTAACTTCTTGATCATCTGGATTGAAGTCAGACAATGAAAGAGATTATAGAGCAACTATAGAAAGGACTGACTGGCCAAGATGCTGCATAATGACAGTTGTTAAATTGGTGACACTAGTACCTCTTTTTTTTATCCTCTTATTAGATTTTGCCAGTTAAACAAACAAGAACTCTCATCACTGACAACCTGTAAATTTGAAATCTATCTAAACAGGATGATTAGCGGATGCACTATTTTGATGGATAACTCAGGGAGGAGAAGATAGGAATTGGACACAAGACTTAATGGAGTTCCATTAATATGAGCTCATTGGCGCATTCATTATGATTAGTTGCAGATTGTCGCAATGTCGTACTGTTCATTCATGTATTTGCTGCTAATGTGGCTTGTTTGTCAGATTACATTAGTACAGTTGGCTTGTAGTGGGTCTGATCAACCGTCACTTTTGAAGTTAACTTACCTATTAAAGAAGAAAGAACCTTGATGGCTGATGCTTTCCAGATGTAAAAGTATAAAGCAAGAATGAAGATACCTAAACATGGTTTGCACACAAGCACAAAGAATCTCACCTAGGCCCTGATTTTAAAGACCATTTGCCTTCAAACTTCTTAAAGTCTCCATCAACCATGGAAAAGTGAAGTTCCGCTCATTATCCTGCGCCATGAGGTTGTTTCGAATTTATAGTTCAGTAATTGATGAAGCTCCACCTATGTATTGCAAATGTGACATCAATGCAACACAGAAAATTGAGTCCAACAACTACGCACGCATGTTTCAGTTTCTTACTTGCTCAGAAAATTTAACGGAAGCTAAAAAGAGAGACTGAATCCTCTATTACTATTATCATGAAAGTTAAAAAAGAAAAGCAATACCAAAGTAAGAATGCAAACATTAAGTTGATTTCCATGTGTTCTGGACTAATTCTTGCATAGAAGAGAACTTATGTTAATGTCTTCAAAATATATCCGATCGTTCATTTGATTAGGAGGTATATATTCTGATATAATTTCATGTAAGTCCTGCATTGGAGCCTGAGGCATATGTTATATAATAAAACAAACAAATTAGACAGTGATGAAGTTAAAATGCCTGCCGGCTTATTTAAAGTTCAACATACATAAAGGAAGTTCAATGAGATAAAACAAACCAATCCCTTTGCCACTGCCCTTTAATAATAACATGTTCTATGTGAGCTCCACAGAACATTCAGGGGTAAAAAATGCGTATATGTGTGAAGGCTTTCTTGGCAGATGCACACATACGACAACGTCGACAAGGTAGAAAGAGGAAGCATCTTATCTCAACTGGCTTGATGTTGAATCTTCATCTGTGTAGCACTTGTCGTATCAGGTTTTCAGCTTGATTCATAGATATCTTCTTTTCTTGATCTACTTAATCATGAAGAACTAAAATGCACACTAAAACAAACAGAAAAAAAAAAGGCAATTTGAGGGCACTCACTGAATTGGCAAACTCCTGAAGGTCCAAGACGACATGAGCTTCAATATGCCAATACAATGCCCTCTGCAGGCCTCTCTGCTCCAGCCATATCCGCCCAGGATGCGGGCAGGGGATTCTCCCACTACACAATTAAAAGAAGGAAAAAAAAACACTCTTTGTTCAGATGATGAGCACCATTTATGAAACACAGAAGGACGGCACATGACTTCAAATGAAGTATTGTAAAAACAAGGATGGCCCAAAAGGTTAGTCCATCTCTCCACAGACCGAGTAAGTTTTAACCCCTCCGTACAACGTCAAGCAATGCTAAGTATCGCCATAACTATGCTGTATGACTTTAACAGCGATTAAAACGACTATGCCTCATCCCTCTGAATTGGGCCGGGTCCATGAATCCTTTCGTGTCATTTTCGCTCAATTGCATATCAGTCCTCCCTGAAATCTAAGCAGCTCCAGAAGGAACTTTGCTTCAACGAGGAAAGCAAAGGCATGATTTAACTCCTTGTACTGAGAACTAATTGACTAAAATGATGTGATGAACTGCTCAAACCAGTGGGCTACAGGCACAATCAACCATCACATTTCAAAAAGATAAGACATCCAACAGAACCATACCCACATGATAACATACCAACCAGCATTGTTCTTTGTTACCTGCAGACTAGATTGGGGACGAAGTCGGCGAGGCGCTCGTAGTCGGTGAGAGCGTTCCAGACCGATTCCACGTCGGCCCTCACCGAGATGTCGCCCTTGATCCTCCTCTCTCTCCACGATATCACCTCCACCTCGCAATGCACCTTCCTCTCTCCTCCTCCTCCTCCTTCCACTGCCTCCCTCTCTCTGCTCTCGCGACGCCCACCGCTGCCATCAACACCGCCTTCTTTCTTCCCGCCGCCGCCGCCACCACTGGAGCTCCTCGCGATGCAAGCTCCGGCAGCGTTGTGCCGCCGCGAAGGCGACCAGACGACGGCGCATTGGCTGCGGAGAGCCGGGCGGGGGCGCGAAGACGGGCAGGTTCTTCTGAAGAGGGGTTCGAGGTTGGGGTGGGATGGTTTGCAGGTGATCATGGCCGAGTCGAGACTCAGTGAGTAGTGGAGTCGAGGAACTCGAGATGGAGCAGGAGGAAGCAAGAGCGGGGAGTTTCCTGTTCAGTTTGCCCCACCTCCGCCTCGACCGTTAATTCTGGCCACCGGTTTTTGCGGCACTCTCCCGCTCTCGTGGCTTGTCGTTTCGGGGCGGTGAAAACGGGTGGCCCTGGTGCTTCCAGGAAGGAGGGGGCATTCCCGTAATTTTTGCCCCCAAATGTGTGGTTACCGATTTTTTTCTCTCCTTTTTTTTTTTTTAATTAGAAATTTCATGCCACTTCAAGTAGGATCCTTATTTTTTCATAAACAAATCTATATCCTGAGGAAACAAAAATCTCACAAGAGGAATTAGAGATTAGTGCATTAAAAATTATCAGACTTGTCATAAATATACAATTGAGTCTTATAATTTTTAAAAGAAGTGTAATTAAATCATACAATTTATTGCAAAAATACAATTACGTCATATAATTTTCAAGAAAGTGCATTGAATTTGCGGAAGACGTAATTACGCTTTCGTAATAAGATTAATGATTTGATTGTAATTTATGAAGATTTTAAAATCTTATTGTGCTTTCTTGAGAAGTTTAAAGATTTTTAATGCACTTATCCTTAAAATATTATCTATGATGTCTCGATAGAATTCCACGTACCCTGCCCCAACCACAAAACGAGTTTCTAAAGCCTATCGGATCAAAATGAGATTTCTCGTGTTCTTTGAAAAGCAATTTAAAGAGGGAAAATCCGATCAATGATTTGACTTGTCCCTGATTGGCAAACTTTAGTAGGATCGTGCACACAATTGCCCTCATCCATGAGCAGACCGACCCGATACGAGCACGGCATAACATGACACGACACGATCCATTTTTTAGACGGCCCGCACCGGCATGGAGCCCCGTATGTGATGGGCCAGGAAGGGCCCGCCACAGCCCCTCCGGCCCAGCCCGGCCCGCTTCTCACGCCCGCGAAGAAAATATCCTAAAGCGCTCTTGCATCCACTCCAGCTCAACCTCTCCGCACATTCTCTCTCTCTCTCTCTCTCTTTGCGGGGAAGAAGAAGCGAGCTCGCTCTGCACTGATCGACCTTCGTCCCGTCGCGTTCCTTCCCCTCCCTCTCGACGGTCGATGGCGGACGAGGATGTCGTGGCGATCTCGCCGCCGTCGGATCACAAGCGGAAGCTCGACGACGTGGACGCCGACCAAACCCTAGCTCCCGCCGAGGCTCCCGACGCCGACGCCGCCGCCGCCGACGCCGACGCCGACGGCTACGCGGCCGACGGATACGCGGCCGCGGCGGGTTCCGATTCTCCGGACGTGAAGCGTCCCCGCCTCGACGGCGACCCCGAGGTTTCAGGTACTTCGCGGCCCTCGGTGTCGCGTCGCCTAGGGCTTCTCTGCGTGGTTTCTATTTGTGTTGTCTTGGTTTCCGTGAGGAGGCAAAAGTAGGAAGAGTGTTGAGGTGTTGTTCTCGATTCGCGCGTCGAGTTTGCGGGTTTTTTGTTTGATTATGCTCCTTCTGTGGCCTTTGAATGTTTGAGCTGCGGATTCGATGTCCAGGTGGCGAGGGTTTAGTTGAATATGTGAGTGGGTGTTTGAAATGTGATTGGAGATGTTGCTTGCCGAGTGATTTGAGTGTCAGGGTTAACGGTCGTTCCACTTGATGAACTGTTATTTGTTTGATAGAAACGGCCAATGGAAATGGGTACCCACATGAGAAGGGAGACGAGCCTGTAGAGGAAAATGGTATAGTGACAACTTTGGATGGTAGTGAGGTTGAGGAGGCTCAGCTTCAGTCAAACGTGAGCGAAGGAATAGTGGACAATGAAAAGACGTCCGTGGAAAATCATGGTGCGGGAGATCTTGACGATGCCCGTGGAACTTCCGAGGAAGAAGTTGTGCCGATAGTGGATGTTAATGAACAGGATGTCCCTTCCCAAGAGCAGCAGGCATCTGATGATGGTCATACTTTGACACACAAAATTGAGGTTCCTAACAGTAAGGTGCGTTTGCTCTACTGCTTGTGTAGAATACTTTTAAATTAATTTTCCGGATTTAAGTGAAGGTGGTTAGGATGACTTTTCTACCTAAGATTGTCGAGGTCTCAGAAAGTCAGTCGTACAATTTTATTGGAAAGTGATAGGATTTTACAAATCAAATGGAATAAGTCACGCACAGCAGTACCTGCGAAAGTGTGTGACATGGTGATAAGTGTTACCATTCTTGGAACTGATCTGTTATTATGATTTAACAGATTCAAAAGTTTAAAACCATATCAACTGCCAGCATGCAATACTAAAATTGCTTCATTTCAGTGATGGAGAAGTGTGTAGGGCTGAAGATGAAAAAGACCTAAGTTTAGTCAAAACTCACTGTTAGTTGCACTCTGCCGGTAATCGCATGTCCAATAGATGGTAGGTCTGCTAAGCTTGGCTTTGAAGATTAAGGAATGCTTGATGGAGAAACCTGGAACCGCTGATAACTATCTGACTTTTCAACTAAACTGTAAATTTTGCCTTTTTGAAAAAAATAATAATTAATCAATTGATGATTTATTTCTATGTGCGTCTTGGGCATGGAAATTGGGTAAATATCAGCTGCAACCTACAAGATGTACAATGTAGTATACTAACACTAGAATTTTGAAATTTTTTGATAGTGAATGGTATATGAATATAACAGTTAACAGAAAACTATATAGTTCAAGATGTGAAGCTTCGCTCACCATTGACAGGTTATTTAATGAAATGATGGTCACTTCCAACCAACATAACAATTGTGATGAAGGCGACTTGTGAAACACTTCTATTTCCAGCAGTGTTTATATATGTAAAATGTACCACATACCAATTTCAATGATTAACAATAAATGAGAATGCTTGAAATGTTCTGAAGAAGTGTGATCAGTCATAATCAGATCACATTCTCTTGGTTTGTGTAAATCTGCAACCTCGGTGTACTGTTATTCTGATTGATTCAATGTACAAGTAAAGTGATCTGGAAGTGGAAGCACAAGCATGCATAATTTAATGTTATGAAATATTATTTTCTGGTATAAACTGGATAGAGATGGATTTTAGCTTGTAACACTGAACCTTTCATAATTTTGGCTAGTAAAGCTGATTACGGCTTCTTTTGCATGGATGGTGCTTCCTGTTTTTCTTTTTCATCTAAATATGTGCTGAGAGACAAGTTTGGGGTTTGACATGTGCAGGTTGGTGTTCTTATTGGTAAGAATGGAGATACCATACGCTACCTGCAATACAATTCAGGGGTGAAAATTCAGATCGTGAGAGATGCTGAAGCTGATATGTCATCTACAACAAGACCTGTGGAATTAACAGGAACGAAGGAGAACATTAGCAAGGCTGAGAAGCTTATTAAGGATGTCATAGCAGAGGTTGTATTCATTCTATTGCCACGTCATTTCCTTTAATCTTACCTTTTTGCCCTAGTTTCTTTTTGTGAGGTTAGATGAGCATTTAATATGATGAATTGATGGATCCATTTCATAGAATTGCCTGCACTGATGTAACTTCTGTCAATGTCTAAAATTATCTCTATATCTTATTGAAAGAATTGGTGATAGTTTTTCTTGAAGAACTTTTTTCCTTATTATTCAGTATCTAGGAAAACTTAGTGAGATGATTCTTTGATACCTTGATCACCATGATTGCCCCGAGATGGGGGGAGAGAGAGAGAGTTGATCACTGGAAAACCCCATGATTGCCCTGAGGATATTGTTTTTTCATATTGAAGGGGAGAGAATGGCAAGTGAAGATGCTTAAAGTGAAACAGATTGTGAGAGTGCCATTCCCTACTTTTGCTTTTACATTTTATAATTGTGATATTCTCTCGTCCTCTGTTTTTTCGAATTTGCACATGCATCAGTGTGCTGGTTGTGCCTATTTGCTAGTTTACATAATTGAAATGTTGAATTAGATAAACCAATGGTGCAAGACAAAAGACTTATCAAATGTCACTTTGGTTATGATGGAAGCAACATTAAAGATCTTTTAGAGTTTCTTGTGTTGATGCTTATCCTACCAAAAGGATGTGAAATCATTTTCACATGTTGACAAGAGTATAATTGTAGATTTTCTATAGGCTTACGAGGTCTAGGCTGTGGGAACCCATGGAAGTGTGTTCAGTTTTGATTTTGGTTCTTGGTCTGATTTCAACTTAGTGTTTTACTTTCATCTATTTTAGAACGAGATTATCGCTCTCTGAATCTGAAACTATCTGTTTTGTTTACTTTGGTGAATTTGGTTGCAGGCTGATGCTGGTGGTTCCCCTTCCCTTGTAGCCAAAGGCATTGCAAGTGCACACATTCCTGGGTCTGCAGAACAAATTGAACTAAAAGTGCCAAATGAGAAGGTCATACTTTGAGGCATTACATGGTTATCTATATTAATTAGGGAAAATGACACAAATAGTCTTTAAATTTTGGCCTAATGTGCAATGTGATCTTTGGACTCTCAATTTGTTCAATGTGATCCTAAACTTTAACTCAATGTGTAAGGTAGTGTTAGAACTTTAGCTCAGTTTGCAATGTGGTCTCTGAAGTTTAATCTGCTTGATGTGATCCTTGAACTTTAAGTACAAGTTCAATTTAGTCATCGGACTATATGAAAATGTTCAATGTCGTCCTTGATCTTGAATTAATAGAAAGACAACCTTGAATATTTTCATATATTTCTGGGGCTATATTGAACATTTTCTAAAAGTTGAGGGATCACATTCAACAAATTACAATTTCAAGGATCACATTACTCATTGGGCTGAAGTTTAGACCACATTGAATAAATTAAAAGTTTGGGGACTATTTGTGTCATTATTCTTATTAACTACATTGGTCTCATTGAAGCATTCATGCAAAAACCCATATTAATTGGAAACATGTGAACTGCTTCAAATGAATAATTTCTTAGCTATCATGTCTTACATTTATTTCTTTGTGCAGGTTGGTATACTAATAGGTAGAGGTGGAGATACAATCAAAAGTCTGCAGACAAGATCAGGGGCCCGCATACAGGTGCTTGATGGCATGTACCTTTTTCTTACATTGCCAGATATGCATCTAATTCTAAGACATAATATAAAAATATTATGCCTTACAAGCACCTATAAATATGTTTTTCCTGTAGTTGATACCTCAGCATCTTCCTGAGGGAGATGATTCCAAGGAAAGAGTTGTCCGACTTACTGGTGATAGGAGGCAAATTGATGTTGCCACACAGATGATAAAAGAAGTTATTAAACAGGTCAGCTAGTTATCTGTTTATTTAGGAAAATAAAGAAATTGTTAGTTCATTGCATTCTTTGGATCGATAAACCTATGATTAGATTGTTGGTTTTTGTTCCTAGACTAATTACAATAATGATAGTAGAACTGCTCTTCCTTCATGATTTTGGAGGTAGGCTTTTAGTATTAGCATGATTAGAAGGAGTTGAGTATTGGATAGAGGAATGTTTGGCTATTGTTGAACCTCTAGCTTATTTCTTGGAGTTACAGCTCTCATGAATTTTTTGGGTGCCATTTGCTGAATCATCTATTTGTAAAGTTTAATGTGCTCTTGGTCTGAGTTTGAATGAATGTAGACTGGACACTTTTATGTTTTGCATTACAATGGAGACTCTTGTATATGTTTCTAGTAGTAGGATGCAGAATTCGTGCAGTTTTTTTTGGGGGGTTGCGATTCATTTCAATGCAACTATGATTTATGGCTAGTTGCCTCGGAGTGACAGATGATAACATTTGGTAACAGTTTAATTGTTGAAATTTAGATAAAAGTAAAGAGACATCTGTTGAGTTTAAGAACATGTATAGATCTGTAAAACTAGTTGATGTAATTTTTCAGGGAGAAACATTGTTTCTTTCTCTAGGATTTTCGTCCGTATCCTCTAGATTTTCTAGTCGTTACATCTAGAAGTCTAACATGATTGCCTGCTCAAATCAACTCTGGTTGCTTCTTTGATCCCTTTTCTGGATTGTGAGAAAAATCAAGGAGTAAGAATTGTGAAGAATGCAATTATCAGAGTTACCATGTTAATTAATGAAAGACAATTAATGCCAAGGTCGATGTCGGTTGCCACTTGCCATCATTTCTTTTATGTTGAAAGTGCCAATTTCGAATTGGTTGGCTTATAAAATGCAGATTGGGCTATTGCCTCTCCCTTGGTGTTCGCATTGCTTTCTTGGTGTACCGATATACGACCACTCTATTCTCTCATCCATTGAAGAGAGGTATCCGACATTATATCTCGGGGTGGCAGAATGTTAATAGTTGGTAAGATTGCTTTGAGACTCAAAAGCGAAAGTGATGCAGTGAGCCTATACTATGTTTAGTTGTTAACCTCAGTGATCTTCAGTGACTGGGATGTTCCATATAAATTTTGTTTGAATTCCTGTGCGACGATGTCATGCTTTCAAACCTTCTTTCGGTAGCAGGCGGCGACAATGGGAGCATGTGGTTTATGTACCTTCAGCCTAATTTGCAGAAATCCTGGGGTCAGGAGGGTTTCTGTTGTATAGAAGACATGCTTAGTGGGAAGTTGAGATGGCTAGTATGTTGTGGTGCAGAACTGGCAATAGTAATGTCTATACATCTATGGTCATCATCATTTCAATAATGTTCATAAATACTTTAGCGTCAACAATTCTTGTTTAAGTGGAGTTTGCTTTGCTAATAATTGATTATCAATTCTCTTGATTCATGTTATATCACATATCTGTGGATGAACTTTCTCTGGCTTCTTACCTTATCTATTTATTTCTTTTTACATTTATGCATTTTTGTTATTTATGTGAGCATTCAGTTTTGCTGTCATTTGCTGTATTGGGGCGCACCTCCCATCCTCCGTTTTCTGGTTTCTTGAATAAAGAAAGTGATTATTTGAACCGCTTTAGGAAGAAAGCGTTGTGTTTCTCTAAGTTATAAGATCCTTTGAAGCACTTGTTAAGGAGTCCATCTGTTCTTGCTGATATTATATTGTTTGTCTACTGTTAGCCTAGAAAAGTGTAACGTGGTGGGTAATATCAATATGGTGCAACTATTTTCTGTTTCCATTGGTTTTCTTTCAGGGACAATTTTTGGCACTGAAGTTAAAATCAATGGGTTTGAATGTCGTAGAGTTCATGAATTGCATCATCTCTTGTTTAAGGGTTGTATACTTTTTCTATCATTGCTGAATTTTGTCCTCTGGTAGTGGTTTTGAATTCCTCTTGGCTGATTCCGATATCATGGATATGTCTGCTATTTTCCTGATTTGATCAAAATCTCATACTGGTTGTTTTGGAAGCTTTTATTTAAGGACTTCCTTGTTATATCATTTCATGTGGCTTCCTCATATGCACTTTTAATCAACTACTTACATGGCCTTGCTAGTTTGTTCTTCCTATCTATTTTGAAGCCTCTACTTCTTAAGATTTCCTGTTCATCTTCATTTTGGCTATTAATGCATCACTTTCTCGTATTGACAACATTTGTTTTGTATTTTGTTCTACCTAGACTCCTAGACATTCATCTCTGTCTGGTGGGTTTAGCCAGCAGGCTCATCGATCGCGTGGGTCGGGTGGTCCACAGTGGGGTCCACGTGCTCCTTATTCTTCCCAACAAGTGCAATATGATTACCAACAAAGAGGACCATATCAGTATCAGAATCCACAGTATTCTTCTACACCCTATGGGGGTTATCCTTCTCCAAGGAGTGGCTTTGGCCCTGGTTGGGAGCAAAGGGCACCTCCTCGTGGTGGAAGCTATGACTTTTTTGGTGGACATGGAGGACATCCAGCAAGTATGCCTCCTCACTCAGGATCCATTTCTGGACATTTTTCTGGCCAATCTGGCCCACCGCAGTCATTAGCAGGTTACAATTATGGGCAGCCAAGAGGTGCAAATTATGGGCATCCGGGTCCTTATTCTCAGGCAGGGAACCCTCAGCAGAATTACGGGCATGGATATGAGGAAACTAAGTATGAAAATGCTGCAGTGCACCCCTCATATGGAGGTCAAAACTCAGGGCCGGTTTACTCTCAGACTGCTGCTGCTGCTGCTTCCCAAACCGGTTATGCACAACAATATGGTAAGCCACTTTCATACGGGATACCCAACAAGGAATGCATTTTCTGTCTTATGGCACTTCAATAGCTAGAGTTGCCCATGGTTTGGTTTGGAGGCTAAAACAAAACCCATAGCTTCAGTTTGTTATCACTTTGGGTCAGTTTCAACCCGTTAACTATCAAGCCAATTTACAAATGAGAAGTTTGATAGATATTTAGACTATCTAACTTCAACATGCAATGGAAAATTAACATTAAAACACCTATTTCTGCATACATATTAAAAGAAAAGGGAATATAATCACAATTAAATCAGATGAAATTATCAAAACATTAGAAAACGTCTTTTAACTAAATGAAATATACAAAAGATGATAGAAATCTCTTCTCTATGTTATTGAGATGAAGAATCAATCAATAATGGCTGACTTGAGATGCAGAAAACTTTGGTTAAGAGAATAGGGGATTTTAGATAAAACGAACTTGGTTAGGCTTAACTACAAATTATGTCAGTCGAAAGGAAATTGAATCTATTTATTAAACTTACTGTTATGGTTTGGTTTTGTCAGTTTCCAAAGTTATAAGCCAAAACCAAATGAATAAATTAATAACAAAAATTTTATGACCAAACCACTAAACCGATAAACCGAAATTATTATACGGTCTGGTGTGTTGGCTCGGTTTGTTGGTTTCAGTTTTTATGAACATCCCTGCCAATAGCTAATCGACCTGGGGATATGCCTTATGCAGGGTCCAGTCAGCCAATCCAACAGTATGGTTCAAGTGTGCCATCCCAGCAGGCATTTCAATATCCCGCAGGTGGGTCTGTGCAGCAGACATATCCTACATATGCCTCCGCACCTACCACAGATGGAAGTCAGCCTGGTGCTGTCTATCCACAGCAAGTACAAGCCGCACCTGCTTATGGTCAGACTGCTACTACTGGGGCATATGGATCATACCCTGAGCAGCCAGCCACAGCCAATCTTGGATATGGATATCAAGCATCACAAGATGCTGGCTATGGTGGTGGTGCAGGTGCTACCTATGCTGCCGCTCCTGGCAGTCAGACTCAGCCGGGCTACGGTCAACAGCCAAATGCCCAACTGGGCTATGACCAATCAGTTGCGCAGTCGGGCGGCTATGGTAGTGTTCCTGTGAGTGCTCAAGCCAGTTATCCTCAATATGATTCTTCTCAGGTCTATGGTGCTCGCTGATTACTGTTTTCTTCTCGTCTTTCGACAATTGTATGTGATGTCTAGCGTTTTAGTCATAGAAAAGTTAATATTGGTAATTTCTTCTTTCTGGGTGGACCAACTTGATCAAGCTTAACTTAAGATGTTCTTGTGCAACTATGTTGTCTTGATTTAGGCGTAGCGCTCTCTTTTGCTTTTGGAAATCTCTCAGCACTGATTATGAGGTGACACAACTGCGTGATCACATGGAAATTTAATTAGCTTTATTATGTAGCTATCAAGCATTGAGTAGTTCAATTATTTTTGGTCGTGTGAAACGGGAATCACTGAGTGAAGAAATGACGATGAAATCAAGAAACCGACTTTGGTTATACATGTATTCGGCATAAAGTGCATCTGGAATCTTAGTTGGGAGAGATTGGGTTAAACTTCTACTCGTATAAATCACTCCATGGTAGGAATTAGTCATCAAGATATGTGTGGTTGCGTATATTCTCGACATGGGGTTTGATTGTAGTCGGTTTTTCCTAAGATATATGCCGTCCCATTGATGTTTCGCTTTTTGCAGAAAATAAATAATATGAAAAATTATTGTTGATGAAGGAAACATTTTTATGGGCAGATTATTTCAAGTGATGCAAGTAATTATTTTTTGAAAAAGATCATTCGTTTTTAATAAAATAAATGGAACTAAAATATCCGAGAGTTAGCTCTTACCTTTTATTAGAGGTAGAGGACGTTATGTTACCTTCACTCTCGTCAAGACATGCTCATCAAACATCATGCTCATCAAACAGGATGGATGAACTACTAAAGTATGAGAAAAATAAAAAAGTAGAATCAGAGTACTACTGAAATCAAAACTGTTTAGTTATTTTGAGAAATCTGCCAACTAAAATTAGTCAAATTTGTTTTAAATGTTTAAGTTATCGTAAGGACCTGGTACTTTTGGCATTTGGTTACCTCCTATTCGACATGATGATCGACTAAGGCCTTAATAATCACGACACAATAAGGATTATGTGCTAACCATTTCTCATCTGCCGGTGTCGCCCTTATGAATTATAAATGTCAGCCTCATGAAAGAGAAAGTCCTTGGCGTCTCGTGACCTCTTCTTATGTTAGTTTCGAATGTCTTGTGGATCAAAATTTTTATGGCAACTCTAAGAGAAGGAAGTTGACAAAAAAACAAAAATTATTCTCAACCGAAGGTTAGGATGATTGCTGGATTGGGTTGACACTGAAAGAGAACTAAAAAAGAAAAAAGAAAAACTCGCGTTAGATTACAGTCAAAATAATTCTGATCCTCCATAAAATAAGAAAATAAATGAGGAAAAAAGTTGAATGGGGTGAGAGAGGCTCGAACTCTCGACCTCAGGATAACTCGCAAAGCTATGAGACCTACGCGCTAGCCAACTGCGCCACCACCCCTATGCGTCTTTGAGAACAACAAAGCAGTATATACCTTTTTTTAACAGAATAGAAAACCCAAAACCTCAGCTACTTTGATTTATTCATCAGTCATATGTTCATCGAAAATCCAAAATCGGGACCATATAATTGTTTTGAGTATATCCTAGTATAAGTAGGACGATATCATGATTTACATGAGCTTTATTATCAATATTACCTCTGTGCATTAATGGAGCTTTCACAGGTCCATAGTAACTAAATCTGTTGCATTCCATTGAAACCAGCAACACATCAAAGACTAACATGGATCATGATAATTTGCCGTCCATGAATACATGGATCATGATAATTTGCAGTCCATGAATTAATAGTGTTAATTTTTCTCTTCCTATTTAATGGTTCTGACAATTTTTGCACATGAATCTCGTAGAATGGCACAATTAGTCCTACAAGTTTGCACAATTCAGTGTGGCTTTTACAGCCTAATGTACCTACGATCTCTCAGAATCACCTTGAAAACCATGATAACGGTTTCATACATGTCGAATACCTTGAACTATGTTGTGCCTGTTTTTTTGTAGTTTCAATGTTCTGTAAAATAAAAATAATCATGGTCATTTGTACCTAAGGATTATCAACATATTGAAAATACAAAAATAAAGAAAAGCACTCAATGAGAGAGATCTTGGTTCTCATTAGTGTTCCCTAGTAGTGTCACTTCACAAGGAACTTCACAGATATTGCATTCAAATGTCTGTTTTTTTGCTTTCTTTGGTCCGGTTATAGCCTTTATAACCCTTTTGGACTCCGTGGGCAACAAAAGGAAGAGAAGCTTGCCACACGTAAATTTGAATTGTTATAATCTCATAAAAGAAACTATCAACATTAGACACAGGTATATATTTATGCATGTTTTTTGTATGAACATTATGTTTTATAGGAGCAAGGCGGATAGAGGGTAGATAGGTTTGACCCATATCCAGGAACTTATCATGTACTTTTTGGTTGGTTCTCTTCTCAATTTTCAAAGTCTGAAACAAACCATCCATTGGAAAAGTTGCAGCGGTAATAGTGGAGTCATTTTGTAAATGAGAACATCGGATGGTTTCAAAGCCACTCATCCCAAAAAAAAAGAAAAAAAAAAGAAAAACTCTATACATCACTTGCAAAAAAGCCATAAACTGTTCTCTCCTTTTCTTTTTTTTTTTTGGGTGTTTGGGGGTCAGGTGTCGGGACATATTCTAAGACAGTTTTCGAGTGCCAGACTAAGTTTACTCTATCTTCCTGGTCCCTGACCTGAATATTTCATCACGTAAACTGTAATTATGAAAGGCAAAGTGGAAGTTGTCAATGGTGTATCGCCAAATAATGGTGCAGGGGACTTGTTATTCCAAAACTAAATTGTTGCCCGTGATTTCAGGTACGGAAGCGTCAAGCAGGCGGATAGATCTCTCTCTGCCCATTAATTAGTCCTCCTTGAGCAGATCATAGAATACTTCCGGCTTTCGGCACTCAGATATGCACAGGGCCTAGAGCAAAGTTAAGTTCATGTTATGTTAGTGAACCCTCATGATAGATTTTCTTGCATAGCACTGTGCAATAGTAAGTTATTTCCTTTCAGAACCCTGAGAGAATGAATTCGCCAGAATCGCCCGAGTAATTAGAGAATTTTGTGTAATGAATAGCTGACTAGGCCGAACAGAAGAGGGAAGAGTCACCTGCATGGCATGCGCTATGTGGATCAATGTCGGCTCAGACCACGGCCTCCCAATAAACTGAAGGCCAATTGGCAAGCCCAATTTGTCATATCCAACCTATAGATCCACGAGGAATATGTCTCGGATTAGTTGAATTTTCACGACCTCTGCTTAAAACAACAATAAATTTATGAGGTGCGGAGAAGTATGTGCTCGTACCGGGATGGTAATGGTAGGCAATCCTAGAAAGTTTCCTGCTATCGAATAACGCACAAGTGCAGCTGAAACAATGAGGTTGCTCGGTTTAGTACCTTTCCTTGCACTCCGCATTGGAGCAATTCATAATCGAAACAAGTGAAAAACCAACACTAGGTCAGTTTCCTGTACCTCCATTTATGTAGTCGAGTTCACCAGTTTCGCGAGCATCATCGAAGATTTCATATGCAGTTACCCTGTCATATTTGAGTATCCTTTGTCATTTTTATTTTTTTGATGACAAAGAAGAGACATAATTCAATTGGCAATAGGTACCCTATTGTTGGTGACACAATGACATCTGCTTTAGCAAATATCTTTCTGTGAAATTGCATCTGCCGGTTCCTGCAGATATATGAGCAAGCCAGTTAATGTCACATGATCAGTAGGACTGAACAAAATAGTCAAGCTTACCTTACGCACAGAGGAGATCTGTTCAATTCACTACTACAAGCTTAAGGTCTTAAGTGAACATAGTGGGAACTAACAATAGGTGGGGCTTTACCTAATTCTCTGGGCCTTAATATAATCCTTGCTGCTGAAGGAACCATATACACCGAGAGCCACCCTTGCATCCCATCCCAACTCTGCAACATCCCTAACTCATCGATGTGGTCATGTCAGAATCTATAGTTACTCAAATGGATTCTCTTACTTAGGAGCAAATGTTACTGTTTGATCAGGAGACATACAGTTTCTCTAGATAAGAGCTGAGTGATGTGTGGCACTCAGATGCAATTGTTGTGTAATGTGCCAGTCGCATCACTTCTATCTCCGGTATAGTCACCTCCAGAGTCTTAAAAGGGAAAAAAAAGATTTGGCGAATTAGCAAGGAATCACCCACTATTCTTCAATTGATGATGATGACAGATATCAGGTGTAGTCTCTCAATTTAGCACATGTTGCATGAAAGATACGGTCATTCTGTTATGGTTTGACAGTAAATGAGGCACGACATAAACTAGGAATTGGAACAGAAAAGTAAGGAATTTTTCAAGTACCTCCCAACCATACTGTTTACGAAGCTGGTACAATGCATGAGAACAACATGTCTTGATTTCATCACTGCAATCATCGAACCACTAATTGAACCAATTAGTGGTTCAATAATGAAGAAAAGCAGTCAAGATGATGATATTTCAGAGAGTGGTCCAATACCATTGACTGATTCAATTTATTAGGCTCAAAAGGTGCATGTGACATTAAGAGAGAGAGAGAGAGAGAGAGAGAGAGAGAGCAACGTTACCAACCTTTCCATACTTTGCCAATCTGATGCCAGAAATAGGTGTAGTCGACTTCAATAAGGGATAGTATTCTTTGGGCTACTTATACGAAAAATCAAAGATTGCAAGTCAGATGAACTGTGAAATCTTTCCGATAATGCAGTTAACAAGGACAAATGCATTCTTTAGAAAGAAAGAAAAACGATAGGCCTTGAATATGGCAGAATGAAAATGAGAGAGACAAAGGTGAACAACGATTTTTCTTTTTTTTTTCTTTTGAAACAGAGTAGTTGCAAGTCATTTTTTCCGTCATGCTCAGTCTTAACAGTGAGTTTCATTACTAAAGTGAATACTCATCGTCACCCGAGATTTAAATGTTTCTTATGAATCACCTACTCCACGTTATTCAGAACAGAAATCGGTGCTGGTATAGCCATTAACAGGGACAGTACCAGTGGGAGGGTTGGACCATGCGGAACAGGTTGGCCACTCATAGCTGCATAACTGGAAAAGTAAATCAATGTGAAGATATATTAATAGAAAGACAGAGATTTCTGTGTGTATGATAAGGAACAGAAGTTAAGGGCTAGAGACATCTAAAAGCATATCACTGACACGATAAAGGCATCCTCAATTGTGCCGGCGAGTATACCGACCATCCCAACAGTCCAATTCAGAGGAAGAACGCTGCAAATTGAACCAAGAATCAGAATTCTGATGCTGAAAACTGTTCAAGAGACTGACATGTTGAAGAAATACTGACGAACTGGTTTTTACCCCTCATGTGGTACACGTCCAAATGTTGGCTTTAAACCAACCACGCCACAAAGAGCTGCAGGCATCCGCACGGATCCTGAATATACATTGCAAAAAACTTAGGCTTATAGGAAAAAACTACAATAGGGTTTTTTATGTTGTTTTCTTCCGAAGAACCATCTAGTCAAGTAGTTGAGGAAGATTTTGACTGGCTCACATGCTCATGTGTGATGCCTGAGTTTGTGTGATGATGGTTATCGAGGCAAAACTTTCCTTCTTGGTCGAATTTCTGGTTTCGCAATGCCATTTAAATGCAAAAAGAAAATGGACAGCGAATCAAGAACTCACCTCCCCCGTCAACACCAAGAGCAACAGGACATAGTCCTGCAGAAACCACAGCAGCAGATCCACTCGAAGAACCTCCGGCTATCCTTTTGCTATCATATGGATTCCTAGCAGTTCTACAGCAGCATGAAAATGGAGAGTGATGTCATAGGTTCTGTTGAAGCTATAATATCTGCCATTGATTATTTCCTGATGAAACCGTGAAAAATTCCAGTGAAAAAGGCGCATGGCACATATAAATATGTAGGCATTTCTTCCTAGAGAAGCACTATCAGACAGTTATAGCTGCCAGAGGACATTGCTAGAGGCAATTTTTTTCCACTTTCTGAAAGTGCAATTTTTTGAACGATTTCAGGAGAGAGGAGGTGAGCTGGTAGAAGGTTCTCTGACCCGTAGTGAGGATTTATCCCACTCGTTCCAGCGCCGAGCTCGTGCATATTGGTTTTACCAACAAGTATGGCTCCGCACGACCTGAGGCGCATGACGCAGCACGCATCCCCCTGACAAGTTCTGAATTTGTGCAACCACTTTGTACCGCCTGTAACAACCAATCCATAGGTCGAGAAAGAACTCAGCACAGAGAATTAGAGACCGCAATTATAATGTGATCTTTACTCTGTATAACCTGTAGTAGGATACGGAGAGCAATCTATCTCATCCTTGACAGCGACCGGTACTCCATCCAGCGCTGAAATAGGCTCTCCTGGTAAAGAAGATACAAGTTACGACTAATTATTGGAGAGGAACACTTGGCTAGGTAAAGAATGCCACAGCAAGCATATTTCAGTGATGAGACAAGCTCAATAAAAATATTGAATAAGTTAACATACGATAAGTATTTCTTTGTAGGACCCAAGCATATTTATATTGCTCTGATTTGAGGTATTCTATACCATTTGCAAACAAAGTTACCTCTTTCATAACGGAGTTTCGACTCTTTAGCTTGCCTCAGAATATCTTCGAAATTGCAGTTGATGAAGAAGTCCATTGGCAACGGTCGAGCGGAAGATTCTTCGACGGCAGCTATAAATCTCTCTGCCACCTGCCACTCATATGAGAGAGATTAGATTCAATCAGCCCAAAGAGTGGTAAGTGTCCAGATGGTCGAAAGAAGTAGAATTTTACTTGACTTGTTTGGCTAGTGCACTCAAGCTGAAAGTTTTAGTCACTCATGCAATGTTTTAACATGCAAGGCAGTGAGGAAAGAATCAGAAAAATAATGTGTATAGGGTTCCACAGTAGACAAAATCCGTGCATTTTCATCGATCGGCATGCTCTGTCACTGATAAAAGAAAATCAGAAGGTTATACATATGATCAAACGGTATACCTTAAGAGGAGTTAGTACTCCTGAGCTATAGGCTCTCGAGTAGTCCATTATAGTCCATCGGCGAAATGAAGGCTTCGTGCCATCTACTAATTCTTCAACCGGTGGAGTTATGGCATTCACTGCTTTCTGAACTTTTTCAGGCACCGACAGATTAGGATCTATCTCAATCACTTCTTGCTCGTTCAGTTCTGCAAAAAAAAGCCACCTGGAACAGTCATTGCTTCTTCTTGTTGCAGTTCTTGTTGACTGATTTAGAATTTAAGAACAGTCAAAGTAACTTGGATTTACATCACAACTATCAATATCAAAAACCTCTTAAATTTTGACAGGAATCCGTCTGCATCAGCTCGGTGAGAGCAAGTGCATATTGAGGGATGGAGGCATCCCGAGTCTAATTTATCAGTACACTAAACGACCACATAGACTCTAATTTAAATTTTGACAGGAATCTGTCTGCATCAGCTCGGTGAGAGCAAGTGCATATTGAGCGATGGAGGCATCCCGAGTCTAATTTATCAGTACACTAAGCGACGACATAGACTCTTGCTGAGTATTGTACGTTGCTCGCTTGTTCGAATCTCTAATTGTACTTGTCACACTAATTAACATACGAAGTTTCTAAATCGGTCTTCATATACCCACTTGCTTGACAGAACTGTAAACTCAAAATGGTCCGATGATTAGGCCCAAAGATCATACCTTCAAATGGATGCGAGGGATCAAAGACTGGGGACTCCCCAATCTCTGCATTTGAAACAAGCTGCAAAATTGGAAAATCGAATCATATGAGGTGAGTGATGGAGCAAGTTTGTAAATGCAAAATATGCTTTACAAGTATCAAATCATTATGAAAGTTTGCCTCTTCTTTCTAGTAATTCAGCAGGAAGAAGTTCAAGCTGTGCACAAACAATTGCAGAAATACCCAGTCACCATACCTGATTATTTTCACATGTCCTCAAAATTAGCAGGTCATTTTTTTCATAATTGCTATATCAGTCAATAAATGCGCTTGCATTTTCCAATCACTCGACATTGTTGATGATTTTTTTATGCAATAAATGGTTGCGCAAAACATCAGTTTCACATTCCTAGGGGATCTTTTTGGCATGTATGCATTGACTAGTTACCAAAATCGAAATTTTGCACATTTGACAAGAGGCCCACATACTTTTTTCAATTTATGTTTTACGTAGCCTGTATACAGTTAGTTGTTTCAATTATTCAACAACGAGTCATTACGCCTTTTAGGATGCCGTCGCTACTGTTGAGACAATCAATGAAGGTGTGGATGGAGATGATCGGAGAGCACACGAATGGAATACTCATGGCCACGTCTCTTAATTTAGTTTTTTTTCTTTTATTTTGTAATTGCACTATGGTCCTAAGAATTAAAGTGGGTCGACCCCACACGACCAAGTTGCATTAAAAGCAACATGAGCCACATGGAAACGTCTACGCACCTGAGTGGAAAATCAACACAACCAACTTGGAAACTGAATATATAATATCGGTAGTTTCAGCCAACTATGTCCTGAAATTGATTAATCCTCTGCAAAATCTAAACGCTCGAAAGGTTTATTTATAAGGTCGAAAAGTACAATCAAAGTTGTCAGGAGTCAGAAGTAGGAAAAAATGCATTATACAGTGGAATTTAATATTAGAATGTATGATTTTCCTCTGCATAACTTCGACTGGCCGGAGGTCGCGGATCCTCGGTCAACCAAAAAAATAAAAATAATAATCGACTGGCCACGTGTAATTTTTCTAGGCTTGCTCGTCCTCGGAATTGGTTACAGCTTCGGGTTGGACGAAAATAATGATGTCCCATAAAGTTTGGAGTACCACACTCATTACCCCGCCGTTGCATGCGGTCTACAGTAGAAACTAAGAACGCAACCTCTTCCCCAATCTCCAATTTCAGCGTCACGATATCGATGGGGCGGCTTTCATTTGATGTGTTGCCAGAGGGAAGGGGAAGATGGTGCCAGTAAAACCCATGTTCGATTTCAAGAAAGCTGATCGAACAGAAGGACCTTTTTAAGATAGGTGACAAGATGTACTCGGAGAAATTTCGGTACATCGCCTGCTTTGCATAGCGTGGAAAGTTGGAGCCTTCGGCTCTGGTTTGATATCATGATCGAAGTGAAGCGTCGCGATTCGTAAATAATCGAAGGGACCAAAGCGACGTTGGTATGAATAAAAGAAGGTAGTGGGTTAGCTAGGGTTGCGTCTTTTGTATGGAAAGATTCACATCGACCAAACGAGGAAAAGAAAGAGAATAGGGGGGGAAGTACCTTTTGAATGAGATTGTTTTTCTTGAGGAAGTATACCAACACCGGCCCGAATATCCTCGATTCCAAGAACCACACGAAGATCTTCACAAGAAGTCCGGCCATGCGAGGAGCTGAAATAGCGAAGCAGAAATGAAGGCCGAGTCAGTGAATTCACTTGCGTACGTAAGTACGGCAGGATCATAAGAACAGACAAGCTTATATTCTCTCCTTTTCTTCCACTTGGTTTTCTTGATCAAGTCTCTTGCCCTCAGAATGGACGCGAGAGAGAGAGAGAGAGAGAGATGATGGTTGTGATGGTGGTGGTGATGGTGATGGTGGCGGTGGTGATGATGGAACAAACCTTTGACGTTGGCTTGGAGATAGAATTCATCACTGTCAGGGCCGAGATCAACCGCCTCCACCGCCTTGTAAACGACTCCCTTATCTCTAAACAACCCCATTCTCTCCAGAGAACTTGCAGGAGGAGAGAGAGGATACACAAGATCGGAGAGAGAGTGAGGAGTGTGTGGGGGTGAAGTTCACAAGAAAAGGTCATCAAACAACCAGAAGGGCCAGTCTTTTATAGCATGAGAGTTAGGCGGAGAAGGCAAGAACGCCATCAAGAACGAAAGCCCACGAAAATAAAGTAACGAATCAAAGAGGTAAAACCAAAATTTCACGATAAAAGCAAGTGGTGGGGGTGTGGGTATCGCTTTGGTATACGTTAGCTGCTACTCTAGCTGAAGAGATGAATTTAGAGTCCACCAAAATTTAAGAGTCAACCCCAAGTGGCTCTCTCTCTCTCTCTCTCTCTCTCTCTCTCTCTCTCTCTCTCTCAATATTGATTGTTCTAGAGAGCTATTTCACAAAAAGAAAATTATCAAAGGTTTAGGAGGCAAAAATTAAAAAAGAAATACAGGATTGCTTGCCCATCTAAAGTTAAATGATTGGAAAGATAGAAAATAAATACAAAAGTCGACTCTTCTTTTAAGAGGGTCACAGATTTCTTGTAGCTTTAGACTCTCTGTGGCAGCTAGGGCTTGAGAGGGGGGCTTTCCTAACGGCTCTGTCCACGGTCACCCCGAAGCCTCGTTGCTTAGGATGTATAGTTGAAGAGTCAAATTTATGTCCGGTTCATCTATTAAATGGAGTCACCTATCCCGAAAACAACAGTCAAAATGACAATAACCTGCTTCCCAAACCAACGGCACTTAAGCCAATTCGCATTTGAAGCATGAAAGGAAATTGGAGCATTTTGTCGTTGGCAAAGAAAGAAAAGTCTGTAGCCTTAGGTGTTCATTAGGTCATGAGCTAGTAGTGTATATGGTTAATACTGAGATCGGAGCGAAATACATGTTATTTCTCTTGTGAAAATATGATTTGGTGTCGTCTATCGAAACTCGTCGAAGAGAAGAAATATCCAATCAAACGATTGTGTTCGGTCTAAGCGTAAACTAGCAGGAAAATGGTGATGGAAAAGTTGATTGTGCATGGAAGTGTCTAGTTGAATTTGGCCCGCACGCACACCCAACTCGGGTCAAGAATTCCCCAAACATATCGATGGAGGGGAGTTAGATGGATATTAACTGGCATTGCTTGTTCGATATGGAGTAGGTAGGTCACACCGCAAGACCCACAGTGCATGGGCTCTACGTCATAATGCTAATTAAATTTGTACCTGACTTTATTTTTTTTTTCGTCCTTTATATTAACGAGTACCTTAGAGCATTTGTTATGTCATCAAATGAGAAGAAAATAAGCTGAAAATTTTCGACGCGTTGCTCTTCTCACACGAGCTGTTAAGCACAACTAAGAATTTAGAAATCGAAGTATTCATTTGCAAAATGAAAGCCCTAGATATGTAAGTACACAGAAGCGTATATAATTTTAAAGTATGCTTCTCTTTGCATATGTGGTCGAACGCACAGCAATAAATTATTTTGATTTGAACCAAAGGATGCAACTGACGTTACGAACAAGTCCCACTAATTCCAAAATGGGGTCAATGACTGAGGCGCATCCGTGAATGAATATGTCGTTGATTGTCTTGTTATGCCCAATTGAATTGCCAATCTCTCGCCAGCCATTCCCTCCTCAACTAGTGGATCGTTTGTCTTCAGGCATTTCGGTTTGTGTCCAGTTGCATTGGCAATCCTAACACAACCTACCTTTTCATTTTCAATCTTTTAGGAAGCCAAAACTTTAGAGTATAATTTCAAAAGCTATACGTAACTATGGATTGATCCACAAAAAAAAAAAAAAAAAAAAAACCCTATCAATTATCTCATCCAATATTTGAGAATTGCAAAATAACTACAACTGGTTTCTATCATATTTTGACGAATTTTTTAAGACACTAATTATTTTGTAGATAATGAATGATTTAAAAAATATTTTTTTAAATGATCGCTTATATCTCTTGCAATCAATAAAAAATATTTTCATTATCGATTAGAACTTATGTGTAGATATTTTGGTGAATGATGAAAATATTATACATTTAGTGATTTTGATAAGTGATATAACCAATCAATTTTAAGAAATATTTTCCAAATAATTTATTTTTGTGAAACAAAGAAGTTTGAATACATGCACATATCCTAAAATGATCACAGATATATTTGGTTCTTTGAGAGTTGCTTTGGCCACGGATGAGTAGAGCATAACTTGCTTCTTAATGGCAAATGTCATTATCCGTGCTAGTGTAAAGGGCTAAGCACTATTGTGGAAGTTGACGTTGCACTCTTCAATTATCATCACTTGCTTGTACGACATGAAAGTTTTCAATTATCATCACTTGTTGATATATATTGAGTACACATGTGAGTGGTGTGAAAAGGAAACAAATCATACATTAAATGTCTATAGCTAAAAAAAATAATTAATAATATCTCATTGGTTGATTATTGAATTGCTTAAGTTTTCGAGTAGATCTAACTAGGCCAGGTTGTCGGTGGACTCGAGTTTTGGATCTCCCCATCATAAAGATATGCTTATAGATAAATTACTAATGCAATTTGGACTGTACGTGCAAAAGAATTGTGGTCCAAGGGTTCGATTCTTGCTGAGTGAAACTTATTTTGGGTAAAGGACATACGGATTCAATTAATTCCTCAAGAACAACTAGGTCCACCAAGTTAATAACCCAAATCTTCGAGCAAACAATTAAGGAGGGATTTCTCGACGCGTAAAAATTAGACCCCACCATTTGACTTCTTATGTCAAGAAGAACCGATAGCATCATAAATTGTTATGTGTCCTCTCACAAGATATTATTCGATTTGGCTCATGGTTCTCATCACTTGTCTCGAAAAGGGCGTTTGGTGAGGGAATGAGAGGAGTCGCGGCCAATTTTTTTAGCCTCAGTGAACGAGGGACTCATTCCTCCCTAAGTACCGAAAGGAATAATCTCTTCTCCTCTCCTTGCTCGATCACTAATGAATGAAGCGTGTTTCTATTGCATCCCATTCATACTTCTTCGAGAAATGAGAGAGTTTGATTTATCAACCCAGCTACAGCATCGCGAATTATAACGTTGACTACTTCAGTTTTCGGGGGCCAAGTGTAGTGTCCATGTATGCGACACAAGGCCATTAATGCACATTGTTGCACCCACCTATGTCTCGAGAAATGTCCCCTTCAAGATGAGGACTGACTCCTACCTTGTTTGAGCCTCGTCATTGATCTTCTTATGGGAAAAATTCATTTAATGGGTGAGCCTCAGTGGAAGAAGAAGAGCAATCGAAACCATATTATAAACAACGGAGGATGTCGTACATGAATTGCCAGACATATTCCTGTTTCAGTCTAGTCTTACAAGACTCTGAATGAACTCTCATAAGGAACCAAGCGAAGACTATCAGAAGTTTCAAATCCTAGGAAACCCTAGTTGATTAAGCAAGGGATTTCTTCCAAGGCCATCTTACACTCACCGCCAAGAAAAGCGTTAGAATAACTACCAAACGTGCATGGTGCTCCTATTCGTCTGATATACCCCAAGTCAAAACAAAGAATGGGGGAGGTTTGGTGAGAGTCCTGAATTCACGTTTCCTCATCGATGGAACAGGAATTTAACACCAGTTCGAAATATTTTATATTGGAAGCGGAGATTTGGGTTTTCTGAGTTTGGTGCACCAATAAGCGAATCTAATCTGATTTAACTTCAACCAGGGGGAATTCATTATTTAGCCATCATAAATGCAGCAAACGCCAAAAGCTTTAGATGTGCCTGGACAGGCAGGTCCTTTGGATGTGTGAAGGGGTTGCATTTTGCGATTGTGTTCTTGCTTCTTTGAGTTAAGCATGGTGATTGTCTTAAATGGTAGCATGTTTTGCTAGGATCTAACTAGCTCGTAAGGAAGTAAAAGAACCTCTATATCATTATGTCACCGTCTATCACCATCAAATAACTAGTTTAGTTAAGAGAAACTAACATAAATGATTTTTGTACTTTGATTTACCGTACAATGTTGTTACTGAACTTTTAATTTATTCAATATGATTCCAAAACTTTATTTTAATATGTAATATCATCCCCGAACTTTTAATTTATGCAATATAGTTCTTAACTTTGGCTTAACGTGGAATCTTGTTCCTAGATTAATTTGTTCAATATGATTCCTGAATTATAGTTCAATGTGCAATATTGCTCCTAATCTTTTAATTGCTTAATGTAGTTCCTCAATTTTAGTTCTATTCATTATGTTTTTGAACTTTTAAACATTTTTATATAGTTTATGGACTACATTGAATATTTATCAATAGTTTGGGATCACATCGAACAAATTAAAAGTCTAAGGACAATATTGCACATTTAGCTAAAATTTGGCGACCACATTGCACTAATTAAAAATTCAATGATGATATTGCACATTGGACTAAAGTTTAGGAATCATTTATGCTATTATCTCTTTAGTCAACAAGTAAACTTGACATGTTAGTGATAAGTCACTAAGCTTTACGGTTAAGATAGAGATTCCTTTTGAGAAATTATTTGAATTTATGTAAAAGTCCAATTGATAAGCTTAAATTTTTGATACAAAAGAAAATGAAAAGCGTAGAATGCACAACCTCAAGATGTTGACCCTCATTTGGGCGAGGGTCACTCTAAGTTGAGCAATTGATTTTTAAACTATTATTAAGTATTGAATATGATCCGCTTATTCAGATGTCCAATTGATTTCTTCACATTAATCTTGTAAATCAATTTTATTATACTTTAACGTTGATCTTCCTAGAAACTCAAAACATAGAAAGAAAGGAAGATGCACGGATCTATAAAAGAAGTGCAAGAAATCGAACTCGAAATATTGAACTTATATACAAATTTAGAGTCGAGTGTGGGATCTATTAGTAAATAAAAATCTATTTATCATTATTCTAGAAGGATAGAGTGACTCGATATGCAACTCTAAGACTTTATTTATTTCACGGAAAATGATTAATTTGGAAAAATATTTTCCTAAAAACGATCGTTTGTCATTTACAAAAATGAATGATCGATAAATATTCTCATCGTTTATGCTTGACTAATTATTTTAAGCGATATAGGGGATCGTTTTTAAATATTCATTTTTTGGCAAAATAAATGGAGTCTAAAATAAAGTATTGTTTCTAAAGCCACCACCAGCAATGTCATATAATACACAATCAACTCAAGATATCTCTAGTCTCTTCATCAATTCAATCATCTTCACACCCCCTTTTTCTTCCCCCCCAACCACTGTCTTGGACAAACCATACCAAATCAATCAAATCAATCGGGGAGTCTAATGGACCAGACCAAAATCCATCGTAGACACGCAAGTAGCAATTTGAAGTAGAATTGTTTTTTCTTTACATGTAAACGTAGCTGCACAGACAACTAAGCTTTCCATTCGAGATCCTTCTCCAACTACTCTTATTAACTGTTAACTGCCCCCATATGTCCTACCGGAATGGGCAGGACATTGAATTTGTTGTGGGCGTAGTGCCCCATCTCTTAGGGAAACTTGAATTTTGCCTCTTCTCTCCTTCACGTCGTGCCGGACTTCCACTGTTCTGCTGCATAATTCCTTTGGTGCAACATCACAGAATGGATTCTGGAAATAGTCAAGATCAATACCAATCGCAAAAGGTTTCATTTAAGCCAGGAAAACGTGTTGCTGATAGGATGAGAAATATTGCGTCTGGATCGAATCCATCCAAATTACGAGGACTCAGAGAAATGGAATGTGACAGTAACATGTCCTTCACGCTAAAACAAAACTGAAAGAGAACGAAGAGTTCAATGTATGGTGTTTGTCGTATGATGTGGTGCTGTGTTTGCCAAGAAGGTTATCACAAAATGAAAGAAGAAGAAAAGAGTGAGATGTCTAGTTTCTGTCGGAAGGAATCCCTCTGTTATCCTATCCGATTCTTGGGAAGATGGCGAGGTTCATTAACATCTGTTATACTTGACCCTTTTTCTTTAGCCGAAGTTCTGCACGTAGGGCTAAACTGTATCTTATAGTCAAGGACATTAGTGTGGTTTCATCCCAAATTTTCTACTTTTCGTCTTCGTACTTTCACGCTGACTTGATTATTTGATCAAGTCCTTCTACTTTCACAAATATTCTAATCATATCCCTCCTGACATCAACTCCGGTCAAATTCACTTGACCTGGCCATTGGATGACATCAATTATTTCGTAATACAAGCATATAACCACAAGGACGTTGATGCAAAACGTAGACAAATCATAGTATGATATAAATAAAAATATCCACAAGGATGTCGATGCAAAATTTAGCCAATATAGACAAGTTAGAGAGTATGATATAAATAAAAATAGGCAATGTGGGCATCCACAAGTCTAAATTTGATCCACATCACATTATAATGTCATTTGATGGCCACGTCCATTGGATTTATTTGAACTTGGTTTCAGAAAGAATTGATTAAAAAATGTGTGAAACTAGGACTTGACTAGACAAATTTCTAGTCAAATTAAAAATATAGGAACTAGAGTAAGAAAGGTGAGGAAGCAGATGGACGAAAAGTATAATTTCTCCAATTATCTCATTAGTCTGTATCCTTAAGCACCAAAATGCAAATCGATAATGGACAGTCACATTAAATCAGAGACCATTGAAATTGAATCGTACGATGGACAACCTTTTGTCTTTATTGTTTCCAAGCAGTCACGTCCGAACAAAGCCCTTGCTTGCATAAACAGAGAAATCACAAGGTATCGCTTAGAAACTTACGACAACGACTACATCGTGGCACGCTCTATTGAACTGAACTTAGCTTCGTGTCCTTCCTCTTTAAGTAAGAAATGAGTACATTGCGCCTGAAGCTTTTACATAGGTCGAACTTTTGGCATGCCCTTCAGTGCTCTATACTTTTATGATCAGCAACAAAATAAAAATGGACATACATCGACAAAAATAATCAAGAGAGAGTTCTCAGTCCATCGACTTCTGAATGGAACTCAAGAATGAGGGTGTGAAGCCTTCCACAGCGTACGAACAATAATCTGACAGCTAAGTACTTTTTTGGAGAAGGGAAATAGCTTGAAGACGACAGTTTTTTCAGTGCACCCGGTGGTCAATGTGACATCACTTGGTGTAGAGAACATCCTCCCACGGGTGGCGGTACAGAGGCTGCTTCAATCTCTTCTGGTCGAAAGTGTGCCTGAGATTAAAGCATGATTCTTGGTAAAGCCATATGATGCGATATAAAGATACTAACAAATGAAACAGAAGCACATTCAAGATACAAAATCTCTTTCTCTCTACAATCCTAAAGCTGTGTGATTGTCAGTGCATGAGCAAGAGACTTCAACACCATTTGATAGTAAAAGGGCATGAAGTTTGGTATACTTGTCTTTAAAAATGGACAGAGTAGATCAAGAATCAAAGTGATGCAGCAGTAAGCACTAGTAATAGTAATAGATCTCAAAGGTAAGAATAGGGTCATCAAATATGCGGAGGTCGGAGATAACTGCCCTATGTGTCCAACTTACAATTTTACCTTCATCCTTTTTATGAAATATGTTCTTCCTCGATTGGTTCAAGAGGTTTCAATTATGCCATGGATGCCGACAAAACTATATAGGGCATGCTCAATCATACTTACACAAGCATATGTTAATATAGGCCAGAACAAAATTATTTCAAATATTAATCCTGCTTACCCAATTAAACCAATGGAACGTGCCAGCACAAACAGCCCATTCAAATATCCAATCTCAACAATCTCATCAATCTCTTGCTTGGTGAACATTCCACTTCCAGCAAGCAGATCCAAAAAGAGGGATCCGATAGCACCATCTACATTAAGGACCAAATTGTTTGCCTTTGAGAGGGTGTAAGTTTCAACTTGGACAGCATACTCCATGTACTTCACTGACGGGAAATTTGTTCGTGCAAACAGTTGGAGCAGCTCAACTCTCTTATCTCTGTTGTCTCCTCTCTTGATCCTGAGCAAAAAAACAACAAATTCCAATTACAAGTTGCTTAATGGACAAAATGCATGACATGTATTTGGAAAATCAGAAGCATTGCATACCTATGTCCAATTCCGGGCACACGAATGCCTTTCTTTTTCATCGACTCAACGAACTCATAAGGAGTGAGACCCTGATGAGACATACCGCGTAACCATCACATATATGCCACTACAAAAGCACTTACGGAGGGAAAATATTCTAAGGCACCTTAATCCATCTGAACTATCTTACCCTGTCATAAGCATCCTTGAAGTATCTGGCAGCATCATCAATTGCTCCACCAAAACGAGGACCAATTGTGAGCAAACCTGTTTCAGGAGCTCATCATTTACTGCTTAGTAAAAGCAGCTATTACAAATGTATCGCAATTGGTAAAAAGATGGCAATGATGCTCACCTGACACAAGGCAGGAAACGAGGTCTTTCCCAGCTCTTGCCGTGACTATGGTGTTGTGGGCCCCAGAGACACAGGGACCATGGTCGGCACACAACATGATGCATATCTGGCCAAAGTCAGATGCATTAGTCAAAATGATGCACTGTTTATATGCCTCGGAAATTATTAGTCATTCATCAAGTTGAAGATGAAAAATGCACAAGATAAACAAAGAGAAGACAGAAATTGTGAGAATCTTAGGACAACATCAACACCTTGAAATATTGGGCATTTTTCTACTAAAATCATGGATAAAGCAACTTGCCTCAATGAACTTTGTGCAATATCGAGGAAGACTGCGTTTAAACCATAAGAGAGAGATGACATCACCCACGCCTAATCCCTGTTCAACAATGGAAGACATCGGCACACCAGCATAGCATGGCTCTTCACCTGCAAGTGCATAACAAATAAATATAGTGCAAGTGATTACTCATTCCTTGCTCCATTTAGTACCTAAAACACTTCGTTCAATTGATAGCCATGGTTCAACCTCTGTCGTCAGAGATGGTGGAAATAATGTGGGTGGGAGCCCGAACTTTCCCGCTCTTAATTGCTGTGTTGAGGTCCTCAGGAATTTGTGGAGGTGTAGTTTCCTTAACTGGTGCAATCTTCCCTTCCTCAGCCTGCAAGAGGATCAGCAGTAAGCATCAAGCAAGCCAAGATCTCAGTCACAGGTCTTATTCTAAGCAAGCAGGCCAAGTATTATGAGGCGTGCTCCTAGCACTCTAGCCTCTAGGAATGGTTAGCGAATGCAACTTTTGTGGTTCACAAAATATATGTCAGTGATTTGACATTTACTGCATAGTTTACAAAGAAACAGTGAAACACTAACCAGCTTCTCAAATGTTTCCTTGATTGAAATCTCAAAAGCTTCATATGATGTTGGAACAGCTGCACCAGCATCCCTTAGTGCTTGATTCTTTGCTTGTGCTGACTCCATCTCCCCCCCACTTTTTGCCCCCTGAGATGAAACCCAAAAAAAAAAAAGAGTAAGAAAGATTGATCTGACTAAACTTACAGAATCAAAACAAATCAGAAGCCACGAAGTCGCTTACAGCATGACCAAATTGCACTTCTGACTTGAAGAGGCGCGCACAAGTTCCACTAACCCATGCCACCAATGGTTTAGTAACTTTACCCTGCTTTAAGGCTTCAACTAAGGAGTACTCATCTCTGCCACCAAGCTCCCCGAGTACAACTATCATCTTAACCTGACACAGATTGATGATCATATGAGGGAATGAACTCTTGCCATGCCACGAATTGCTTAAACAGCCATATTGATGTACTAAATATGCAAGTAAAAGCTGAACAAGCTGGGTGCACAATCATTAGTATGATCTTGCAATAACATGACATACACAGCTCTATCATCCAGGTGGCCTATAACGCAAAAATCTTTTATGAAGCAAACAAAGAGACCATATACCTGGGGAATGTTGTTAAACCTCAAAACATGATCAGAGAGAGTGGAACCAGGGAAGACATCTCCTCCAATAGCAATACCTAGAGAAGGACAGGGATCAGTCAACTTTTGAATTAAAGATAATTCACATTATAGAATATTCCATAAGATAGAAGCAGATCTCCAAACCTTCGTATATTCCATCAGTAACACGGGCAATAGTGTTGTAAAGTTCGTTAGACATGCCACCCTGCAAATAAAGAAGCAAACAATTGCTGAAAATTGCCAACAATCAATCTACATAGAAGTCAATTTTAGCCAATAATTTTGGCACGAAAATTCATAGGATAGGATGTCACATTGAAAATTATTCATCAAACAAAAACTCAGATGATAACCAACACCACATTCTTACACTATCAAAAGCAGATCACTCTTGTCACCTTGTTTGTGCTTAGTGTAATGCTCTGAAGCAACAGAATACTATTTGAAGCCCTACTTCTCATGTTAATAATGTCGACATGTTGCTTTGACATGACTGAAGTGTAATCATGAAGGAGAGTGCAAAAGGCATGAGTACATACAGACTTAGAGACAAAACCAACAGATCCAGGTCTGTGCAGCTTGCAATGAATGATGTTGTCGAGTGTGCCAGCAGTGTCTCCAATTTTGAAAGCCCCAGCTTGAATGCCTCCAACAGTTGCAGGGCCAATAACAACCTGCAATACCACCCGAATTAGAAGCTGAGTCATTTGAATGTTTGCATCATTTGAAAAGTAACACAAGATCGTCTGCAGATGCTTTTGCATTCAAGGTGTGTGCTGCCTTCTCACTCGAATTAGAAGCTGAGTCATTTGAATGTTTGCATCATTTGAAAAGTAACACAAGATCGTCTGCAGATGCTTTTGCATTCAAGGTGTGTGCTGCCTTCTCACTCATAAAGTCCAACAGTCGTGGACTTATCCTCACCTTATTATTTGCACGTGCATAGGCAATTAGCTGTTTGGCATCTGACTCCGGAACACCTTCAGCTATTATGGCTACAACTCTAATGGTTGGCTGTTTTAGTGCAGCCATTGAGGAAGCTGCAGCGCTAAAGGCACAATAAGGTGATAATGGTTAGACTCCACACAAGGATTCCAGCAAGCAAAGTTAAAGCTTAGATAATTAACACTTACCTCCTGTATGAAGCGAAGTTGATAAAGACATCAGCAGTAGGATGTGTTGCACAGGCTGCCTCAACACTGCAAGAATAATAAGACAATTGTAAGGTGCACGCCCGAGAAAATGCAGTCATCACGTTCGGCCTGTAATGTCCAAGTATAATCCAATGCATCCAACATGGATGTTGTGCCAATCATTCTAATTCATTGCAGTGGATTGCTTGATGGGCAGAAGCATCCTTAACACCCATTGCAGCGAACTTATTCATCTTTAACTTCATCAGTCTCTTTCAGTTATCAAAATTAAATTGTATAGCATGTGATTTTAAAGGCCAAAGGAAATTAAGTTCCACTTTTACCTTCCATTTTTGCAAAAGCTCAAGGCAAAAAGGCTTGGTATTAGCAGTAATTAGTAGTTCTGATTAGTGAGGTTAGGTACCATTTCTAGAGAATCTATGTATGTTTTACCACCATTTGATGCGAAACCAAGTTACTTTGGGGGAAAAAAGGATCTTTGGTTCTTTCATCTGTTTTATAGTACCATAGTACTAATAAGGAAGCAAATTAAACACTGTTCCAAGAGTTTTGGGTCCTATGAGGGAAAAGAGAGTTGGGAGAAAGAGAATGGCGTACGTTGAATGAACTGGGATGGCAATTTCCTCCTGGCCGAAAAACAGTTTCTGAAATCCTTCAGAACCAGGATTGATAATACCGGCAACTGATGGGGTCTCCCGGCCTATCAAAACAGGAAAATTTGGGTCAACATCAATGGCTGCTACATACAACGAATGTCCCCGAGAGCATACTGAGAAAAAGGTACATCTAGGGAAAAGCAACTCGAGTTTTCAAACACACCGCAAAGGAAGTCAAAGTCAAGCATCCGCTGGATAGGCAGTTGCTTGTAATTATAGAACAGAGCCTGAGTGGTGCGGGAGAACAGTTGTCCGGTAGCCATGGCGTCGAACTAACAACACCTGCATGAATTCCAGGAGTCACTCTCTAGAACAACAAGCTGAACGATACGTCGTAACAAGATATCGACAAGGACAGGCACTTATCCAAACGGATTGAACATATGACATGACAAAAGAAGCAATGCTACACTAAAAAGGCGTGTCGACAGGAGTCAGAAGCACGATCAATGTCAGCAACTTCCTCATCACACCCACTTCAGATTATCATTGACCAAAGACGAAATCCATCAGAAACGAACGAAACAAGGTCGAGCTCGATCCAGAGATCATCACCCCACAAGCGTTCTCAAAAATCAGAACTTTCGGATCAGAACTCACACTTAACGACACCGGATCTCTCTCCGACTCAAACACACAGTACGCGACTACCCAGAAGCCCAACCAGCGAGATCAACCAAACCCACGAATCCCACGCCAAGAAACGCGAGATCTCGCCCACAACATATACCGAACCAACCCGGCACACAAAACGACAAGCGACGGAATCCCACCACCTCGGGAACATCGACGCATCGAGAGCCCATTTCGTCAGCAACGACAATCGGACAGGGAACAGAATACGAACGACCGAAACACAACACAACGCAACGCAACGGCGGATCTAACTCGAAACAGGACAAGCGAGAGGAGGGACCCAAGAACAGACGAGCGTGCACAGATTGGATCGGGACCTGAATTGGGCAGGACTGACTGGCCGAGCCCGCTCGAGAGAGAGAGGGGTCTGCTGCTCTTCGGCGGGAGGAGGAATGGCGGAAGAATGGTGGAGAGGGAGAGACGGGTGGATTTATATATACCAGAAGAGAGGGAGGAGACAGAGCAGCAGGCGAAGCCCAACTACCACTTTCTTACACGCAGAACAGAGAGAGACAGAGAGAAACAGAGAGAGAGAGAGAGATGGGGGGGTCACGTGGGGAGACGGATCGGTCACGTGCGGCACGGTGGTCAACCTACCCCCACTGCCCCCAATTTTACCCGATTCGGTTCTAAAACTTTTGTGGATCCGGCACTTTGCATCCCACAACTTTTGTTCCGTAAAGTTAAGTCCTAAAATTTATCTCTACCTCTCATGTTGTTCCTTCTTTTCATTAGATATGTCAACTTTAAGTGGTGTTTTTCATTATTATTTTTTTTCAGTCACATGAGTATTGATACACGGATGATCGGACATTAAAACTCGAAATCATATTATGCTTAAAAAAAAAATAAAGAAATGAATCGGAAATTCGAAAAGCAAGGACAGGGGAGAGGATTGAAGGATGAGGATGAGGACAAGGCGGCAATGTTGCCCTTGACTGGAATGGGCAACGGCTGTGTAACGGCGGCGATGTAGCTCGCCACCGCATGCGAGGGTCAGGTGCCACTTTTGAGCGAGGGCCCCTTGTCCCACCCCTTGCCTTCACTTGTTATAGCCAAGGGCGACATGCCATCGCCGATGGTAAATGATGAAAACATTCAAACCTATTATATGGGAAATAAATGTTAGTAGGGAGTAGTTTCGAAAATTCACTTATTAGCTTTCCAATATAGCTTTCTCTTGAATTTCTCGACTCTTGTGGAAGATATATTCATGAAGATAAATATTTAAAAGTGGAAAAGACTAAAGTGCCCATAAAGATAAGATTATAATTTCCATCCTCAAAGGAGGAATTAACTTTTTGCCATAAGTTGAGGTGAGGCTAAGGTACACCCTATCACTAGCACATGTGCCCTTTCATTAATAAGATTAGGAGCCCCTTAACTACATGTGAGGATTCTAGTTGGCAATAGTAGGTGGAAATTAGGGAGATTATACCAAAAATAAATAAAAATAAAGGGAATTACCTAATTCTTTATGGAATATTTTAATAATTGTCTAATTGTCTAATTGGCTTGACTCTTGCTAAATATTTAGAATTTCAGCATGATGCAATATTATGTTTTCTCTTATTGTTTTAGTTCAATTTTGTCCATTTTAAAGTAAAACGTTATCAATTTCTTTTAGAAATATATTCAAGCAGATCAAATTTCCTCTAAGCTTATTGATACCATTTCAAATACCTAAAAAAACTGATGCTTTCAATATTAGAAAAAATCAAACTTTTGACTCCCATCTTTTCGGGTTATTTACAGTAACGGACAATTAAATTAAGCACTCTAAAAGGTACTTCTTATTTATTATCATCTTATTAGGTTTGAGTCCAATATCACACATTCTTGTCGTGCTTTGGACCAAAATCGTTCAAAGATGGCCTACTTTCTCCATCAGTGCAATGGAATCAAGTATTTTTCTTTGCTTAGGTTTTAGGACAAAAAAAGTTTAATTAGACAGTTAATATAATAAATTCAGTTGACTTTATTTAAAAAAAAAAAAAAAACTTGTGCCTTTTCCATATATTGACTCCAGTTGTGAAGGCAGGCGCCATCTTTTCATACACCTTTGGTTGACTAAATTTAGTAATAGGAGCGCAACCCATGGTGGACTTTATTCTTTGGATCAACAATTTACTGCAATTAATAAAGTTTAACACCCATTTCTTAATCCCATATCTTTTAATCTAATTGCGTATAACATCGGGCACAATGAAATGAATCTTCACGTGTGTGTACATAAAAGATATACAACGACACCCTTTCTCATATGAGCTAGAATTAAGAACAGCACACGAAATAGATTGAAGTAGATTCTAACTTGAATAACATGTTAGAATGTCCAATCTAAAAACTTAAATTGAGCATATAAGACCTATTGAGTGTGGGTGATCATGGGTTGGTTGCCACCTAGAAATTTGGAACTGGATTGGAGAGAGTCGGTTTCTAATTTGTGAAATCAAGAATCAACTCACCTAATCTTGGAACCAAACCGAATTGTTCAAAATTTGCTTTAAAAAAATAAAATGATTAAGAAATCTTAGTTGGTCTGGATAGTTCAGTTGGTTAGGTCTCTTATTTGGATTTGGGAACTGAATCAGTCCCCTCCAAATCATCCTAAACCATTTAGATCGATCGATTCCTATTTCCAAATTGGCCTAGGACCGATATACACCCTGTATCGAAGATCGACGTGGTTCACTTTGACCCGATTCATGGTCAATCGATATAATCAATCCGTGAATTGAATAATGGGTTGCTCCCTCACTCATTCAGAAGATACCCTCCAGCAGTCAAGCCGAACCAGTATGACCGTCTCCACCCACATCGAGTTGAATCAAGAAAGACGACAAAAAACAAAGATAAAAATCATTCTCACTTTGTATAAAAAGTCGTGCTTGGTTTGCTCCAACATCGTTATTTTTAATTCCTCAAGAAATCGTTCAAACATGGACACCCGCGAGAGTCAACGATGCTGTTCCCCAAGTATTGGTTTACGCTGAGTTGGTGCAGCCCCTCTTAGTTGACTAGTGGAGATTTGACTGGCCCGTGTCCATGATGGATGGATGCCATCTTTTTTTGTTCTATCATCCGTGTGGATATAAAAATAGCAGGAAAGCATTATAATTTTAATAAATGCACATGCTTTTTCATCAAGTTGATTGAGGTTGTTGTTATTAATTATTGTCCGAAAATGTAATTCGTGGTTGTGGAATTATGCGCGAATTTGATGATCATATAAGTTCGCGTGTTCACCGAAGTCGACAAGAGTCTCACGGGAGAAAACCTTCTATCCCTATTGATCATCAGCTAACATTCGAGACTAAAAACTCTGAAAACTTAGATCTTAACTAGAAGACCTCAAACTATCATATTTCTCAATACCCTCCAACTCAAGTTTTTCACATCGGATTCTTATAGACAGAATTGTTAGATTAGATTGATCCGATTTAGAGCGTCCATGACAAAATTTATTTCTCTATTTCTCTGTTTTTCTATTCCCCGAAACAGGTTTAGAACAAAAATCAGTTTGATAACGCAATTTTATTTTTTTTATTTCCGAAACAGATTTTTATTTCAGAAATAGATTTGGAACAGAAATTAGAAGTTAAAATTTTTAGCTTTTCTATTTCTAAAACAGAAATGAGAAATCAAAATTTTTCTCATTGTTTACTCTCGTCACCGCCCATGGGATGCTGAATGTTGCCGCCGCTTGCGCCACCGGCCACCGACCACCGGCCACCGCCGCCGCTGCCCGCTGACCACCGCACTCCGGCCGCCCGTCTCCAGCCTTGGTCGCCGGATGCCGGACGCCCACCAATTGTTGGTTGCTCATCGCCAATCATTGGATGCCGGAGGCTCATCATCAACCACCGATGTTCACTAGCGACCGTCCGCCGCTCGCCATCAACCGCTCGGATGTCAATCACTTGCCACCCACCGCGGACTCCGGCCACTGGCCACCTGCCGCCGGCCTCCTGTTGCCGAACTTCGGATGTCGGACATCAGACATTGAACTTCAGACGTTGGACGCCAGTTGCCGGTCACCGGACTCCGGTGTTGGACTTTGGACTTTGGCCGCCCACCATTGGTCGCCGGAATTGGCACTGGACGTTGAACGTCGGACTTCAGACTTTGGTCGCCTACCGCCGGTCACTGAACGCCAAACACCGGTCACCAAACGTCGGACTCCGGCCACGAACAACGGTCGTTGTCGCTCCTAAAAATAGAAATTTTATTATGTTATCAAACGAATTTTTATTTCAGAAATAAAAATTTTGAATTGTTATCAAACGCATTTATTTATTCGAAACTTGTCAATGGAATAGAAATTAAGAAATCAATTTCTAGCTAGAAATTGATTTTTCTTCCCAGAAATTTTGTCATGCGCACCCTTAGAATTGTAGTAGTTAGAAAAATTATGCAAGTTCATGGATTTGATTTTGTAAAATTAAAAATTCAAGAGTTAAATAAATAAAAAAAAAACAAATGCAAAGTGAAAAAGTGAAAAAACATTATTCTACATAATTTGAATGGATAGACTAGCTTAGAATTAGCATTTTTTAGTGACAGAGGGTGTCAAAATTACCCAACCTGGCTCGAATAGAACCGAATTTTTTGGGTATTTTCGGTTCGGGCAAAAAATAAAGAAACTCTGGTAGTTCTTGGATTTTTTTGTAGCTTCTTTTCTTTTCACCTACGTAATCTTTCTGAAGCACGCGCCACACATGCAGCGTATGCACGATACTTTGTTCATATACATGTTAGTGAGGATAATTTTCATGAGATTGAAACTTGCTCGTTTAAAATGATTTTCTCACCACCAAAACAGACCTTTTAGAAGTGTTAATTGTTCATATTGTACTTAGTATCATAGTCAATTTTGGTACGGAAGATAGCATTGATGCATAGCAGGCCACCATCTTATAAAAGGTAGCATCAAAACACGAAATAGGATATCAAACTTAATGTGGAATTAGAATATGAAAATCCCAAATTCAATTATACTATACTTATTCATAAGATTTCATTGATGAGTGTCTGGACACTTGTTAAGTAATTAATTAAATAAATTTCATAGGTTTAAATACATCGATCATACTCGTGTTGTGCACAATCGATGCTTTGAAAATTGAACCAAGTACGTTGGAGGATACTTGCTAACAAACCCAAAATCCGCTATTCATATTATTATAACTTGCAATTATTCTTTTATCTTCCCTATTGGGTCCAAACCCTTTCAAGTGAGGGGAAGGTTTGAGAGTCGCTAGAGCATGAACATTCCATCGGAAAGAGAAATCTCTTAAAAAATATATAACACGATGTCATTATTTAAAAAAAAAAAAGAAGAAGATAAAGCTAAAAAGTGAAAATAAAAATTAAGCCGAATTATACTCTTCGAAAGTCAAGTTAACTAATATAAATAAAGGATACATGAGAATTGGATGAAGTTACTATTTTGTTAGATAGCAACAATTCTAAACAATACATATAAGTTTCGATAAAAAGCGAAACCCGACCCGATCCAACCTGATCTGACGACTTGGGATATGTATGTTTCGGGTATTGGGTTGGATAGAGCACAAACTCCATTTGTTTCAGGTCAGTGTCAGTGGACCATGATGTAACCATCACGCGTAGAGAAATAAGTCAATTGAAGGTCGAAATTCAAAGCGGTCGATTATATGTGGGAGCAGAGATTTTCCTTTTGTGGCCTACTTCCGCACTTTCACTAACAATCTCTGCACGTAACTCTCGTACTTCTACTGAGTCGATCTTGATTCTGGGCCTTTGATGAACGGATGCGCCGAAATGGTGGATTCGTACGAGTGGAAGATGCTTTGAATTACTTCGAATGGAATGATTCACATGGACTTTTCGGGGTTTCGGTTAGGATGAAGCGTTTCTCTGCTCCAGTTGACATGATCGAGCGCCAAAATGTGGCGTAGCCCCGCAACAGTTATGTTCTTGTCTCGAGAAGGATGTTCGCATTCGGACTTGAACCGAATACAGGGAGTTCGAACACTCCGATCGATGGGCTCTGTGGAGAGAACAAAGTTGCTCGAGCTGCGAGCTTGGCGGACGAAGTGGTGGGCAAAGGATTTGAGGCCGATGTGATCATGTGCGGAGTCATATCGACGGGAATGTGCATGACAGGTGATGCTGCAGGAGCCGTTTGACTGCTAAGAGACTTCGAAGATAGAGGCTGCAGGGCGAATGCGATCACTCATAGTACGATCATCGACGGATATTGCAAGGAAGGACTTGTTGAGGAGGCTTTTCAGTTGCTTAAACGCTACGACTTGCCACGGCATTCGGCCAAGATTGACTGCTTTCGATCCCCGGATTCACAGCTCGTGCTGCGCAGCTGAACGGAAGAAAGCTAAGAAGGGCTGCAACTTGATTCTGCAACACACGGTGGTATTCCTTGTGTCAGAAAAGTAGAAAGCTATTGGGATTTGGGAAAATTGTATATTGCTTTCACTTGATCTTTCAATATGTAATTACAACCTTAGGCTTCTTTACCTATACCCACTTGGTATACTTAGGGCTATCAGTTCCGCTGGTCCGGTTCTCAATCTGGGTCGGTCCAATTCTACTCAAGGAACCAGAGTTCAGACCGATTATCATTAGTTCCATCTTTTTAAAATCAGGAATTGAATCAGTTCTTGCAAGAACCACCCAAAGTCAGCCGGTCCGGGAACTTCAGGAGATGGGAATTGGGTCTCTTGGGCTAAATCATCTTTTGTCTAGAAAGGCCCATTTGTTAGTAGGAGGACCTTGTTCTTCTTCTTCTGAATATTTATGTGCCCCCCCAAGAGAGGGGAAAACAAGTCGAAGTAAAGAATGTCAGTCCTTCGAATCCGTAAACCATTTTCAGCATCAATTCATGAGGTCGCGCATAACTCATAGCCATGCTTTTTTCCACGATCAGTGGGAAAAGAAAAGAGAGCGTTTCTCACAGGATCTCTGTACTGCACAATGACAAAGTTATCTCCAAGATGGAGAACTGCGACCGCGGACTGGTGAAACAGTAGCAACACCAGAAGAAGCCAGGAGCTTTATGTGTAACTTGTAAGCTATAGATTCTACTCGCTAAGATGACTCCGATGGAGCCCAATTCACTCTATGCAGAAGCTGCGGCAAGTTCAGTTGCTAATGAAGGAAATTACTCGCACCGTGGTATTCATTAGTTCTTCGACAAGAAATTCACCTTCCTCCCATTCTCATTCGCCATTGTGTCTAGCTTTATCGGCTATAGCCTATGTCGAGGCATAAGCAAAGCATTAGCACAATGATAGGTAAATCATTCATGATTGCTCTTGTATTCAACGACTGTAAGGTTCTTGGTTCTTCAGCTCGTGCGTGGAGGACCTAATACTGTTACCGGTACTTGTCACAAATCTCCTTTCTTCGTCATTGCGATTTCCAATTCCGTCACATTGGCTACTGGCTGCTGGAACGCCGAGAGAGAAAGTAATGGTGTTGTACGGAAGATATGCACAGACTGGCGGGTCGAGGACAATACAATAGCAGGAAAAGATTAACAACAGCATCAGATCATGCTCAGAAAGCTCGTTGCAGTCTCCCAAGTTTGCAGTTTGAGAAACTTAATATGCTTTTATCAGTAGGACATGCACGAAGGTCGGAGGCAAAGATCGAAATATGCATTTACAGACATAAGAGCGAGTCCCGTGATTGTTTTTGAATCAGTTGGTCCATAGGTATGGTAAATTATAACCTAGCAGTCAAATAAATAAATACATATATATATATATATGGTAAATCCATTTTGTAAACCGACTTTTTCTATCTTTGGGATTTTGAAATAATCATATTTATGAGCAATTTCTTGACATATGGGCACGAAAAGTTCCACAGAAAGCCGAAATAAGAGAGGCAAAAATTATGGATCTTGGTCAGGACATATCCAATTTTCCAGCTTTCGGCCTATAATTGTAGTAGTTTTCTTCACTTTTTGGCGAGCAAATGTTAACTGGTTTCTTCACTTTTTGGCGAGTACCCGTGCAGTAGTACTTTTGAACAAGTTTTTCTAAACATCGATGACAAACATATCCTTAACCTCTCGATAACTGTCGAATCAAATAATGTGTGTTAAGATATTTAGAAACAATATTTAGAAACAGATACTTACGACCCTAATGCCGGTCTCTTGATAAATCATAGAATTGCTCTGAGGATTTGTAGCAATTAAAATCGAAGTAATTTTTCTTGGAGAAACCGTTGCCTCGAGATTTGATATGATTGGAAGCTGATTGATATCATATAATTGATACAATATTCCTTGATTGATACTATATATTTAGGAATCATTTCTTCACTTTTTTATACAATTGTTCCATAAATTATTTTAGACTCCATATATTATAAATAGCTTGTATACTTGTATATATAATTATATTCCTCCATTTAGCTTTCCATCAATTCAATTCCTTTCATGGTATCGGAGCTTCTGCAATAAGCTTATGCACATCAAATTTTACCCTATAAAGCAAAAATAGCCAAAAATCAAAATTTGAATTCTGGTTCATCCAACAACTCCTCCAATGACCCTCCTTCAGATCCCAGTATCACAAAAGAAAATCAGCCAGAGGAGACACGCGATAGACAACCAGATCCAAATAAATCCCAAACAGAGCAGTTATTCTGAGGATCTGCTTATTCGAGACAATTTTTTTTAGAGCCATATGTTCAATGGGTCCTAAAGACTCCTAATTCAACTTCAGCCCATTCAAAGCCAACTGGGCTAGATGGGGTCCGTTGAAAATAGTGGGTCAGGAGGAGGTCCGAATTCTATTCTTGAGCCCAGCTCAGTTCTTGGGTCGGGTTGGCAATTTTCAAACCAAATTGGTTCGGGTTTGTTGAGTTTTGGGGGCAAACTCGGCTCTGATTTTCAACCCCAACTTCCTTCCGCTTGCTGGAATCATCGACAACCGCCCGGAACCAAGTGACGCCCTCTACACTGCTGCCGGCAACTGTCCGAAGCTATGCCTAATCACCCTACAACTCTCAGGACTAGAGAATTACTTCGTTTAGTCTCCAGAGCTCTAGTGTGCCCTAATAACGAAGGACAAGAATGATTTTATTGATAGCCCTGCCAATAACGAAGGACTTCTGTCAAGGATGATTTGGATAGTATTTGGGAGATGCACAGCAAGCTCGTTTAGTCTCCAGTGCCAATCCGAAGGACAAGAATGATTTTATTGATAGCATCGTGCCGGTGCCATCCGACGAGTGACTTGCACGACACTAGAGGTGTGGCCGCTGGACTTCCGTCAATTGAAGACGCGACAAAAAGTTTGGATAGTATTTGGGAGATGCACAGCAAGCTCGATAAGACTAAAATCTTTAGTTTGATCCACGTCCTATCGAAGCTAAAATAGGGCAATCTCTCCATTATAATTGTTTTGAACAAGTTATCGGCCCTCTGGAACGAGCTGGAAATGGCGGAGGAAAAGTGTGAGGGTCTTGAAGTTGCCTTAGCCCAATATTGGGCAATCAAAGAGCGAGAAAAGGCAACAAGATTTTTGCTTATCCTAAATGAGACGTACATGCTGTTTCGAAGCCAAATCCTTATTATGGATCCGGTTCGCCCCCTTGGACAAATTTATCAACTTGTAGTGCAAAAAAAATCACAGCACCTTGCCTCCATAGAGTACTTGAAGATTGGAGACCGTGTCATCTTAGCAATGAAAGTGGCATGGAGCTGCAACGGAGCAGTGGATTGAACGGCCATGGAGGCCTCTCTTGGTCGGGATCTGCAACGCTAGGGTTTGTTGGTGAAGAAGACAACCCATTCTTTTTTCAAATGGACGGATAGGATTTGATCAAGCCATCTCGATCGGACGACTTAGGACACACCAGAACTTCAAAATCTTGCCAATGGTCAAGATCTTGCCATGTCATCCGGATTAAATCGTCAAAATTCAAGCAAAAAAGGTAAATTTTGTGAATACTGCAAACACCCTTATCACATTAAGGAAAATTGTTGGAAATTGCACGGCAAGCCGATGTATAGTAAAAGAAAAGAAAAGAACAAAATAATTCTGTTGCAGTACATGCTAAGGTCAACCACCCTATTAATCAAGATCAATTCTAGCAAATCATGAGGGCACTAAATCGGTTGATAACTAATGACAAAATGGGCAGCTATGTAGGTACATCTTATTGCCTCACGAACTCTATTTCAGCTGAGGCGTGGATTATTGATTGGTGCTAGTAATCACATAGTTTGCAATGAACGATTCCCGTCGCATATCTGTAAATCTCCCCACAATACTTCAGTTCGTCTTCCCAATGGAAGTGACACTCATGTCACTAAAATTGGAAATGTTTGTCTCAATCCATCAATTACATTAAAAAATTTCCTCTTCATTCCCGATTTTGAATTCAATCTCGTTTCTATCTTCAAACTCTATAAACTCTATGAAGACAACTCTTGTTGAATCCTTTTTGATTCCCACGTTTGTTTCTTTCAAGTTCTTTCTACTTGAAAATTGACGGGCTAGGGCAAAAATCATGATGGACTTTATTTTTGGGCCACATTACCCAAAAACGTTGATTTTTCTTATTTTCCCTTAAATTAGGGCATGATGTGTAATATCAATATCAATATTATATTTCGTTTCATCGACGTTTGGGTCATAGTGCTTCTTTTCCTTATCCTAAGTATCCTGTTTGTCCACTAGCTAAACAATTGTGTCTTCCATTTCCTTAAAGTACATCACATGCTACTGAGGCTTTTGCTTTATTGCACATGGACATATGGGGACCATAACGTACTCCGTATCGTGATGGGGGACCATAACGTACTCCGTATCGTGATGGGTCTCTTTCTTTCTCACTATTGTGAATGATTACACATGTGCAACTTGGGTTTTGGATTGCATGGTCTTTCTCATGCAATCCAAAACCCAAGTCATTTTCCATCTAAAGGTTTTCATTACTCTGATAAAAAAATCAATTTCAAAAGTCCATTCAATGCGTTCGTACTAACAATGCCCTTGAGTTCTTCAATCATGAATGTTCCTCATTCTTTACGTCAAATGGCATTCTACATGAAAGTTCTTGTGTCTATACACTCAACAAAACATGATTGTCGAAAGGAAGCATCGTCATCTCTTAAAAGTTGCTCACCAAGCCTCAATCACAGAAATGTTCTAGGGAGACTGTGTGGTCATAGCAGCCTACTTAATCAACCTGAAACCGATCGGATCCTTAATGAACAGACACCTTTTGAGATGCTTTTTAACAAAAGACCCAACATTCAACATCTTCACGTTTTTAGATGTTTATGTTATTCATCTACTGTGGATTCTCGAGACAAATTGGGTCCCCATGTCCTGAAGTGCATATTTATGGGATACCCGTCTCTTCAAAAAGGATAATTGATTCTTGATCAATTGATTGGGCAATTTTTTGTTAGTAGGGATGTTGTCTTTCATGAGGATATTTTTCATTTCAAAGTGAAGCATCTCAGAGGAGCTCAAAAAAGAGATTACTAATCGTCGTCCATTCTTCAGTGAGGAAGACATGTCCCCTTCGCAACTAATCTTAGTTCCTCATGTGGCATCTCCTCAAATGGCACCTCCCGTGCTTGAAGAAGATCCCAGTTCATCACTAGGAATGAACGAAGAAATGCATAAGTTAGAGAATTCTACAGCTTGTCAGCCGAAAAATCATGTGGTTGTTTCCCAAACTTCGCCAACTAATTTCTCACTATAGACATCTAATAACGACCAATCCAATCTGAACCCCCTCCAAGCTCGGGATGTACGGCACGGCCTTCCACATGGACAAACGACTATGTTTGTTGTATCTCAAGCTCTTCGGGTACATACTATCCCATCTCTTCATATGTTAGCTTTGGTTACTTGTCACTAGAACATATATATTGCATTAGTAGAATATCTGAAGAACAAGAACCGTCTTCATATGCTAAAGCAGTTAAAAATTCCCGCTAGGCAACAAGTCATGGCGGATGAATTACAAACCTTGATGGAAAACAAAACATGGGATATAGTTCCTTTGCCACCTCACCAATGGCCAATTGGATGTAAATGGGTGTATACAATTAAATATAGTGCTGATGGGTCTATTGAATGTTACAAGGCAAGATTAGTAGCTAAAGGCTTCACACAGCGGGAGGACTTTGATTATCATGAGACATTTTCTTTAGTTGCAAATGAGGTTACTATTCGATCCTTCTTGCCTATTGCAGCTTTCCAAGATTGGCCCTTACATTAGATGGATGTTCATAACGCTTTTCTTCGTGGGGGTTTAGAAGAGGAGATATATATGGACCTTCCAACGGGAGGATACAAATAGTGAGAGAATAGAGCGTGTTGTATCCGCAAATCTCTATATAAGCTCAAACAGGCATCTCGTTAGTGATACGCTAAATTCACCAGTGCACTCACATGTGCAAGATTCAAACAATCAAGACACGATTATGCCCTATTTACATGGAACCGAGGTACATCATTGATTTATTTACTAATATATGTTGATTATATACTTATTATGGGGAATGATGAATCTGCCATCAAAGCATTCAAGAAATTCTTGCATTCCATTTTTTACATAAAGGATTTGGGACCTCCAAAATATTTTCTCAAGATAGAAATTGCCCGATGAGACAGAGGAATTTGCCTTATTTAACAAAAATTTATCTTAGAGATTATATTGGAAGTAGGATTATCAGGTTCCATACTAGCAGTCATCCTAATCGAGCAAAATATCAAATTGACGACATCCAATTATCACGGTTGAATGAGGACCTCTACTCAAAGATCCCTCTACATATCAAAGACTTGTTGGGGAACTTATTTATCTCACCATGACTGAACCTAATATATGCTACATGGTACAAATTCTTAGTCAATTAATGCATAATCCAAATCAGTCTGATATGAATGTAGCATTGAAAATGATGAAGTACTTAAAAGGATGCTCTGGTTTATGAATAGTTGTCTCGGAAGAATGACATGGAAGTAACAACATATTGCAACATAGATTATGCCACTTGCCCTATGAGTAGAAAGTCTATTACAAGCTTCTATATCGAACTGGGAGATCCACTACTCTCATGGAAAACGAAGAAACAATCAACCGTTGCACTGTCATTCGTTGAAGCAGAGTATCGATCAATGGTAAAGGCTAGCTATGAAGTTGTCTAGATAAGAGGATGGCTTTGGGATCTCGGAGTATGGATAAAGGAACCGACAATTCTATTTTGTAACAACCATGTAGCCGTCAAGCTCGCAATGAACCCAGTTTTTCATGAAAGAACGAAGCATATAGAAGTGGATTGTCATTTCATCAAGGACAAGATACTTGATAGAGTGATCAAGACAAAAGGAATAAGGACGACAGAGAAACCTACATATATTTTCACCAAATCTTTGTGTCATAGGCAACACACATATCTACTAAATAAGCTAGGTGTTTTTGATGTGTACAACTCACCAGCTTGAGGGGGAGCGTTGGAAATACCGTTTCCTCGAGATTTGATATGTTTGGGAGCTGATTGATATTATATACTCCTTGATTGATACTGTATATTAGAAAATCATTTCTTCACTTTTATGTACAATTGTTCCCTAAATTATTTAGACTCCATGTATTATAAATAGGCTTGTATACTTGTATATTCAACATGGGAAAGCAATATGCAGTCTCTATCATTCTATTCCTCCATTTAGTTTTCCATCCACCTAATTCCTTTCAATCTTCACTATATAAAATATTGAAATAATTTTGTTACAATCTTGCAGCAAACAATTTACCTAGAGACGTTCATGAGGTATGTCCAGGACACGATTAGAGGTATTGCAATTCTTAACACTAACTAAACTAACCAACACAGACCCGTCAAGATCGCCGCAACTTGTTTCCACTGGGTTAGTAAGATGCACATCAACACTTCTCTCTATCTGGCAAATCCCAGCAAAATCCTTGAACTAACTGTAGTCTGTAGCTCCACGTGATATTGTCTTCAAAAAGGCTGCAAGTAGATGGACATTTCCTGAAGAGCCAAGAACTGATCCAACTGAAGCTGTCCTTGCCTGAACGCCTCGTCCAAGAAGTTATCCATCGATCCGAACTGGAGGTTGAGGGCCTTCTCCCGATCGTCCTGCTTCGCCTCGCTCTGCACTTCCTTCTCACTCGCCAAGGCCGGGGACACCACGTGCTCCGAGCAGCTAGAATTGGTGTGCAGCCTCGGCACTGCCTCTGACGAGTCCACGTACATGTGATCCGTGCACGTTGGTGAATGCCTGTGTTGGGGAGGTAAGTTTGAGTTCAGTGCCGTTGGCATAACAATCTGCGGCTTGGTCTCCGTTCTGGGGAAATACTTCTCTATGGTGCCCTTCTTGTTGTATATCCGGCATAGAACCCAGTCATCAAGCTGCAATAATAGCAAGGATCGATTTTAATCATTGAGGTTCCTTTATGAACTCGTCCAATTTACATGTGCGGGGACACCAGAAACTGTGGGAAGAAGCTAAAGACAGTAATTACCCTCGACTTCCTCTTGCCGGCGGATCTATCGACATTGGCGAGGCGGTACTCGTGCATGATCCAATCAGTCTTCACTCCTTTCGAAGCTTTCGCGGCATAAAACACCAGAGCCTTTTTTATGCCGAGCGTCTTTGGGCGGCCGATCGGCTTATCAGCTCCGGTCGCCTTCCAAAAACCAGTTCCGGCTTCCCGGTTCGGCCGTGACCCGTTGGGGTACTTGCGATCCCTCGGAGAAAAGAAGTACCATTCTTTTTCGCCGTACAGAGCCATTTCTGCAATCCCAAGCCAAACTCCATCAGAAATCATGACCCTCAGCTAAGGACTAGAGACATACATTCCATATTACAGTAACAAATCCAAATAAAGATCAGATCTTTTCACAAGAAAATCACCACAAAAGTGGCAAAACTCGTCGACCCATTTCCCAGGATGGGATGATTCACCGAAACCAACACAAGCGGAAACAGAAACTGCTCAGGAACATAGCCTGGAGAAGCAGAGGAAGGGAGGGAGCGTCTCAAAATACCAGGAAGGTCCCAAGGGTCGAACTTGTAGAGATCGATCTCGGCAATGATGGGGGCGGAGATGGGCAGCGAAGAGCACTTGCGAATCAAGTAATCGCTTACCAGCTCTTCGTCCGTGGGGTGGAACCTGAACCCCGCTGGCAACTCCAACTGCGCCTTCTGCATCTTCTCTCTCTCTCTCTCTCTCTCTCTCTCTCTCTCTCTTCTTGACTCAGTTCGTCTTCCTCCGCGACTCTTTGGTCCTCGCCTTTCGCTCTCCAAGCTTTGCACTCCGACTTTGGAACGTGAACCGACTAGGGGTATATATACAGGCACGACCTCTGCCAAATGGGGTAATTTCTACCCGTAAGGGAGTCTGGACAGGTCCCATCTGAACCGAAGCGGAAACCACCTGAGGTCCACTCGGAGTGGATGGTGACGGCAGCCGGTTCGGCCGAGGCGTTGGGCCAATCGTGGGTCGACTCAGGTTGTGTCATGGCGTCCATCAGCTAATTTGTCCGGACTCGGGGAAGGCGTAGAGCGGAGTAACAGCGACGGTAATTAAAATAATCTCTTGCGGCTTCTTGATCGTCGCGACTCCGTGCCCTTTTGCTCCTTTTTTGAGTCCAATCCCTTCTTTCGGAAAGTTCTTCGTAGGACGAACGAAGGTCTCGTGCTCTCGTATTATATGTCATTTCCTTTAATCTTGTTACCATATACCCAATTGAAACGAAATAAAACCACATTCCATCGCATCGACATACTAAGATGGTTAAAGGGTCACATAAAAAACCTTAAAAAGGAGTATTTTTCAGCTTAGGATTTTCACGCTCAGTATTCATGGCTGTGAAGTAAATATGCATAATTTGTTCTTTTCTTTTATCTTTCTCTTGTCTTATTTTCATCGTGGTTTTCGATCAGTCATCTTATTTTCATGTGGTCTTAACAAATCGACTACACAAGCACATATCATAGTTTATTAAAGCATATATGGCTACATGAACTACCCCTTAGACCTAAGTAAGTCCTCAGAAAACTTCATCTCAGCTCTTATTTAGATCGTTGGGACATAAAATAACAAGAAGGTATTCCCCTCCCTAGAGAGGAAAAAGATATAGGGGAAATTGAGGGTGCTCGGTGCCGGTATACTAGCACGTCAAATTGAGGAACGCATCCGTTGAGCTCGTTGTCCATACAATACAAACAAACAAGCCGCAGAGGCCCTCATAGGAGTGAAAAATTCCTTTCTTGATGAGGTAACCTTTAACCAACATCAAGGATCAAGAAAGCCTTTGGTTAAAGGTTAAAGGTAACCCGCTAGATAGCAACGAAGTCAAAGAGGTTGATTTTTTAAGTCCTCCTGCTGATTAACTGGGGATGGATTGATGACTTTCGCGGCTTTACTGAGATGGGTCAAAGAACGATGGAAGATGGTGGGATTTTGACGACATTTGACCAATGTTGCACATTGAATATAAATAACTCAAATATGGGCTGCGAAAGTAGCAATTACTCGTGCTATTAAGCCGCATGAATAGCATGATAATTACTCGCTTTGGGAATGGTTCTTTAGTGAAAACCATCCAACCTCAAAAGTCACAATTTACAAAACCTAAATACAAGGTAAAAAGTCAAAAAACTTCGTCGCGGTTGAAGCCAATGGAAGAATCTGCATTAGAGACCTAGCGGACATAAAATAAAAATAAAACTTGTAAGAAGAGAAATATTTTTTGTCTTAAAAGTATTATGGCAGGAAATATGTATAATGTTACGATAAGTATCTTATATATTGATACTTGGTTACACCATATCTTATTTGTGATATTAACATAGTTTGAAATATATAAAAGTCACCATCGATTACTCCAATTTGTAGAAGACCCTTGTTTTCCTCTATCTTCGATTAAAGAAGTTCCCCTTACCAAATCCATAATTAGCAGGATATTAATATGAATGTTACTCACATGCAAATTTCACTAAAAATAAAGTGATGTCTTGTAACCCATCTGATTGGAAATATGGCTTGAGAAGATTTTCTCCAATTATGGATGAATCAAAATATTTTTTCTCTTGAGAATCAATGTCTCACAATTAAATAGCTCATGTAACCATGCCTAACCTAAAAATGAAATGAAAGGAAGTAGATAAATAAAGAAGTAGAGAAAATAGTGATGCACAAGCTTTTGGTTGGGTGCGATTGGTAACCATTATGTTTTTGGAAACAATTTTTATTTAGAAATGATTTTTTTCGATCCTATTCCCGGAACAATTTCTAACTTGGTAAACTATCCAAAATTTCTATTTCCGAAATAGAAATGAGTTTGGTAAAACCTTAAAATTTATAATCCAAACCATTTTCTTTTAATAATTTTATTAAAATTTTCTCATTTTTATTTTTTCTTTCCTTTTTCCCTTTTCAACTTCTCCTTCCTCCGATTGTCGGCTGCTAGAGCACCACCAACCCTCAGTGACCCAAGCCATGGCGAGGCTTGTTGGCTTGAGCCTTGCCATGAGTTGAGTGAGGCTCGGCCTCATCGAGCCACCTCTAGGTCAGCGTTGCCCTAAGGTGGCCTAGTGAGGCTTAGGGCGGCTCGGCAAGGCTAAGCCTCGTCGATGGCTAGGCAAGCTCAACCTCACCAGATCTGGGTGAGATTAACCTCCCCTAGCCATAGCAGGGCTCAAGTCAACGAGTCTCAATGTGACTCGGCGTTGCATGGGGCCAACAACACTTCGGCGAGGTCGCCAGCCATAGCTAAGGTTCGCAACCAACCAAAAGGAAGAAGAAAATGAAACAGAAGAAGAGGAGAGAGAAGAAAAGAGGAGAAAAGAAGAGGAAAGAAGAAAAATTAGACTTAATTCTAGGAATTATTCCCGAGAATAAGAAGTAATTTTTTTTTTTTTTTGATTCTATTTCAAATCTATTCTTCGAAACAAAAAAAAAAATTAGATTTTTATTCCCAAGAACAAAAAATTTATCAAACAGATTTCTGTTCTTTTTTTTTTTTTTTTTTTTCAGAGAACAAGAAAATAAAATTAGGCACTGTTGAAGTGTTGTCAAACAGGCCCTTAGATGTCAATGTTAGAGAAATATCAAGGAAGTCATGTAGATTGATGTGAGTGACGTGTTCCATGAGATAAGCATTCATGAGAAGGTCCAAATACAGAGGATAAACATGGAGAGGAATCTACTTAGATAGCGCCCTGTCTTATTTTCGCGCAATATATTGCGTCCAGTATTTCCGAAAGAAGAAAGGACAATTGAACCGACACTTTCCTCTTCCAATTAGAATGGAGGAGCAATCGGAACCTCACTTCGCCGGGCAATTGAATAAATATTTATTGTGATCTTGCCCATGGCCATGGGATCATCACATTGTGATTGTGGGACCAAATGGTTCTTTAGTTGAGCATATTCGATTTCTAAAACTCCACAGCTTTATTAGATTGGTTCGACATATTAGTGGCATCGTTTTTGTCCTGGCATCGTTTTTGTCCTGACACTGAACAAAGTTTGTGCAACTTGCGAGAAAAAATTCGGTTGAGTATATATTAGTTAAGATTTTAAAACATCAGGGTTTTATTGTAAAATAGGACATCGCGAACTTCTTGGGAATAACTATTCCCAAACAAAATTATTTACCTTAGTATTTTTTTTTGTTATATATTAATGGGTGTTTGGAGCTCTTCGAGCATCCGAGTTATTCTCACCGATGTGACAATTCTTCGTCCTTGTTCATCGATAAAACACCGAAAATACACAAGTATGTGCTAACTGAGGTGGCTTGAGAGAGTACGCGAATGTGGCGATTCAAGCCCCAAATGTTGAGCGAGAAGGATGAGCACAATTACCGCTTAAGCGAAAAATAGTGTACTAACTAATTCCCTTAGGATTTGAATAGTTGATTAGGGGCGTCGGGCATTTTTCAACTTGTGAACTGTATAGATCACATGTTCAAATCCCATCACTTGCGTATAGATTGCTCTAAGTCATATCACTTGCATAGGTCAAAGGTCTTGATGTTACTAAAAAGTAGAACTTGCAAGGTGTCTCATGGGTTTCTAAATGATCGGATCTCCGTGCTTGTTTTTCCTAGACAATGCATCAAAGCAAGTCAAGCATATGATTTGCAAAGTAGTCCACAAATGCTAGGTGAATATTTGAATAAGTAAACAATTTTGACAGTGTCTTTTAACCAAGAGTACTAGGTTGACAAGTCAGTTGAAAGATATTGTGCATAGCACAGTTCGAACTAGTAGGATCTCTTGCAAGTTCCATCGGCTCACCCCAAGTGCAGGAGGCTACTATACTTACATACCTAGCGGCAACCCTCTTCGGAGAGAAGATGGGAAGTCTACCTTCCCTCCTGCGGCCTCCCTATTCCTAGGTGAATATTTGTCTTTCCCACCCAGGTGGGAATACACTCGAATTTTACGTTTTAAAGTTTAGACGAAACAGTTTAAAGGCATATTTAAGTCCAAAGCACGCACTCCTAGCTCATAATTTAAGTGATATATTTTGCAACGCACGCATTTCGCATTCTTGTCCAAATTGGGGCAAGTGTCAGTTGCAAGACAAAATTTCACATTCGATAGTGCCCTGTCTTAATCTCGTGTAATATATCGCCCTCAATGTTTCCCAAAGAAGACAGGGAAATTGAACCCATGCTGCCCCCTGCCAATTAGAATGGAGGAGCAATCGGAACCTTACTTCGCCGGGCAATTGAATATATATATTTATCGGATACGTGTCGAGTATTTTCATTATTGTAATCTTCCCCATGTCCATGTGGGATCGTCACATTGTGATTGTGGGACCAAAAGGGTTCTTTAGTTGAGCATATTCGATTTCAAAAACTCCACAGCTTTATTAGATAGATTCGACATATTACTGGCATCGTGTTTGTCCTGACACTGAGCAAACTTTGTGCAACTTACAAGAAAATAATGGGGTTGAGTTTATACTAATTAAGATGTTAAAACATTATGGCTGTTTTGTAAAATAAGAGCTTGTGAACCTCTTGGGAATAACTGTTCCCATAACAAAATCATTTACCTCCGTATTCTTTTTATATATTAATGGGTGTATGGAGCTCTTTGAGCATCCAAGTTATTCTCACCGATGAGACAATTCTTCCTTCCTATTCATCCAAAAAAATACCGAAAATTCACAAGTTTATGCTATTTGGGGTGGTTTGAGGGAATACACAAATGTGATGATTCGAATCCTAAATAGAAGGACGAGCACAATTACTATTTAAGCAAAAAATGGTGCATTAACTAATACCCTTGAACTGACCAAAAAAAAACTAATACCCTTGGGATTTGAATAGTTGATTAGGGGCCTCAAGCGTTTTTCAACTCATGAACTGTATAGGCCATCTGCTCAAATCTCATCACTTGCATATAAATTGCTCTAAGTTAGATCACTTGCATATGTCAAAGTTTTGGATGTTACTAAAACGTAGAATTTGCAAAGTGTCTCATGGGTTTCTAAATGATTGGATCTCCGTGCTTGTGTTCTTGGACGATGCATCAAATCATTTGTCAAAGCTTCTAGCAAAGTAGTCAACAAATGCTAGGTGAATATTCAAATAAGTGAGGAATTTTAATATGTCTTTTAACCAAGGATACTTGGTCAACAAGTCAGTTGAAAGACACTGTGTGGAGCACATATTGACCTAACAAGAACTCTTGCGAGTTCCACTATTTCACTTCTAGCACAAGAGGCTACTATATATGTCTGCCCAGTGGTAGCCCTCTTTGAAGAGAAGACAAGAAGTCTACCTTCCCTCCCAACGGCCCCCTATTCCTAGGTCAATATTTTTCTTCCCCACCCAAGTGGGAATATCTCTTGAATTTTACGTCCTAGAGTTCAGACGAAACAATTTAAGAACATACTCAAGTCCAAAGCACACACTTCTACCTCTGAATTTAAGTGATATATTTTGCAAAGCATGTATTTCACATCCTTGTCCAAATTGGGGCGAAGGTGAGTTGCAAGACAAAATTTCTCATTCAAAATTGCCTTCCACAAAGAAACTACTCAAATAATCATTTCTTTTGTAATTTGAAAGAACCCAAAAGGTAAGCATTTTGAAGTTCAATAAACCTATCGTCTTTTCCTGCAATCGTGTCATAGTTGCCACTAGAACCAAAAGAAAGTCATGGTCGTTTTATTGTTGAATTAGGTGAGATGAAACACAATCAAATTCGATAGTTGGTGAATTGATAACTTGAGATCTCTTATTTTGATGACAAGAAGAAAATAATGAAATTATTGTCGCTTTTGAAAAAGTTAGGAAAAATTAAAAGAATAAAAGGCCTATTTGTTGAGGGTTCAATGAAAACAAAAAATATAATCTTTTCGGCAGAAACTGAAGGTATTATTTTAAGTTTCTAAAAATTATGAAAAAAATTATATATGAATTAGGCTTTAAGCATAAGCTTGGTCTATTTAAGGTTGAAACAACCGGGAGCAGTCAGTCTCGTTCCGGTCAAAATGGCAAATAAGTGTTCGGGTTGTACCTCATTAAATTTTGATATATTTATTTAATGAGGCACAACCCTTAATTTTTTTTTTTTTTAACAGAAGTCACAACCCTTAATTGGATTGCCATGGACGTTTCCGGTTCCGCGTCTTGTCTGACTTGCATGATGTTGATTGTCCATGCACGTGAAGTGGATGCCCTTGCACTTGGGATTCGGAAGTTGCGAAAATGACAAGAAAAAAGAAAGAGGCTACCACTTAAAATTTCATAAATTTCAATATACTTTTTTCATGTACCTGTGTATTGTGAATCCTTGATGGTGTTAAAGTTGTACCTCACCACCATACAGGAGCCCGAGAGCTCTCTTGAGGGCCACCTTGCTTGCCGAGTAACCTTGGTGGGTTGACATAATTGCATCTCTTATTTTAACATACCGATACTTGCATGCCTCAACTTTCGATAGTGTTTGAATTATTTTTTCTTCCCCTTCTCGAGAGAATACCCTAAATTTTACGTCCAAGAATTCAAACAAAATAGTTTAATGTCAAGGGACATCCCCAGCCACCACATTATGGAGGGGCGAGAGCTGTCTCTACTCTTACTATTTTAACATCCTCGGAGTATTAGGACCCACCCTTTGGGCTAGTCCATCCCACCATAAAATAAACCCCTTCATTGAGAGTAAAAGTCTTTAAAATATGCTCAAGTCCAAACCGTATTAGATTTCAAATTACATTAACCTTTTGGCTGATAAATTTAAAAACTTTATTTTTTTTTGTGAAAAAACTAGACTTAGGCACTCTTTTATTATATTTGTCTTTTTCTAGTACTCTCAACTCTATTAACTAGTTAGATGGGTGAGATCGAGTCTTCTTGTCGCTAATCGTTCTTTTACTTGATTGACGTGGCATGAATGATAGATAGGAGGGGATAGTACCAAAAAGAATTAGGCACTCTTTCAGGGCCACCTTGCCCAATGTTAGTGGGGTTGGGAGTGATTGAGCACAACCCTTGCTGACCAAAATGAATGGAATAAAAAGAAAGAAGAAAAATAATAAAAAGAAAAGAAAACAAAAAAAGTTGTAAGAAGTCAAAATATAAAAATATTTTTTAACAATGTCAATAAATGTGCCACGTGGGATAGTTGCATTCATATCAACTAATTTTCGATCAAAATCAATTGAATAGACTCAATTGCCACAAATATAAATATATCTAGTATTAAATTAATCTTATAAAAGAGTTGAGGATTAAGTTAGCATCAATAAAACAAATTTAGGACATTTTAAATACTTTTTCGGATGTTATGTCTGGGAGGCAATTTATAAAAGTGACATGTCATGTCACATCACATCTTGTCAGTCGAAAGACACTTTGCGGAGTACAAGTCGACTTAGCAGGAACTTTACAAGTTCCACTATCTCACCCCAAGTGTAAGAGGTTATCATTATTTTTCTTCTTTTTGGTTGAAATGGAAATATATTAGAAAACTCGAAACTAAGTACAAAAGACTTGGATATGAACAAAGTCAAGCCCACAAGGGTTTCAGAGGGCTGAACAAACAGTTGAAAGGGAGTGATCCATTACAACAAACTTTTGCAAGCCAGTCCATGACCTGATTGGATTCCCTGCTACAAAGGGCTGAACAAACAGTTGAAAGGGAGTGATCCATTACAACAAATTTTTGCAAGCCAGTCCATGACCTGATCGGATTCCCTGCTACAATGGGCTAGCTTTAGGTCTTTGAAGCCTATTATAAGATTTTTGGCCTCGCTGATCAGATTCTCCAAATCCCAAGAACAGGTGGTCTCTCCTTTAAGTGTTTTGACCAAAAGTGAATTTGAAGCTTCTATTCAGAACGTGTGCGAAGGTACTTTAGGGTTTCAACCATTGGAATAGTCTCTTGTTCAGCCGAAGCCTATCTCACCCTTTTCGCAAAACCGTCCACTAATTCTCCATCTTTGTTTCGGCACACGTAGCTTATTTCTCCTACTGGCGAATCCAAGGAGTAAGACCCATCAATTTTGATTTTGAGGGTGTTTGTAGTCGGGCCTTTTCCATATTTGAGGTAAGGAGCCTTTGTCACCGTTCACTTTCTTCTTTGAGTTAGCCTGATTTGTGAAAAAGAGATTCTCCGCCTTGACTAAGCTGATGATTTTCTTTAGGTTCGGTTTCTGTTGGCGAAAAATGGCATTATTCCTTTCCTTCCATATATGCCAAGATGCTGTAGCTAGGAGATCGAAACTTGTAAGGTATGGCTGAAATCTTGAAACCATTCATCTATTAGACAAAGGCCAAAGAATGAGATGTAGATTGTAATTCCGTGTCTTGCCAAACTTGATGGGTCCATAGACAGAGCAAGAAGATGTGTTCTATTGTTTCTGGATGTTACTCGCATATTCCACAAATACTATTCTCCACTATTCTTCGCTTGAACAGATTATCCTTAGTCAATAGAGCATTTTGACACATTCCCCATAGTAAATATCAAATCTTTGGGCTTGTATTAGCCTTCCAGATCATAGTCCATAGAGAATGAGGGGAATTGATAAGAGGAAGAGGCTATTTCACTTCTGCTCTAGTCTTTAGTTTTCCGGATTGTATTATAGCCGCTCTTAACAGTATAAGCTCATGTTCTTGTATTAATCCATACCGATTTATCCTCTTTTTCTTGCGATCTGAGTGGAATTGAGAGTATTTCACTTGTTGTATTTTCATTGAACAAATTCTAAAGAAGCTGTTCATTCCACTATAGAATGTCTTTGTGTATTAGCTCAACAACTTTCTATGGTTCATGCCTATTTGCAAATCCTCCAATGGCTCCTCTAGGGAGCCATTTTGCCTCTCTTATATTGATCTTTTTTTTGTTCCCAACTGCCTACCTCATCGATGATAGAATGGAATCTCTGCCCATGAGGATACTCTACCAACCCAACGAAGGTCGAAAACCCTTTTCAGCTCACACAAAATCAAAAAGGGAAAGTAAAGTCCTTTAAAATTTTGCACCATAAAGAAGAGGGAGATTGTATCACACGTCAAGCTTGTTTACCTAGCATTGCTATGTTGAAGGCAATTAGATATCGGAATCCGAATACATGAGGCTATTATATTTGCCTGCCCAGTGGTAACCCTCTTTGAAGAGAAGACGGGAAGTCTACCTTGCCTCCCGATGGCCCCCCTATTCACAAGTGACTATTTGTTTTCCCCATCCAGGTAGGAATACCCTAGAATTTTGCATCTTAGAGTTCACACGAAACAGTTTAAAAACATACTCAAGTCCCAAGCACATACTTCTAGCTTAGAATTTAAGTAATATATTTTGCTAAGCATGCACTTCACATTCTTGTCCATTAGAGCAAAGGCCAGTTACAAGACAAAATTTTTCATTCGAAACTGCCTTCCATAAAGAAACTACCCAACCACTATTTTTATCGGGGGTGGGAGGTGCCTCTATCCCTTCTATATTAACATCCCTATAGTATTAGGACCCACCTTGTGGGCTAGATTACCCCCACCATAAAATCAACCCCTTCATTGGGAGTGAAAGTCTTTTAAAGACTTGCTCAGGTCCGAGTTGTCCTAGATTTCGGATTACATTAACATTTTGGCTAATAAATTTAAAAGTTTAATTTTTTTTTGTGAAAAACTAGATTTAGGAACTCTTTTATTATATTCAACTTTTTTAGTACTCTTGACTCTATTAACTAGTCAGATGGGTACAACCGAATCTTCTTGTCGCTAACCATCATTTTACTTAACCGGTGTGGCATGAATGATAGATAAAGGGGGGATGGTACCAAAAAGAGTGCCTTTGAATTACATTAACCTCTTGGTTGATAAATTTTAAAAGTTTAATTTTTTTTTTTTGTGAAAAACTATACTTAGGAACTCTTTTATTATATTTGACTTTTTCTAGTACTCTCAACTCTATTAACTAGTCAGATGGGCGTGATCAAATCTTCTTGTTGCTAATCATCTTTTTACTTAACTGACGTGGCATGAATGATAGATAGGAGGGGATAGTACCAAAAAGAGTTGGCAATCTTGTTGGGCCACTTTACTCAATGTTGATGGGGTCAAGAGGGACTAAGCAAGGGCCACAACCCTCGCCGACCAAAATGAATGGAATAAAAGGAAAGAAGAAAGGTAATGAAAAAGAAAACAAAGCAAAAAAAAAAAAAAAAAGTACTAAAAATTAAAAATTAAAAATATTATTAAAAATGTCCATAAACGTGCCGCAAAGGATAGTTGTGTTCATGTCAAGTCCATATCCAGTGATTTTCAATCAAAATCAATTGAATAGATTCAATCAGTACAAATATAAAAGCATCTAACATTAAATTAATCTCATAAAAGAGTTTAATAAAATAAATTTAGGATATTTTTAATATTTTCTTGGATGTTATGCCCCTGGAGCACTTCCTAAAAGTGACATGTCACGTTACATCACGTCGGTAAATTTCGTAAAACTAAAACTTGTGGGAGCCTATCTTAAGACATGTGTGGCCGACGCGAACTGTGAGGAGCACGAGTCGACACAATTTATACCTCAGGAGCAAGAACTCATCTTTAAAGTGAAGTCGGTCGAAATCAGCTGTTCATCATGTCGACCGTCATTGTCGTTTGTATTTCAAGTGGGGTTTGGTTAAAATGCGGTCTGGTCCAGGTGAAATGAACCATGTGTTTCATTTCATTTCATTTATTTCTTTTCTTTTATTTTCTTTACAATGTTCCCCACTTTTTCATCAATTTTGTTCTTTACATATTTTGACTTGGCATCTTTTTAGCATCTTTGAATAATCATATTAATGAGCAATCTCTCCATTGTATGGGCATGCAACGAGAGAGGTAGAAATAATGACCTTGGTAAAAAAAAAAATCCAATTTTTCCAGCTTTCGCCTTCCAATTGTCATTTGTTTCTTCACTTCTTTGCAAATACCCCGACGACCGCACCATACTTTCGAACGGGTGTTTCTAAGGATTTTTAAAAAGGAGATCACCACCTCCTTCCTATTTGTCAATTCAATTAAAGAGCAAATATAATCTATTAATCTGAAACATTTGAAATTTTGTGTTACGACATTTTATGTGAAAGACATGAAAAATATCAGAACTTGTTACGACTCGAGAATCCATCTCTGTCAATATACCATAGACCTTCCCTTTAGAACTCCTTTCAATTGAATTAAAAGACAACAATGAAAATTAAAATAATCTTTCTCTATATATAAAATATCGAAACAATGTTGTTACAATCTTACAGGAAACAATTTCCCTGGAGATTTTCATCAGGTATTACGAGGAACAACAAGAGGTGACACAATTCTAAACGCTACAAATTTTTTCTCCGGTAGCCACTGGATGCACCTCAGCACTTGCTTCTCTCTCCAGCAAAATCCTCGGACTGACTCTCTAGTCTGTAGCCCCCACATTAGCGTTGGCCCAAGACAGAGATTGTCTTTGATTCATCACCATGCCGGTGGATCATGCAATTTCATCGAGAACCCCACTTCTGTTTTCTCAACGGACTTGCTCAAAATGGTTTCTGCAAGTACGTGGACACGTCCTGAAGAGTCGAGAACTGATCCCACTGATACTGTCGTTATGTGAAGAAACGAAGAACAGAGAGAACAAAGAATAGAGAACAGAGAATGAAGAACAGGGACACAAGATGAAGAGGAAGAATTTCTTTTCTTCTCGAATCAAAAGGAGCAAAAGCATTTATTCAACTGAGAGCTTTCTCTATCTGTTCTACAATTTCACTTCTTGCTTTTCTCCCCACACTCTCTCTATACTTTCCTCTGTAGTTTTATACTCAAGGAAGATGATGAAAAACGAATCAACCGACTCAACACCGGTTTAACAACTTCGGTTCTACAAATAACAGACTAACCGCTCTAATGAATTATGACACGTGTATTTACTTTTCTTTTAAGTCTTCCAGCTCTGCAAACACGTGTGATGAGCAAACTCTCTCTTCAAGTCAGTCTTGAATTATCTTCAAATGTTTCTTCGTTTCTTATGCATTGCCACAGATGCGATGCATTGCCACAAATGCAGTCTTCAAGTCAGCTTCTTTAACATTCCCCCGCAAATTGGGAGGGGGTAAATATCCCAAGCCCAATTTGGTTCGAAGACTAAAATGTAGGTAGCGAGGTAAAGGTTTTGTAAAAATATCTGCAAGTTGACGAGTACTGGGAATGTAAGAGACAATCAAGGATCCAGAAGCAACCTTTTCACGGACAAAATAAAAATCTACTTCAATATGCTTTGTGCGAGCATGTAGAACAGGGTTAAGTGAGAGAGCAATAGCTGACTTGTTGTCACAGAAGAGAGATGTTGGAGCAGATAAGCCAATGCCGATGTCTCGAAGGACAAAACTAACCCATGTAAGATCAGCTGTTGCTGAGGCTAAGGCTCGATATTCAGCTTCTGTCGATGAACGAGAGACTGTAGATTGCCGTTTTGCTGACCAAGAAATGAGGTTAGAGCCAAGATATGTACAAAAACCAGTAGTAGATCGCCTGGTAGTACTACATCCTGCCCAATCCGCATCAGCAAAACCATACAAATGCATGAAGCTATTGGAATGAATGGTTAGTCCAAGAGTAACAGTGCCTTTCACGTATCGAAGAACTCTTTTGAGCTTGTGAAAATCACCTAATGTAGGCTGCTGCATCTTTTGACAGAGTAGATTAGTGGCATAAGCAATATCTGGACGAGTTATAGTGAGATACTGAAGTCCACCCACAAGACTTCGATACTCAAGGGGATGCTGCAATAGGATATCATCAGTTATCATGGCCGCAGGCCGTAATGAGAGAGGAGTAGAAACAGGTCTGCAATCTTTCATATTAGCTCGAGTAAGTAAATCAAGAGCATATTTGGTCTGAGAAAGAAATAAATCTTGTGTGGTTTGTTTAACCTCAATTCCCAAAAAATAATGCAGAAGACCAAGATCCTTCATATGAAATTGAAGGCTTAGTAGATGAATTAAGTTGGAAACTAAGTGAGGTGAACTTCCAGTGAGCACAATATCATCTACATAGAGCAATAACAGTATGGTGTCTGAGCCATGGTGAAAAACAAATAATGAAGGATCCGTGGTGCTGCAAGAAAACCCATTTTCAAGAAGAAAGATACTGAATTTATCAAACCAGGCTCGAGGTGCTTGACGAAGACCATACAAGGATTTCTTAAGCAGACATACATGATGAGGCTTCTGAGGGTGTATAAAACCTGGTGGCTGCTGCATATACACTGTTTCATTTAAAGTGCCATGTAGGAAGGCATTCTTAACATCAAGCTGATGGATTGACCAATGCTTTGTCATTGCCACAGAAAGAATAATTCGAATAGTAGCATGTTTAATGACAGGGCTGAAGGTCTCTGTAAAATCAATACCTTCTTCTTGATGAAACCCCTTAGCTACTAATCTTGCTTTAAGCCTATCAAGCTTACCATCTGCAGTAAGTTTAGTCTTAAACACCCACTTGCACCCTATAACATTCATGTGATCAGTTTGAGGCACTAATTCCCATGTCTGATTTGTGTATAAGGCATCCATTTCATCTTGCATTGCTTGATACCATCCTCTCGTCTCGCCAAAGGCAGATTTGACTGCTTTTGGTTCGAGAGGAACTTTATACTCGGCCAAGCATGCATATTTAGGATTAGGTTTGACTATTCCAGATTTTAATCTGGTTTGCATAGGATGAACAGACATAATACCTTGTGTATTGTCTGAAGAACTGCTTTGTGGTTGATCGGTATTAACCTCTGTCAGTGTTGGCATAGAACACATTTGTTCCTCAGTATCCACTTGCAGTAATTCAGTAGAGTGAGTATTGTCTGGAGAACTACCTTGCACTTGATCAGTATCAACCTCTGGCAATGTTGGCATCAAACCTATTGGTTCCTCAGTATGCATTTGTGATGCATGAATGTGAGAGTTCTGTATTAATCCAGTATCTTGCAAATACCCCATCTGTTCATTGGACATAGACTGAACTTGTTCTGTAGTTATAGAGTCTAGAAATGTTACTCCATTTATCCACTGTTTGTACAAGTTTGTACCTTGATGATACTCAGTTGGTAGTCGACTGATGAAGGGAAAAACTGATTCATCAAACACCACATGACGACTTACATAGATATGTCCATTAGTGGGTAGAAGACATCGATATCCTTTATGTTTTTCACTATATCCCAAAAAATACATATAAGAGATCTTGGATCAAGCTTATGCTGTGCATATGGTCTCGAGACAGGGGATAACAAGCACATCCAAAGACCCTTAAATGTGTATAGCTTGGTTTTTGTTGATACAATTTTCTGTAGGGTGAATCCATATGGAGCTTTGAAGGTGAAGCAGATTAATGATATAATTTGCTGTAATGAAAGCATCTACCCAGTATTTTAAGGGTACTTTGGCATGATATAGCATTGCTAGTCCTAGCTCCACCACATGTCGATGTTTTCTTTCAGATAGACCATTCTGTTCTGGTGTATAAGGACAGGAAATGTGTTGTTTAATTCCACATTGTTGTAGATAATTTTGAACTTTGTTGCTGGTGAACTCACCTCCTCCATCACACTGAAAGAATTTTATCTTATGATCAAACTGATTCTCGACTTGCTTTTGAAACAGGATAAAGATGTCATAGAATTCTGACTTCTGTTTCATTGGATACAGCCAACTGTATCGAGAGAAATCATCCACAAAAATGACATAGTATCGAAATTTTTGAAAGGATTGAACTGGTGAGGGTCCCCAAACATCACAATGTATCTTTTCTAGAGGAGTATTAGATGTATAGTCTGACATAGGAAAGGGTAAGGCTAAACTCTTAGCAATCGGCAACTACATATGCCTTGAGTTCTTGAATTACATTGAATTAGGTGCTGATTATGCAGATACTTCACTGTTTTTAAACTGGTATGTGCCAGCCTCTGATGCCATAAGTCTTCTCCTACTTCTTTTTGAACTCGAGTGAAGAAAACTTCTTTGACTTTAGGATCAACTTGATACAGTCCCTTGACTTTGCTTCCTAGCCTCACTGTTGTATTGTTGCAGTTGTCCTTCAGATATACCCCATGTTTGTCAAAAATAAAAGAACATGGATAATCATCTGTTAACTTCAAATGCATTTACAAGAGGTTTTTCTTTATTTCTAGAACTATCAAAACATCATTCAGTGGTAATGAGCTAGTTGTTGTATGCAATAAGCCATCACCAACACAGGAGATTGATAAACAAGAACCGTCTCCTATCATAACAGTATCAGTACCACTATATAAAGAACAGTATTGAAGCATACCAGGGTCTGCAGTGATATGAGCTGAGGCTCCTGTATCTGGATACCATTTAGTGCCATGTGAGTCTTCAATATGCATTGCTGCTAGTGCAGTTGGTATTTCATCCGCTTGATATGAATTATCAAAGCGATACCAGCATCGAAGTGCCAGTATGACTCCGGCCTTTTACAGATTTGGCATTCTAATGGACTATTACTTGTTATTTTCACACTCTGCATATTCTGACCAGATGCTACACTTTGTGGTGGATACGACTTAGTGGCTTGATACTTTTGGGAAGAATTTACATATGGTCTGAACCCTTGTCCATAGTTAGACCAATTATGTGACAATTTGTTAACCTGATCTTCTTGATTTAGACTCGGGTTATTCATCCTGTAATGCTGATTTCTTCCTGTTTCAACATAGTCATTACCACGATCTCTAATATTCATTGCACGACCCCTGCCATAACCATATCCACCTCGACTATTTCCTCTTTGATTTCTGAAGTTAGAGTTTTGCACAATTCCAGCCGACTTTCTTTGGCCATAGTAGGCTAGATTAGGATTATATTGATTCACAGAATATGTCTGTAGCCTGGTTTCAAATCTCTCGAGCTGAGATATAACCTCATCATAATCTGGTTGAGGTTTTAAGCAATACATTGTTGTTCTGAAGCTTTCATATTCCGAACCTAATCCCTCGAGAACACCAAACATCTTGGTTATCTCATCAACAGGTTTTCCAATGGCATTAAGTTGATCACAAACAGACTTAAACTCTCGAAGATACACATTCAATGTTCTATCTCTTTTCTGACATGCTTGCAATTTTCCCCTAAGTTCGAATTCTTTTGCTACTGACTTCTGTGTAAACCGATTAAGAAGAGTCTGCCATACCTCATATGATGTTTCTAGCCCAATGATCAAGCTTAAGATGTTCTCGAATCTTTGCTCCACTTATCCAAGATGAGATTAACTGATCGGTCTTCATCCAATCTGTATGATCAGGATTCACCACTTCCGTTTCACTTCCTTCAATCTCAATCTGCATCATTTGAGCTGGTGGTGGTGTTTCGCCATTGATGAATCCAAAAAGATCCTGACTTCGCAGGAACCTATGAAACTGTGCTTGCCAAAGTAGAAAATTATCTTCAACTAGTTTTATTGTAACAAAGTTTGCTATATTGACATGGATCGGGAATGGATACTTCTGTATCCTTGCTGCCATTATGTATTTCCAGAAGCTCTTGAAGATACGATTTCTCGACTATTCTCAAACAGAAACCAGATTCTGCTCTTGATCTTCTTACTTTCTTCTGGATCACACGAACTTTACAGGATTTCGAACAGTATAGCAGAGAAAACTAGAGCTCTCAGGATAGCTCTGATACCATGTGAAGAAACGAAGAACAGAGAGAACAAAGAATAGAGAACAGAGAATGAAGAACAGAGACACAAGATGAAGAGGAAGAATTTCTTTTCTTCTCGAATCAAAAGGAGCAAAAGCATTTATTCAACTGAGAGCTTTCTCTATCTGTTCTACAATTTCACTTCTTGCTTTTCTCCCCACACTCTCTCTATACTTTCCTCTGTAGTTTTATACTCAAGGAAGATGATGAAAACGAATCAACCGACTCAACACCGGTTTAACAACTTCGGTTCTACAAATAACAGACTAACCGCTCTAATGAATTATGACACGTGTATTTACTTTTCTTTTAAGTCTTCCAGCTCTGCAAACACGTGTGATGAGCAAACTCTCTCTTCAAGTCAGTCTTGAATTATCTTCAAATGTTTCTTCGTTTCTTATGCATTGCCACAGATGCGATGCATTGCCACAGATGCAGTCTTCAAGTCAGCTTCTTTAACAGCGCGAACGCTTCGTCCAAGAAGTCATCCATCGATTCGAACTGGAAATCGAGGGCCTTCTCCCAATCTTCCCACTTCGCATCGCTCTGCAATTCCTTCTTGCACGCCAAATCCGGGGACACCACGTGCTCTGAGCAGCTAGAATCCGTGTGCAGCCTCGGCACCGACTCCGATGAGTCCATGTACACGTGATCCGTAGTCATTGGCGAATGCCCGTACTGCGGAGTTGTGTACAGGTTCAGCGCCCCTGGCATAACAATCTGCGGCTTGATCTCCGTTTCGGGGAATTCTGCAGGTTTACTGAGCGTGGAAGGGAAATGCTTCTCTATGGTGCCCTTCTTGTTGTATATCCGGCAAAGAACCCAGTCATCAAGCTGCAATATTAGTAAGGCTCGACGTTAATCATTGAGGTTCCTTTAATGAACTCGTCCAATTACATGTGGGGAACACCGAAAACAGTGAGAAGAAGGAAAGACAGTAATTACCCTCGAGTTCTTCTTTTTGGCCGGCGGATCGATCGACATTGGCGAGACGGTACTCGTGCATGATCCAATTGGTCTTCACTCCTTTAGGAGCTTTCCCGGCATTAAACACTAGCGCCTTTTTTATGCCTAGCGTCTTTGGGTGGCCGATCGGCTTATCAGCTCCAGTCGCCTTCCAAAACCCAGTTCCGGCTACCCGGTTCGGCCGTGACCCGTTGGGGTACTTGCGGTCCCTTGGAGAAAAGAAGTACCATTCTTTTTCGCCGTACAGAGCCATTTCTGCAAAATCCCAAGCCAAACTCTATCAGAAATCATGTCCTTACAGTAACAAATCCAAGTAAAAACGGATTTTTTCACAAGAAAATCACCCAAAAACCGGCAAAACTCGTCGACCCATTTCCCAGAATGGAATGATTCACCAAAACCAACACAAGTAGGAACAGAAATTGATCAGGAACGGAGCCTGCAGAAGCAGAGAAAGGGCCTGAAAGTACCAGGAAGGTCCCAGGGGTTGAACTTGTAGAGATCGATCTCCGCAATGACGGGGGCGGAGATGGGGAGAGAAGAGCACTGGCGAATCAAGTAATGGCTCACCAACTCCTCGTCCGTGGGGTGGAACCTGAACCCCGCTGGCAACTCCAACTGCGCCTTCTTCATCTTCTCGCTCTCAACTCTGTTCGTCTTCTTCCGCAACTCTTTGGTCCCCTACTTTTCACTCTCCAAGCTTCGAGCTCCTTCGACTTCGGAACATGAGCCGACTAGGGGTATATATACAGACACGGCCTCTGCCTATTGGGGTAATTCTGACACGTGAGGTAGACGAGACAGGTTGCATCTGGATCGAACCTGAGCTCCTTCAGGAACAAGTGGTGACGGCAGGCGAGACAGCCGAGTCGACGGGTCAATCGCAGGTGGACACGTGCCATGGCGTCCGTCAGCTAATTTGTCTGAACTCGGGGAATGGGTAGAGGGGAGTGGCGGCGACGGTAATTAAAATGATCTCTCGCCACTCCTTGACCGTCGCGCCACCTTGCCCTTTTGCCCCCTCATGGAGTCCAACCCCTTCTTCTGGGAATGTTCTTCGTAGCATAGAATTTTCGGGAACATAATTCCTGGCTGTGGAGAAAATACACATAATTCGTTCTTTTCTTTATCTTGCTCTTATCTAATTTTCAACTTGATTTTTGACCAGTCATCTTATTTTCCTTCGACCTGTCAAATCGCCTATACAAACACATATCATGATTTATTAAAGCATATATGGCTACATGAGTTACCTCTTAAATTTAAGTAAGCTCCTAAAATGCTTCATCTTAGCCCTCATTCGGATCATTAAGAGAGAGAGAGAGAGAGAGTATTTCATCTCCCTAGAGAGGAGAAAGATTGAGGGGGAAATTGAGGGTACTAAGGCGTGCGGGCACAACAATTTTAAAATAAGAAATGCATCCGTCGAGATCTCTACAATACAAATAGATAGACAGCAAAGACCCTCATAGGAATGAAAAATCCCCTTTCTTGATAAGGTAACCTTTAACCAACATCAAAGATCCAAGAAAGCCTTTGGTTAAAGGCTAGAGGTAACCCGCTAAGATAGCAATGAAGTCAAAGGAGGTTGATTTTTTAAGTCTTCTCCTGCGGATTAACTGAGGATGGATTGATGACCTTCGGCGGCTTTACTTGGATGGGTCAAACAACGCTGGGAGGTGGTGGGATTTTGACCACATTTGACCAATGTTGCACGTTGAATATAAATAATTCACATATGGGCTACGAAAGTAGCAATAACTCGTGCTATTAAGCAACATGAATGGCATGATTACTACTCTTATTAGGCATGGTTCTTTAGTGAAAACCATCAAACCTCAAAAGTCGTAATTTACGAAACCCATGTACATGGTAAAAAGTCAGACACTTTGTCGCGGTTGAAGCCAATGGAAGAATCTACATTAGACACCTGGCGGAAAAAAATTAAAAATTATGCATAAGAAGAGAAAGATTTTTGTCTAAAAAGTGTTATGCCAGTAAACATACATACATACATACATACATACATACATACACACATACATACACACATACATACATACACACACACATACATACACACATACATACATACATATACATACATATACATACATACATACATACATATATATATATATATATATATATATATATATATATAAAGTTATGTTAAATATCTTACATATTGGTACTTGGTTGCGCCATATCCTATTTTTGATATTAATAGAGTTTGAAATATATATATATATATATATATATATATATATATATAGAAGTCATCATCGATTCCTTAATTTTCTAGAAGGCCCTGGTTTTCCTCTATCTTCAGTTGTAAGAAACCAAATCCATAATTAGCGGAATATACATATTGATGTTACCCGCATGCAAATTTAATTGAAAATTACTATAAATGATGTCTTGTAACCCATTCGATTGGAAAATGGTTCATGAATATTTTCGCCAATTATGGATGAAGCAAAATATGTTTTCTCTCGAGGATCAATGTCGCCACAGTGAAGGAATAATAAGCTTATGTAACCCTATCTAACCTAAAAATGAAATGAAAGGGAGTAGATAAATGAAGAAGTAGGGAAAATAGTGATGCACAAGCTTCTAGTTTGACCAGTTACTACGAGAATGATAACCATTTTTTCAAAATCAATTTCTGTTTAAAAATTAATTTTCTTTATTTATATTCATTGGATGAATTTCTAAGAAAAAAATACGCATTTGATAAACTTACAAAATTTATGTTCCTGGAATATAAATTTATTTAATAACAACACAAAATTTCTCCCTCTCAAGTGGTGATGGGAGGTGGTTGGCAGGTAGGTAGGTTGGCGGCGAGATATCGGTGTCCAGCAATTGGAGGCTGACGACCGGCGTCTCGTGGCAGGTGTCCTGCAGCGATAACAGCGAGTGTCCGATGGTGGGCGATTAGCGCTAGGTGGGTAGCAAGTAGTAATGAGAGTAAACGATAATAAGAGTATTCATTTCTTACTTTTGTTCTAGAAATTAAAAAAAAGCTAAAAATTTTAATTTATGATTTTTATCCCAAATCTAGTTCTGCAATATAAATCTATTTTAGAAATAGAAAATGAAATTGCATTATCAAACAGATTTCTGTTTCAAGCATATTTCAAGAGACAGAAAAACAGAGAAATAGAGAAATATAATGGTTATGATGTGCTCTCTTAAATGTCAATGTTGGAGAAATATGAAGGAAGTCATGTAGGTTGATGTCCGAGACGTGTTCCATGAGATAGGCATACATGGGAAGGTCCAAATAAAAGAGGATAAACACAAAGAGGAATCTACTTAGATAGCGCCATGTCTTATTTTCGTGTAATACATCGCCCCCGGTATTGCCTAAAGAAGAAAGGGAAGTTCAACGATTACTCCCATCTTCCAATTAGAATGGAGGAGCAATCGTCCTTAGATAGAAACTTACTTCGCCAGGCAATTGAATATATATCGAGCACGTCTCGAGTATTTTCATTATTGTAATCTTCCCCATGGCCATGTGGGATCATCACATTGTGACTGTGGGACAAAACGGGTTCTTTAATTGAGCATATTCGATTTCAAAAACTCCAAAGCTTTATTAGATAGATTCGACATAATACTGGCACCGTGTTTGTCCTGACACTGAGCAAAGTTTATGCAACTTACGAGAAAAGAATGGGGTTGAGTTTATACTAATTAAGATGTTAAAACATTATGGCTGTTTTGTAAATAAGAGCTTGTGAACCTCTTGGGAATAACCATTCCCAAAACAAAATCAAATACCTTAGTAATCTTTTTATATATTAATGGGTGTTTGGAGCTCTCTGAGCATCCAAGTTATTCTCACCGATGAGACAATTCTTCATCCCTGTTCATCCAGAAAATATCAAAAAGACACAAGTCTATGCTATTTGGGGTGGTTTGAGAGACTACACGAATGTGGCAAGTCGAACCCTCCGTATTGAGCAAGAAGGACTAGCACGATTACCATTTAAGTGAAGAATGGTGCATTAACTAATACCCTTGGGATTTGAATAGTTGATTAGGGGCTTCAGTCATTTTTCAACTCATGAACTGTATAGATCACCTATTCAAATCCCATCACTTGCATATAGATTGCTCTAAGTCAGATCACTTGCATAGGTCAAAGGTCTAGATGTTACTAAAATGTAGAACTCACAAGGTGTCTCATGGTTTCCCAAATGATCAGATCTTCGTGCTTGTGTTCCTGGACGATGCATCAAATCATTTGTCAATCTTTTGGCAAGTCAAACATATGATTTGCAAAGAAGTCCACAAATGCAAGGTAAATATTCGTATAAGTGAGGAATTTTAACATTGTGTCTTTTATCCAAGGATATTGGGTCAACAAGTCAATTGAAAAGCATTGTGTGGAGCAGACGTTGACCTAGCAAGAACATTTACAAGTTCCACCGCCTCATCCCAAGCGCATGAGGTTATTATTATTATTATTATTATTATTATTATTATTATTTGGTTGAAATGGAAATATATTAGATAGCTCGAAAGTGCAAGTACAAAAGACTTGAATCTGAACAAAGTAAAGCCCACAAGGGTTCCGAAGGGCTAGACAATCAGTTGAAAAGGAGTGATCCATCATGACAAACTTTTCCAAGCCAGTCCGCGACCCGGTTGGATTCCCTGCTACAATGGGCCAGGTTTAGGTCTTTGAAGCCCATCATCAGATTTTTGGCCTCGCTAATCAGATTATCCAAATCCCACGAACATGTGGTCTCTCCTTTAAGTTTTTTGACCAAAAGTGAACTGTCCAACTTCATTTGAAGCTTATATTCAGAACGTGCGCGAAGGTACTTTAGGGTTTCAACCATTGTAATAGTCTCCGTCTGTTCAGCCAAAACAGATCTCATCCATCTCGCAAAACCGTCTACTAAGGGCGCGTTTGATAACTATTATGTTCCTGAGAACAATTTTTTATCAGAAATAATTATTTTTTATTCAGTTCCCATGAATAATTTTTAAACATTTTAAGTTGTTTGGTAAATGTCCAACATTTTTATTCCCCGAATAAAATTGAGTTTGGTATCGTTACGAAAATTTATAATCCAAATCATTTTCTTTTAATTTTTTAATAATTTTATAACTTTTTTTTTTTTTTTTTTTTCTTTCATTTTTCTTCTTCTTCTTTAAGGTTTGTTGGTCGCCGGGCTTGGGATGACCGGCGACCAGCCCGAGGGTCGGCAACCTCACTAGAGCGTCACTGACCCTTAACGAGGCAAAGACCTCGTCGGCCAAGCCTTGGTTGGGCAAACGACTTCTCCGGAGCTCGCGCAGCTGCCGACGGGCTCAACCTCATCGAGGGGCAAGGTCAAGCCCCACCGGCAGCCGGGCAAGCTTAGCCTCACCCAACCATTGGTTGGGCCAAGGCTTGCCTTGGCGATGGCTGGGCGAGCCTCCAATGAACTCGTCCAACCTCGTCCAACCTAGTTGCCAAGGACCAACAAAGAACGACAACAATTGAAGAAGAAGAGAGGGAAGAAATAAAAGAAAAAAAGAAGAGAAAAAAATAGGTTGGTTTGATTTTAGAATTGTTCCCGAACAAAAAAATCAACTTTTTTTTTTTTACTTTTCGATTCTGTTCCAAATCTATTTCCGGAATAAAAAATAGAAATTTATTTTCGAAAACAAAATTTTACCAAACAGATATCTGTTTTAAATCTACTCTCGAAAACAAAAGAATAAAAAAATTTCATCATTTGGCCGATTGCTAAACGCGCCCTAATCCTCCATGCAGCTTATTACTCCTATAGGCAAATTCGAGGAGTAAGACCATCAATATTAATTTTGACGATCTTTGCAGTTGGGCTCTTCCAAATCTAAGGCAATAAGCTTTCGTCACCAAAAGCTTTCTTCTTTGAGTTAGCTTCATTTGTGAAATAGAGATTCTCCGCCCTGGCTAAGCTGATGATTTTCTTTGGGTTTGGTTTCTGTTGGCGAAAAATGGCATTGTTCCTTTCTTCCCATATGTATTAGAGTACTGTAGTTAAGAGATTGAAACTTGTTGAGGTACAGGTGAAATCTTGAAGCCATTCATTTATTCGACGAAGGCTAAAGGGTGAGATGTGGATCTGTAACGCCATATCTTGCCAAACTTAATGGGTCCATGGACAGAGCAAGAAGATGTGTTCCATTGTTTGTAGATGCTATTCACATATTCCACATGTATTATTCTCCACTATTCTTTGCTTGAGCAGATTATCCTTAGTAAGTAGAGTGTTTTGATACATTCTCCATAGTAAATATCGTTTCTTTGGGCTTGTATTAGCCTTCTAGATCTTAGTCCATAGAGAACGGGGAAATTGATGAAAGGAAAGGCTATTTTGCTTCTGTTTTGGTCTTTAGTTTCTCGAATTGTATTATAGTTGCTCTTAACAATACAAGCTCCTATTCTTGTGTTAGTCCATTCTAATTTATCCTCTTTTTCTTGCAATCCGAGTGGAATTGAGAGTATCTCACTTGCTGTATTTTCGTTTAATAGATTCTGAAGAAGCTCTTCATTCCACTTTGGAATGTCTCCATGTATTAGCTTAGCAACTTTCTATGGTTCATGCTTGTTTGCAAGTCCTCCAATGACTCCTTTAGGGAGCCATTTTGCCTCTCTTATATTGATCTTTTTTTCGTTCCCAACAGCCCACCTCATCGATGATAGAATGGAATTTCTGCCCATCAGGATACTCTACCAACCCCGCGAAGGTCAAAAACCCTTCCAATTGACTCAAAATCAAAATGAGGAAAGTAAAGTCCTTTTAAAATTTTGCACCATAAAGAAGAGGGAGATTGTATCATATGCCAAGCTTGTTTACCTATATCGCGACTTGATCTCGCTGCTCTCGATCCCTCCATCATGAAGAGAGAAAAATGGGGGAAATGTTGAATTTAGGGGCACTTGATCACAAGAATTCCTTCACAGCTCGCATTCCAAAAGACATCATCACCTCACCTTTCAGATCAAGCCTTTCATGAGTTCCCTCCACCAAATCACAAGCTCTCCCAAGCTCATACCATGCATGATAGCAGAGTGTCGCGATCCATACCCACACGAGCGACACACCTCAGAGAAGAAGTCGAGTATGGATATTAGATTTAAGGGTATCTTTATTATGCTAACCCTCTCAACAGTACGCTTCGCCAATAAAGATGGCATTACTTCATTCTTTGGGTACTCCCATATCGAGTATACTAAACCACGGTAAGTTTCATCGAAACTTATACCCTGCGCAACAAGTTCATTTATATGGTCTAATTGTTTATGACAACCTAAAAAAAATGATGGGAGTCGCCACTAGCCTCGTTTTAGGGGTCGACTAGAAAACCCAATCGAAAGTCGGAAGTGTTCCCTCAATTCCTACGCAACCAAATATCTAGGTTCGAGGACTAAGGTTACGCTAATATTTCTATTATTGCCATTTCGATATCTAAACAGTATGTTGTGTTTTCCTAATATGTCCATGCGTTTCTTTTACATTTTTTGGATCATTAGTCCTAAATTAAGCAATCATGCATGGTTGGTCGTTTTCATACTAATCTATTTCTAAAGAAAATGAAAAGTAAACACCTAATTGAATTGAAAATTGTGAAGCAATAAGTAAACAATCAAAGAAAGCTATAAATCTACCATGCAATTCTAGAAAATATAAAAGAGAAACAAAATTGAAAAAAATATAAGAGAAAGAGAGGACCCACAACTCGTCGGGTTTTTTACAACAAAAGGAACTCGAGATATAAGTCGGGGAAATGAATGGTACATGATTATGGTTGGAATAGACATCGACATCCATCATCTTCACGTCTTCTCCATCTTCAATATCATAATCTAAACCTAGTCTAAGAACTAAATAATTAGGTGTATACAATAGAAAGAAATAAACTTACACATCAAAACAGTCAAAAAGTCAAGATCAATCGGTTAAAGAAGGTTCAATGCAAAAATTAGATTTTGAGGCCTCGGGGTTAGCCTTTGTCATTCACGCGTGATCCCACTAAGATACCTACCTAATTCATTTTTGTGACTTATAACTATTATCGACCAATTGTGTTCTCACATGGCCAATAATACTTATAAGTATCATAACCAAACAATTTATGTGATCCTAAGGTTTTCCCTTGATATTATGCATTAACCCTACCATTCATCTAAAATTCACATGCATTGTAGAAATTAAACATGGATGCAAGTCTTTTGGACCTTATTTCCCAACCAATCAAGCAAGAAAGTGAATCGTCAACGAAACACTTATTACCAAGGGCATGCGTCAATCACATATTCAAGCACTTTTAAATATATGATATAATTGTATGCATGAAGAGATGCGTGTGATATTTCAAAGACATCTTTCAAAATCATCAATGAAAAGTTTTGAGATAAAATGATATCATGGGGCTCGCATAAATGCACTCACAAGTATCGCAGACATTTTGAATATAATTCAAATCGTAACTTTCAAGATGTCAAATCGAGAAATTAAAAAAAAAAAAAGGTTCGAAAATATTTAGGATTAAGGAATATTTAGGCTATAGAATACATTCAATTGCTAAAGCTAGCTTGAGGCTTGCATAAATGCACTCACAAGCATCGCGGGCATTTTGAATATGATCCAAACCACAACTTTTCCTTAGGCCGAATTAAATTTTGGAATAGAATTTCTTAACAAATTGCTTTTAGGAAACATCACATGTACCAATGCATTTTTTAAATTTGATTCGAAAAGATGATTCGTCAAATTTAACAATGAATATCGATATATTTAAAACAACTTTTATGAAGATGAAATGACCTAGGTTCATGCACAAACTAACTTGGGAGTTTATCTAAACAATCACAATCATGTTCATATTAGGAAATTTCAGAGCAATCATGTAAAAATTGCAAAATTAAGTAATGTCCATTGACAATCTAGCTATAGAAAAATTTCATGATATGTACGACATAATAACGAACAACTTTCATGGAGAAAGTTTTCCTAAACAAGCTACACATGATTTTACAAAAATCAGATAACAAGTAACAACATGTTCGAAAATTGTCAAAACAACAAAACACTCAGCTAATATCGTAAGGATTTGTCCTATCAAAACAAGTCTAAAAATCATCATATTTTCACACAACATAGCCAATATGTTGACAAACAAATTTCATTAAGAGGCCAAGCACATAATATTAATAGAAAAATGGAACAAAAATATCAAAAGTCTGTCCAAACATGGGTTAAAACAGAGGTCCGAATTTGATCACATGTTCAGATTTTGATCTAGTCTTGAAAAAAATAGAAAATGGTCCAAACGATGAGCAATTTGCATGAAATTAATAACATTTGAAACCTCTAAGTGTGCCTTACGACTTCCTAGAAGGCTCAAGTCCAAACTAAATCAAATTGATACCCTAAGATTTCTAAAGGTGCGCAAATTAGTAACTAAGAAACAAAACACAAACATGCATTAATAAATCTGAAAACCATTCAAATACTGCACAAATGGTATCAATAAATTGCATGCGAGATAGAATTGGATGCAACAAACAATTGGAGTGATAATCTAACCCTAAGTTGGCATGAGAAAATGTCATAAAATTCGATGACAATACGAGATGACTCAAAATTCATTATGAAATGCTTGAAGGTTTCTTGATGAACATACACTATTGTGGCACAAATTTAACATACAAATGATATTCAAATGCAATGACATGAAGATGTATTCAAATCTTATAACATGTAGTTTAAGTGTCAAGAAGACATTATTGCAAAATGTGGTCTCTAAGAGATCCAAACAAGCATGGCAAGATGTATATGTAGTAAGATTTCATTTCAACATTAACTTCATAGAATGTGCATAATTTCAACCGTCTCAAGACATGCAAATATCTTACAAAAAATTCTACATACAGAACATGTAATGATGAACACTTATAATTAAGAATTCAAAATCTAAATATGATCGCATGAATCGTAGCAAAAATGACAAAACAGATATGAAAATTTAGACTATATACGATGCAGCACATTTTAACCTTAACTCATGCAATTGACTCACTTGCCAACGTTAATACTTTGCAAAGCATACATCAATTGAACATATATATATATATATATATATATATATATATATATATATCATGCATTTCAATTCTCATGAAGGATTTGAGATCAAACAAGCATATTTGTAGACTCAATTTTATCAAAATAGAATCCAGATCAATATAGGGCAAACTAACCTATGTTCGGATCTAAGTAATTTTGACCTAGTTAAACATGTCTAAAAACTTCGAAAAAAAAAAAAAATATAATACATGCCCAATACTAATACAATAAACTTTTATTAAGAAAAGTTCCTCCAGAACTCAATACATAAATCAGTACAAAAATAACAAAATCATATATCAATATGGAACAAACTAACCTAGGCTTAAATCTAAGTAGATTTGACCAGTTAAACACATCCAAAAATCAAGAAAAAATTTCAAAATATATACAAGACAATTTGGAACAAAACTCATGCAGGAAAGATTGTCCATAAATCATCATAAAAGGCTAAAAAAAATAGTAAAATCTCATTTCGGAACAAAAACATAACCGAAAATCCACTTAAACTACTGCAAATCGCTCATCTTTGGAGGTGTTTTTCAAGAGTCCAACAACACTCGATTGAGGCATACAACTTATAATTTCGAAGCTTAAGACGTATATTATTTAAACCTAAACAGCCCTGAGTTAAAACAAGGTCATTTAAGACCTCGTTTTGACCAAAACAGTAAATCAGTCCTATAGCTACGAAATTGCAGATTTAAGCAAAATCAAGTACAATCATTCAAGTTCATAATTCAAAAGCACTCAATTGCAGCAAAACATTATCTCAATCCATCATCTAGCATCTAATCATCATATATTTACTTAAAATTAAACCTTAGCCCTGGCCGACTAATCCAACCTCGCTTCATGAGGTTCGGGATAGAGAAATTATCTTTTGATGCGGTTTTTCTTGATTTTGAAGCGATCAAATGAGTCTCGAATCTCCAAATTGATCCTCACTCTTCAAGGATGCAGATCTGATCGCCACGAATTGTCACGAATCTGTTCGGACCGCTTTGCAAGAGAACAAAAACCAAAAACTGGTCCAAATTTGGACTGACCTTCAACCGTCGTTGAAAATTAGACCACCGGTGACCGGTCTTCTTAATCTGGCCACACCTTGGCCAAGACTAGATCGGAGTAGATCTAGTCTTGGACTGGCCTCCAAGACTAGATCAGAGTAGATCCAGCGATTAAGAAATCATTGTTGGCTACTAATTCAAATGGCAATTGAAACTGGACCGAGATGAACCGGTTTGATGGCTTCAAAGGGAATCAAGGCTGCCGCATGGATTCTGGTGACTGACCGACCAAACTCCAACCACGATCGGGTCGAGAATAGTCTAAGGATTGGGTCAAGTGAAGTTGCCGCCTCAACAAGTGGTCGACAACATCCGGTTCAGGGCGATCAAGAAGCTGGTTCGGGTCAACCAGTTTTGAGCCGCAATAGCAATGTTCTTGATTAGAGGTCCTTTGATCTCCAATCAACCAAACCCCGGCCATAGGTGTTGGAAATTAATCTAGAGAAGACACAAACTGTTTGTTGTAGTCAGAACATCAATATAAAGAAGATGATAACAACTTTATAATATCATTCATTTTACCAATCTTGGAGAAGAAGAAAATAAGATATCACTGAAAAATAACATAAAATTGGAGGTGAGGTACGAATAACCGAATCTCCTTAAGGAGATTAGTTCCAACCAAAGGTGCCCCGTAGATTCACGAACTATGCCTCCCAAGATACAACACATCGAACCTGTTTGGATTAGCACTATGCAAACGGGACTCGTCGAACCGTTCAATTGAACCAAAGACACTCAGGGAAAAACAGAAGAGTAGAAAAGTATATCAAAGTCTTTTTGGAATGGATTCAAAAAAACCAAAACCAAAAACCAAAACCAAAAAACTCTTATGAAGCTCTATGCTCATATCTATTTATGGAGCTTTTTAGTTCATGTACTACAGAGATACATGAATTAAATAGACACGTGTATCCACGAGATTCATGAATAAAGAGATACGTGAATCCAAGAGATTCATGTATCCAAAGATACGTGAATTCAAAAGATTTATGAACTCAATAAATACATGAACTAAACGATACATGAATCTAGGAAATTCATGAATTCAATAGATACATGAACATAAAAGTATAGGAAATTCATGAATCCAAAAAGAGATACGTGAACAGAAAAAATGTATCTTAATTTATTGGCTCCCGTTGATCCATTAACCATAATTATAACCATAATTACAACAATCCCCCACATTAATGAATCAACAAAACATTTTTGACTCGAAGGAATCTGAGCATGCATGTTGAAATAAACCGCATCAAAATAGGTAGCTTTCGCTTTGAACCTTCTTTAGTGAAAGCCTATCGGACTTACTTAACTAGTCGATGGACTAAGCCTTGAATCGCCGTTGTTTGTGTAAGCCTAGACAATAAACCTCACACGGAGTATTTCCAATTCAAGATTGGTTCTCGCTTGTGTTCGTTCTTTCGCCCCGAACCTCTCGGGATTCGTGCGTGCTTTAGAAAATCTAGCCTTTAAAGATTTTCATAGAGTCGGCCAGCTCCACACATATAGGTGCATTCCTATTAAAGATATCCTACCATATCTTACTTGGATGTTACATCCCAAGTTATAGGAATCATTAAACGCATAGCGTACCCTTAATAACGTTGTAGGAAAGCATTGTTGCATCATAGGAATGGGAGACAGTGCTTACACTAGAGTTTCCAAAATTTGCGTTGTCCTATTGAACCTAGTCCATGGGATCTCTAATCGCATAGGTTAGGTTTCTACCCTGAAATCTCTTTATTGGGTTAAGGCTCTTAAATCCATTCCCCTCGATGCGCAGTTTATATGCTCTTTCGACAAACCTTTTGTCAGCGGATTCGCAATATTTTCCTTTGACTTTACAAAGTCTAAAGAAATGATTCAATTTGAGAGCAACTGCTTACGGTATTGTGTCTACGATGAATGTGTCTAGACTTACTGTTATATATCACATTATGCACCCCCACACTTTTAGAAAATTGTAGGATGACAACTTTCCATTCCATAACTCGTATGGAGTTTTACCTGTCTTTTTGTGGGGTATTTTATTAAGAATAAAATTTGCAGTTAAAACGCCTCCCCCACAAGTCCTTTAGTGTCTTGTTCAATCGTTCAGCAACTCCATTTTGATGTGAAGTATTAAGTGCAGTTGTTTGAAGAATTATTCAAAAACTAGCACTAAACTCTTTGAAATTGATTGAACTATATTCTCCTCATCTTTCGGACCTAAGCACTTTGATTCATTTATCAAGTTGGTTTTCAACTTCATTTTTATACTTGACAAACATGCTCATAGTCTCATCTTTGCTAGTTAGTAAATAAACATAGCAAAATCTAGTACAATCATCCACAAATGTGATGAAGTACTTCTTTCCACCTCTACTTTCTACAAACTTTAAATCACATAGATCACTATGGATTAATTGTAGAGGTTCACTTGTTCTTTCAATGGATTTGAAAAATTTCTTGGCAAACTTGGCCTCAACACAAGTCTCACACTTGTAACGGGCATCCAACTCAAATCTTGGAATTAACCTAAGTTTGCTATTCTCTTCATTGTACCATAGTTTATATGTCCTAATCTACCATGCTATAGATAAGGAGACACAACAGTGTAAATTGAAGACTTTTCTTTATTAATAGTCTTTGGGTACACATACTTTGAGTTTACATCAATGACAGCCACATTGGCCTTAAACAGGTCATTACACAAGTACCATTTCCCCACATACATCCCTCCTTTTGAAAGTACAAACTTGGCAGATTCAAATACAACTTTGAAACCCTTCTTGACAAGTATAGGGCCAGAAATTAGATTTTTCCGAATCTCGGTACATGCAGCACATTTAGCGAGGCGACCTCCTTGCCGATGTAAACCTCGGATCACCTTTCCTCTTCTGGCAATTTTTGCTGATGCAGAGTTAGCCATATAAAGCTTCTCATCTTCTTCAGCCTTCTCATAAGATGAAAACATGTGTTTATCTGCACAGATATGATTTGTGGCACCCATGTCTAGCCACCAGCCATTAGTGTTCGACACCAGAGATGCTTCGGACATTACCACAGCAGACAGTCTCTCAATATTGTCATGCTCTGTCAAATTCAATTGCTGAGCTACACCTTCGTTCTTGCCTTTTTCGGGCGCTTCTTGCAATCCTTAGCACGATGGCCAGGCTTGTTGCATATAAAACATGTTCCTTGGAATTTCTGAAACTGCTCCTTCTGCTTGCCTTTTCCTTGAAAAACATCTTCCTTTTCTATCTTGCTTGGATTTGGAAGATTCCACAACATTGGCCTTTAGCTCATAAGAAGGATTCGCACTCCTTCTATTGTCCTCCTCGATTATGAGGCGTAGAATGAGATCTTCAATCATCTCCTTCCGTTTGTGCTTCAAATAATTTTTGAAGTCTGACCAGCCCAGAGGTAGTTTCTCAATCATGGCTGCCACTTGGAATGATTCACTAAGTATCATTCCCTCAGCCGAGATGTCACTCAGAATTAATTGCAATTCTTGAACCCGACTCATGACAGATTTAGAATCCACCATCTTGTAGTCCAAGAATTTGGCAACCACAAATTTCTTGGTGCCAGCATCCTCGCTTTTTGTATTTTTTTTCTCTAAGGACTCCCATAACTGTGTAGCAGATTCAATATTACAATAAACATTATAAAGAGAATTCACTAAACAGTTAGAAATATAATTTTGGCATAAGAAGTCCCCATGCTTCCAAGCCTCCAACGCACCGAGCGTCGTGACATCTTACTCATTTGGACTAATTATTGGGCACACCTCCGATAAATATTTCGTCAGATTGAGCATGGTCAGATAGAAGTACATCATCTACTGCCACTATTTAAAGCCCACTCCGGTGAATTTCTCCGGTTTCTCATTAGTGAATCGGAGGCGTTGCCATCACGGTAGACAAGGTTCGTTGAACCATCCCTCCGTAAAACAGAGCCAAAAGCCATTTGGCCTACACCGTTCTGAAAAAAATCCCCTGGCATACCGGTCGTATGACTTGTAACCGCACCACCAAAATTGGTGTTAGCCCAAGGGCCCGTAGCATTGGCTACTACAAATTCAAACCCTGAGGGTTGAACATCTTCCATAGCAACAGTCAAATCGACCATAGGAACATCTCCTAAAACATTCGGGACATTGAATGGCACTTGATTATTTTCAGCCATCTTAATAATCTGACAAGAACAACAAACAGTGAGGAACTAATCGCCTTAAGATTGTTGGAAATTAATCCATAAAAGACACAAACTGTTTGTTGTAGTCAGAACATCAATGTAAAGAAGATGATAACAACTTTATAATATCATTCATTTTACCAATCTTTGAGAAGAAGAAAATAAGATATCACTGAAAAATAACATAAAATTGGATGTGAGGTACGGATAACCGAATCTCCTTAAGGCGATTAGTTCCTGCCAAAGGTGCCCCGCAGATTCACGAACTATGTCTCCCAAGATACAACACCTCGAACCTGTTTGGATTAGCACTATGCAAACAGGACTCTGTCGAACCGTTCAATTGAACCAGCACACTCAGGAAAAACAGAAGAGTAGAAAAGTATATCAAAGTCTTTTTGGAATGGGTTCAGAAAAACCAAAACCAAAAACCAAAACCAAAAAACTATTATGAAGCTCTATGCTCATATCTATTTATAGAGCTTTTTAGTTCATGTACTATAGAGATACATGAATTAAATAGACGCGTGTATCCACGAGATTCATGAATAAAGAGATACGTGAATCCAAGAGATTCATGTATCCAAAGATACGTGAATTCAAGAGATTCATGAACTCAATAAATACATGAACTAAACGATACATGAATCTAGGAAATTCATGAATTCAATAGATACGTGAACATAAAAGTATAGGAAATTCATGAATCCAAAAAGAGATACGTGAACAGAAAAAATATATCTTAATTTATTGGCTTCCGTTGATCCATTGACCATAATTATAACCATAATTACAACAATAGGAACTTCTAGGACAATCTGCAGGACCAAATCAAGGAGTCTCGGAACTTCGAGGAGCTGCTCAACCACCCGATCCGACTCAAAACAAGACCGAATCAAGCCACCGGCTAAAAGTCAGTGATGATTTGATCGAGGGAAAGCCGTTCGATCGAGATGTTGGAAAATCCTCCTGGTCAAGGCTCTGTTACGATGATACTTAGGATAGGGGGAAGGATCTAATTAGTGGTGGTGCGGTCACTGGTGGGGGTTAGAACCGACCGGCAAACAGCTCACCGGAGGGAGCTCTAGCCAAACCAAGAGAGGAATGAGAAGGCAATTAGAAAAGGTAGGAAGAGAGAGAGAGAGAGAGAGAGAGAGAGAAAAAGAGTATTTCATGCACAATATGAAGCCCCCAAAAAATGGAGGGAAAATTTGCCTTATATACTTCCTAAGTTAACTTTCTCATTTGAATTTAAGTGATGTATTTTGCAAAGCCCGCATTTCACATTCTTGTCCAAATTGGGGCGATGGTCAATTACAAGACAATTTCTCATTCGAAACTGCCTTCCATGAAGGAACTACTCAGATAATCATCTTTTTCGTAATTTAAAAGAACCCAAAGGGTATGCTCTTTGAAGTTTAGTAAACCTATTGTCTTTTCCCGCAATCGTGTCGTAGTTGCCATTGGAACCGAAAGAGAGCCATGGTTGTTTTGTTGTTGAATTAGGTGAGATGAAACACAATCAAATTCGATAGCTAGTGAATTGTGAACTCGAGATTTTTTATTTGCATGAAGAAATTAATGAGATTATTGTCACTTTTGAAAAAAAGTTAGGCAAAATAAAAGAATAAAAGGCCTATTTGGTGAGGGTTCAGTGAAAGCAAAAATATAATCTTTTTAGTAGAAACTGAAAGTGTCAGATTATAAAAAAAAAAATTATATATGAATTAGGTTTTAAGCATAAGCTTTGTCTATTTAAGGTTGGAATAACCGGGAGCAGCCAATCTTGTCCCTGTCAAAATGGCAAAAAAGTGTTCGGGTTGTACCTCATTAAATTTTGATATATTTATTTAATGAGGTACAACCCTTAATTAGATTGTCCATGTGCGGGATTTGAAAGCAGCGAAAATGACAGGAAAAAAAAAAGAGGTTATCACTTAAAATTTCACAAATTTTGAGTGTTTATTTTAAGTACCTATGTGTTGTGAATTCTCGATGGTATTAAAGTTATTCCTCACCACCACACAAGAGCCCGAGAGCTCCCTTGAGAGCCGCCCTACTTGCCAAGTAACCTTAGTGGGTTGACAAAACTACGCTCATTATCTTAACATACGTCTCAACATCTAATTGGGTTGAATTATTTTTCTTCCCCTTCTTAAGAGAATATCCTGAATTTTACGTCTAAGAATTTAGACGAAACAGTTCAATGTCAAGGGACGTCCCTAACCACTATATTTATCGAGAGATGGGAGATGCCTCTACCCCTACTATATTAACGTCCCCGGAGTATTGAGACCCACCCTTAAGGCTAGTCTACCCCACTATAAAATAAACCCTTTCATTGAGAGTGGAAGTCTTTTAAAGATATGAAGGTTCGAGCAGTACTAGATTTTAAATTACATTGATCTTTCGGCTTAATTTTTGTGTGAAAAACTAGACTTAGGCACTCTTTTATTATATTCATTTTTTTCTAATACTCTCGACTCTGTTAACTAGTCAGGTAGGTGAGATCGAGTCTTCTTGTCACTAATCGTCCTTTTACCCAACTAACGTGGCATGAATGATGGATAGAAGGGGATAGTACCAAAAGAGTTAGGCACTCTTTTAGGACCACCTTACCCAACGTCGGTGGGGTCAGGAGGGACTGAGCAAGATTCACAACCCTCACCGACCAAAATGAATGGAATAAAAAGAAAGAAGAAAAGACAACAGAAAAGAGAAGAAAACAAAAAAGTTGTAAAAAGTCAAAATATTAAAATAGTATTAAAAAAGTCCATAAACATATCGCGTAAGATAATTGTATCCATATCGAGTGATTTTCAACTAAAAATAATTGAATGGATTCAATTGAGATAAACATAAAGATATCTAATATTATATTATTTTAATAAAAAAAATCTAGGTTAAGTTAGTATCGATAAAATAAATTTATGATATTTTTAATATTTTTCTGAAGTTATGCTCCAACCACTATTCGTAAAATTGACGTGTCACGTCATGGCACGTCGTTAAGTCTCGTGAAGGTGTAACTTGCGGAAGACTATCCTAGGACGTGTGTGGCCGACCGATCCGTGTGGAGCACGAGTGGACACAATTTATTGCACACGAGTAAGACTGATCCTTAAAATGAAGTCGGTCGAAATGAGCTGTTCATCATGTCGGCCGTCATTGTCGTTTGTAGGCAAAGTGGGGTTTGGTCAAAATGCGGTTTGGTCCAGGTGAAATGAACCATGTGTTTCATTTCATTTCATTTATTTCTTTTCTTTTATTTTCTTTACAATGTTCCCCCGTCCTCATCAAGTTTGTTCTTTTCATATTTTGACTTAGCATCTTTTTTAGCATCTTTGAATAATCTTATTAATGAGCAATATCTCTCCATCGTACGGGCATGCAACTTGAGAGAGGTGAAATAATGACCATGATAAAAATAAAAATAAAAAATCCCAATTTTTCTGGCTTTCGCCTTGCAATTGTCATTCGTTTCTTCACATCTTTGCAAATACCCTGGCAATTGCACCATACTTTTGAATGGGTGTTTCTAAGGATCTTTAAAAAGGAGATCACCAACTCATTCCTATCTGTCAATTCAATTAAAGAGCAAATCTAATCTATTGATATGAAACATTAGAAAATTTGTGGTAGGACACTTTACATGGAAGTCATGAAAAAAATATCATAACTTGTTACGATTCCATAATCTATGAAGATTTTTTACAACTCAAAAATATGTCGCTCGATATACCATGGAACATCCCCTTTCGGAACTACTTTCAATAGAATTAAAAGACAATGATGAAAATTTTAGTAATCTTTCTCTAAATGAAATTTCGAAACAATGTTGTTACAATCTTACAGGAAACAATTTCCCTGGATATTTTCATCAGGTATTTACAAGAACAACAAGAGGTGACATGATGCCAAGCACTACAAAAATTTTTCTCCGGTGGCTACTGGATGCACCTCAACACTTGCTTCTCTCTCCAGCAAAATCCAGGACTGACTCTCAAGTCTGTAGCCCCCACATGAGCAATTTGTCCAAGACAGAGATTGTCTTTGATTCATCACCACGCTGGTGGATCACGCAATTTCATCGAGAACTCCACTTCTGTTTTCTCAACGGACTTGCTCAAAATGGCTTCTGCAAGTACGTGGACGCGTCCTGAAGAGGCGAGAACAGATCCAACTGATACTGTCCTTGCGCGAACGCCTCGTCCAAGAAGTCATCCATCGATTCGAACTGGAAATCGAGGGCCTTCTCCCAACCTTCCAACTTCACCTCGCTCTGAACTTCCTTCTCGCACGCCGAATCCGGGGACACCACGTGCTCCGAGCAGCAGCTAGAATCCGTGTGCAGCCTCGGCATCGACTCCGACGAGTCCATGTACGTGTGATCCATAGTCATTAGCGACCCATATTGCGGAGGTGTGTTGTAAGGGTTCATCGCCGCCGGCATGACAATCTGCGGCTTGGTCTCCATTTCCGGAACTCTGCCGGTTTATCGTGCGCGGAGGGGAAATGCTTCTCTATGGTGCCCTTCTTGTTGTATATCCGGCATAGAACCCCGTCATCAAGCTGCAATATTAGCAAGGATCGACGTTAATCATTGAGGTTCCTTCATGAACTCGACCAATTACATGTGCGGGAACACCGAAAACAGTGAGAAGAAGGGAAAGACAGTAGTTACCCTCGAGTTGTTCTTCTTGCCGGCAGATCGATCGACGTTGGCGAGGCGGTACTCGTGCATGATCCAATTCGTCTTCACTCCTTTCGGAGCTTTCCCGGCGTAAAACACAAGGGCCTTTTTTATGCCAAGCGTCTTTGGGCGGCCAATCGGCTTATCGGCTCCAGTCGCCTTCCAATACCCAGTTCCGGCTGCCCGGTTCGGCCGTGACCCGTTGGGGTACTTGCGGTCCCTCGGAGAAAAGAAGTACCATTCTTTTTCACCATACAGAGCCATTTCTGCAATTCCAACCCAAACTCCATCAGAAATCATGCCCTTCCAGTAACAAATCCAAATAAAGAACCGATTTTTCACAAGAAAATCGCCAAAAAGTGGCAAAACTCGTCGACCCATTTTTCAGAACGGGATAATTCACCAAAACCAACAGAAGCAGAAACAGAAATTGGTCAGCAACAGAGCCTAGAGAAAGAAGCAGAGGAAGGGTCTGAAAGTACCAGGAAGGTCCCAAGGGTCGAACTTGTAGAGATCGATCTCGGCAATGATGGGGGCGGAGATGGGCAGCGAAGCGCACTTGCGAATCAAGTAATCGCTCACCAGCTCTTCGTCCGTGGGGTGGAACCTGAACCCCGCTGGTAACTCCATCTGCGCCTTCTTCATCTTCTCTCTCTCTCTCTCTCTCTCTCTCTTCTCTCGACTCTGTTCGTCTTCTTCTGCTAACTCTCTGGTCCGTGCCCTTTTCTACCAAGCCTTGAACTTGCTCAACTCTCGAACTCGAATTCACAGAGAAAACGTCAGACTACTAGGGGTTTATATACAGACACGACCTCTCTCAATTTATATTTTCCCTTTTATTTTTTCTTAAATTCTTGGGAAATTCAGACACGTGGGTGGAGAGATCCCACACAGCGACGGGTCGGGTGTACATACCGGATCGAAAACGTGGGGAGGAAGGCACAAAAGGCAACAACCGGAGCTCCTTCGGCGACAGGTGGCGAGCGCATCCGAGTGAGTTGTCGACTGGTCAATCGCAGGCCGACACGCGTGGGGCGGGCTCGTGTTATGTCATGGCGTCCGTCAGCTAATCTGTCTGAACTCGGCGCATGGGTTGTGGGGAGGGGCAGTTAAGGTAATTTAAATGGTCCCTTGCGACTCCTTGAAGGTTGCTCTCCCTGCCCTTTTGGCCCTTCCTGGAGTCAAACCCACGTTCATTTGGCGAAAGATACCGCGCCATGTTACCACTCAATGAAGTTCGAGACAAATATGTCTTACTCACTAGTCCATAAACAATGAGTACAGAGCGTGTTGGGAAAATTTACTCATCTTATTGGACGTCTTGTATTCTCATGTTATATTAATACTAATATATTCAATCACGAAGTTTAAAATAATATTACATTTAATTTCATCGACTGTTGTGATGATTAAAATATTGTACGAAAACATAAACGAAACATTTATTAGTTAGTATTTTAATTTCATTTTTTGGCCAATCATCTGGTTTTTGCTAGGTGTTGTCAAATTGTGGCTATATGAGCATAGGTTAAAGATCATCAAAACACAAATGGCTCTATGACCTGTCCCACTAGGGAGCAAAGAAGTCAAAGGAGGTGGATATTCTAGTTTTCTCCTGCGAATTTACTGGCGATGGTTTGATGACTTTCGGCGGCTCTACTACGAAGGTCAAACAACGCCGGAAGGTGGTGAGATTTGGACTATAATTGACCACGGCTGCACATGAAAATATCTAATATATTAAGTATTTTTGGTGACGACCACAATAAAAAAAAGTATTTTTGGGGCTATGAAAGTATCAAATCACTCGTGCCATAAGCAACATAAATGGCATGATTACCGCTCGCTTTGTCAGGGGTTCTTTAGTGAAAAAACCAGTCCGATCTCAAAAGTCAACAAGTTACAAAAGCGAAATACATGTAAAAAGTCAAAACACTTTGAAGCAGTTGAAGTCAATGGGAAAATCTACATCAGAATATCTATCTATTGGGGATTAAAATCCTTCCAGAAGAAAAAGTATTCGTCCTGAAAGATTTATGTCGGGAGCTACATAGGTTTTTTATTACACCACATCCTTTTTCATGATATTAACGAGGTAAGAAAAAATGCTTAAATCCAAGGTGATAGAAATATACACGAGTCATTGATTCCTCCATTGGTTATATGGCATGTGTTTTTCTCAATCTCTTATTGAAGAAATTTATTTTATTGGATCTCTTAGTGGGTTATAAATATTGATATTACCCTCAAACAAATTTAGGTTATAAATATTGATATTACCCTCAAACAAATTTAACTTAATGTAAATAAAAGTGATTTCTTGAAACCCACTCAATCAGAAAATTGGTTTGAGGAGATTTTCTCCAACTAGGGACGGAGGAATATATGGTCTTCCTGAGGATCAATCTTGTCGCCATGAAAGACATACTTAACAGATTTAATGAGTTCATGTAACCTGGCCTAACCTAAAAAACAATTGAATTCTATATAAAAAAAAAAATAAAACCACACTTTAGTTGAAGATGTACTTATGCCAAAACAAACATCCAAGCAGAGCAAGTGTTGGTCAAATAACAACCACAAATTCATACGAACTTTAATTCGAGTCTTAATCATTTGATCAATAAGTTTAGGAGAGTATGTTTTATTGCGATATTAGTTCATCATTCTCTTTCTTTGTCGTGATTGATTTTTACTTATCAAACACAAGAACTCACATTCATCAAACATTTACACGTATACAGACAGGTATATCGAGGCGATGAGCACCTGGAATAAGGCTGGAGACATTAATCCTTTCCTTTATTTGAGCAAATTGATATACCAAAGGTTATTGTAAATTGCAAACGCAGGTCATAATGATTTGAAGAACATTTTCCTATAAATAATTGCTTATATCACTTAAAATAATTAGTCGATGAAAAATATTTTATTATGCATTTAAATATTTTCATGAACGAAGAAAATGTTTTTCATTCAATCATTTTTATAAATGATACAAGCAATCATTTATAGGAAAATATTTTTAAATCAGTTTTGTCAAATGATTTTAGGTCTTCTAGGTTTAACGCATGTGCAACTTGGCTCAGTCAAAGTGACATCTAACGAGCTGTAGGAGACAATGGGCTTGTTAGCTTTGGGTTTACTATGTTTGGCCAAAAAAAATTATAATTAAGCATCATCCAAGCCGGCTTTCATATAATCAACCAATTATCGTTTTATCAAGTCGATCAAAATTAAATGTAGATAAACAAAGAAAAAGAGATACGGAAATATTGCTGTACAAGCTTCTGCTCGGACCAGTAATTTGTCGATGCTAGAAAAAGAGATAGGAAGTCATTATCTGGCTAGGACACGAGGTTGATGTGAGTGACGTGCTCCACGAGCAAATAAATTTAGACTGTGCCCATTTTAGTTTTTATCGTGCAAGTGGAGGTAGAAGGCTCACGGGTGGTGAACTTCTTTTCCCGGAGAAGAAGTAGTGACATTATCTAGGGAATAAGCATCGGCTATCTAGGGAATAAGCATCGGCTAACTCAGTGCCAGCAGCACGGTAATATAAAGGATACAAGTGTTATTCGGAATGATTTGGCGTAAAGTGTCTATAGGCGGCTTTTAAGTCCGCCGTCAAATTGCAAAACATGATTTTTTTTTTTAATTGGATCAATACTTCCAATTTAATTAGTATTAGTAAAGGATCCGTGGATAAATATAGAAAAGCGTATTTCTAATCGTAACTAAATCTTCCATTTTTTCTTTTTGATAGGAAAGATTGGAGCAAAATAGCTATAAATTAATAAAATTAAAAGATGATTTTAGTTTACTATCCCAAGTTTGTCTATGAAGAGTAGATCTAATTGTATTAGTGTCTAGAATTGATTTCTTTTGTGTAATACTAATTGATAGGGCCTCATTGGTAAGTGCTACAATATCTCGTACATTGAAACCCATGGTTATGGACCCAAATCCATTAGTATGGAACATTTTCTTTTCAAGTGAAATCCCCTAGTATATAAAAGGGTAAAAAAGTGAATTCTCGATGTAGATGCTATATAGTTGGTTCTCATCCTTCAGAGACTACGAATGTAATAGAAGCATCCATCGACAAAAGGACCCTAAGATGATCATCTCATGGCTAATGAGAATGAATCAAATCAGATGGTTCTATTTCTCAATCTTTTTGTTAATATTGAAAATATTTTTCATTTATTCATTTTTTATGAACCAAACACACCCAATTGCTACAAAATTTTCCCTTGTCCATGTGTCGTTATCACAAAGTGGGAATAAAGTAGTTCTTCAGTTGAGCATATTCACATTTCAAAGAACATTCGACATATTAGTGGTATTGTGTTTATCTTGGCACCAAGAAACTTTGTGCAACTTACAAAAAGAGAATGAGGACAAGTAGATATTAATTACGATTCCAAAACATTGGGGTTTATCAAAAATAAGATGGGAACCTCTTGGGATTAATTATTCCTAAAAACGTTATATTTAACTCAATATTTGTTTTTCTAATATGAATGAACGTTTGGAGCTTTTGAGCACCTGAGTAATCCTCATTGACCATAACAATTCTTCTTCCCCACACATTGAGTAATTATTCGAGACAGACAAATCTGTGCTCCTTGAGGTGGCCCTAAGAAAATGTGCAAATGTTATGATTCGAATCATAGATTGAACGAGAAAGACGAGCATATTTACCACCTAAGCAAAACCTATGTATCCATCAAACCCTTCGAGTTATGCATAGTTGACTAGGGGCATGGCTCATGAATCGGAGGTTGCATGCTTAAATCCCACCACTTGCATGCAAATTCCTATGAGTGAGGTCCCCCACGCAAGTCAAAAGCCCGGACTTACTAGTACATAAAACTTGTAGCTATTTTATGGGTCTCTAAGTAGTCGGGTTTTCATACTCATGCCTTTAGAGGGTGCATCAAGACAACCATATTACGATGTCACAAAGAAACTAGTGGGATCATTGTCGATTTTAGAGGAAAAGTTATGTAGAGAAAGAAATGACAGGCATATGTTTAGGATTAAGTGGAAGCAAAACCTATAACATTTCGCTTTCCCGTCAAAATAAAATAAAATAAAAAATTATTATTTGGATTTCTAGAAATTATGAAAAATTAAATATATGTGAATTTACGCATTATTATTCACATATTGTGAAAAATGAAGTACATTAGATTTAAAAAAAAAAAAAAGAGCAAAAATACGTAGATTGTAAGACTTTGATTAATAAAAAGTGGAAAAGCAAAAGACGATAAACGCATGTGGTTTTATAGATATGATGTAAGCATAAGATTAGTCTATTTCGGCTGACACAATCGGGGGCAGCCGCCCTCTCCTCCTGGTCAAAATGCCAAAAAGTCTTTGCTTGGGCCTCACGTCGCTGACAGCAATGAAACCTTAATTAGATAGGATTCAAGTTTATCCAATCGATCAGCTTTTCCTTTTTTCTATATTTCTTTCCCTTAAACTGAAAAAAAGGAAAAGATAAAACATGGAAGCTTCGGGTTCTCCTAGGAAAGGAACGAAGTCCTTTGTCTTGTCAGGTGACGTCTTGCATGACTTCAACGACCCGTGCAAGTGACGTCGAGGATTCATAAGCACGTCCACTTCCTCCATAAAATTCGAAGATAATGGCAAAAATAATCATTGAATAAAATTTGTATAATGCCATTATTAAGTTTTCAGATTATTCAATATAGTTTATAGACTTCTGATACAAGTCCAATTTAGTCATAATTTTTCTTTTTTGGTGAATAAAAAATTGGGTTAGAGATCCACTGCGAGATGGGTAGCTTAACCGGATGTGTTGGTAACAGGTAAGCCAAAAGGTTGTTTCCGTCCATGTTAGGGGAGATGCCAACCATCTCTCCTTTCTACGAACACAACCAATTTTGTCATAATTTAGTAATAAATAATATGAAAATATTTAATATAGTCATTTCATTAATTTAGTTTTAGGGACAATGTTGAACATCTTCTCATAATTTAAAGACGAGATTTTACATGAACATATCACACTGCATGTTAAACTAAAGTTCATGGACCAAATTTAACAAACTAAAAATTCATTGATCCCATTATTCATTTAGTCAAAATTCATGTATCATTTGTGTAATTATCCCTAAAACTAATAGGACATTCCAAGTAGCTATGCTGAATTTTGAATTGCATTATTGGTTTGTTGATGGATTTTATAAAGTTATTATAGCTTACAATCAAATACACTTTTCGGGTGCACCCAAGTCTTTTAAGCAATGTGATTGAAGCGGTCGTGTCTAATTTTCTTGGTCACTAAGGGCGTGCATGACAAAATTTCTAGAACAAAAATCAATTTTTAGCTAGAAATTGATTTCCCGTTGATGAGTTTCTGAGTAAAAAATGCGTTTGATAACAATTTAAAATTTCTATTTCTGAAATAAAAATTCTTTTGATAACATAATAGAATTTCTATTTTTAGGAGCAACAATGATCGGTGTCGATGGCTAGAGTCGCGTTCGGCGTGCAGTGACCGATGACGGGCGATCAAAGTCCGAAGTCCGATGTTCGGTGTTTGGTGCCAAGTCGATGACCGACGGTAGGCAGCCAAAGTCCGAGTCCAACACCAAAGTTCGACGACCGACAACTAGCATCCAACATCCGAAATTCGATGTCGACGTCCAACATTCGTAATCTAGCAACAAGAGGTCGGCGGTGAGTGGCTAGTGGCCGGAGTCCGACGATGTGCGTGGGCGGCCGACATTCGGCGGCGAGTGGCGGCGGCGAACGGTTGCCAATGAACATCGATAGTTGGTGGTGAGCCTTAGACATCCAATGATTGGCAATAAGTGGCCAACGACCAATGGGCGTCCGGCATCCGACAACCGGCAATTGGTGACGAGCGGGCGGAGTACAATGGCCAGCGACCGACGTCCGGTGGCTGGCGGCTGGTGGCTGAGGTTGGTGGCGGGCAGGCGGCAATCGGCAGTAGGCGGCCAAACAGCGCGGCGGGGCGTCGGCATCCCACGGGCGTAAGTGGGCGATGGGCGGCGAGAGTGAACGATGAAAAAAAAATTGATTTCTCATTTTTGTTTCAGAAATAGAAAAGCTTAAAATTTTAACTTATGATTTCTACTCCAAATCTATATCGAAATAGAAATCTATTCCAAAAATAGAAAAATGAAATTGCGTTACCAAACGGATTTTTGTTCAAAACATGTTAAACAGAAAAATAGAAAAATAGAGAACATAAATTTTGTCATGCATGCTCTAAGTGTCCTTTTTGTGACCCGACTAGAATGATAAAACTCGGGAAGAGTTTGATAAAACAATTGTGTTATGGCACGTTAATACAATCCAGAAAAATAAATAAATCGGGGATTGAAATGGTTGTAGCCGATATGGGTGTGCAACCGGACTGGATATACTTGGGAACCGAACCAGCCCACCCGAAAAATAGGGTCGGGAGCTAGTTCCCGTCAAAACCGGTCTGAGAACCGGTCCCCAAAATTTGGACCGGTTTTGGAATCGATTCTCGAACCAGTTTTGTAAGTAGAGGTCCGAAATCCTTTTTTTCCCTGATTTATATTCTTACTCCCACAATCACACGGTGTTTTTCCTCTCGACTCTCTCAAACACGCACAACACTCCTCCTTTGTCGTTCATTTTCTTCACTTCCCTCCCTCACCGGCTCCCTCAAGCACTTGTCAGACGGACGGACGATGTCGTCCCGCCAAATTTTTGTGTACCATATGGATTGACTCGCCTAATTTCTCTTTTGTATGAAGAGTTATGCTTGCATAAATGGGTAACTTCATGTAGTAGTTGTGGGAATAAGATTAATATTAGACTCATGTTTGTTGCTAATTCTTTATTTTATGATTTTATTTATTATAATTAGCCTTGTGGATCCTTAATTTTTCGTTTAGTCAAAAAGTTCATGTATTTATTTATTACAAGTGCTTAATGTTTCAATACAAATTAGGAGAATCATGTTATTTTCTTGTATATTAATATAAAATTCGAAGTTGTATAGGATATCGGGATATTATAAAAATAGGTTCCAATGAAAACATGGTTGGCCTTGGGCAGAATTTAAAAAACGAGGGTGAATTGGGTACATGGTCCAATATAAATAGGGTCGTACAAGGTGCTAGAAAAGAAAGCCAGGTTATAACGAGGTCGGTCTGAAGTCAGGTCTGAGACTGCCCGATCACCCCTAATAGCCGATGTGATATGTAAGGGGACAAATTGAGACAATTCATATACCTCAAGAGCAAAAAACAGGTAGTTCTTATCCTTAGCATTTTAACACAATGATCCAAATTGAAGATGGCCCCTTTCTAATAATAATGACCTTTCTTTGTCCAATACGTGAGTCCATGCACCGTGGAATGATCACGTGTTCATGTCGGTCCTCGTCGCTGTCTTTGTGTCGGATGATGAAAGTGTGGCGTGGTCCAAGTGAAATGAACCATGTGTCGGAAAAATCACTTGTTCATGTCGGCCTTCGTTTTTCTTTTTTTCCCCATTGTTCCTTCCTTATCTATTTTTCTTTTTCCGTATTTCAATGACCCAACTAGAGATTGTCCTACTGTTCGGTGTACCAATTTAATAAACCGTATCTCTATCATTTAGAATAACTCATATATATGAGCAATCTCTCGACATATAGACATGAACCTGCTCCTCAAAAAGCCTAAACAGGGGAGGCAAAATATAAGACCTTGGGTCAAGAAATATTTAATTTTTTTTCCATCTTTTTGAAAAATGTTTCCAGCTCATTAAACGATTTTATCTAAATTGAATTATGTGCTTGATGCATGAAAGTTTAATGGCATTTTAAAGATTATGAAATATTATTTATATGTTAAAGAGGCGGTCAAGAATGGAAAGTGGTTATTAGCTTGGACTTTGTTTTGGATAAAGTATTGTTTTGAAACCCCCCATGATTATACACGGTGTTATACAAGTCACCCAAGGAGAACAGAAGACAGATAAAAGTCCACTATTGACAACAACTTATATATAACATTTTTGTTAATATTAAAAATATTTTTCATTTATTCATTTTTTATGAACCAAACACACCCAATTGCTACAATTTTTCCCTTGTCCATGTGTCGTTATCACAAAGTGGGAATAAAGTAGTTCTTCAGTTGAGCATATTCATATTTAAAAGAAGATTCAACATATTAGTGGTATCGTGTTTATCTTGGCACCAAGAAACTTTGTGCAACTTACAAAAGAGAATGAGGACAAGTAGATATTAATTACGATTCCAAAACATTGGGGTTTATAAAAAATAAGACGGGAACCTCTTAGGATTAATTATTCCTAAAAAACGTTATATTTAACTCAATATTTTTTTCTAATATGAATTAACGTTTGGAGCTTTTGAGCACCCGAATAATCCTCATTGACCATAACAATTCTTCTTCCCCACATTGAGTAATTATTCGAGACAGACAAATATGTGCTCCTTGAGGTGGCCCTAAGAAAATGTGCTAATGTTATGATTCGAATCATAGATTGAATGAGAAAGACAAGCATATTTACCACCTAAGCAAAAATTATGTATCCATCAAACCCTTCGAGTTATGCATAGTTGACTAGGGGCATGGCTCATGAATCGGAGGTCGCATCTTTAATCCCACCACTTGCATGCAAATTTCTATGCAAGTCAAAAGCCCGGACTTACTAGTAGATAAAACTTGTAGCTATTTTATGGGTCTCTAAGTAGTCGGGTTTTCATACTCATGCCTTTAGAGGGTGCATCAAGACAACCATATTACGATGTCACAAAGAAACTAGTGGGATCATTGTCAATTTTAGAGGAAAAGTTATGTAGAGAAAGAAATGACGGGCATGTGTTTAGGATTAAGTGGCTTTCCGTTAAAATAAAATAAAATAAAAAATTATTATCTGGATTTCTAGAAATTATGAAAAATTAAATATATGTGAATTTACGCATCAATATTCACATATTGTGAAAATGAAGTACATTAGATTTTTTTCTATAAAAAGAAAATGAGCAAAAATACGTAGATTGTAAGACTTTGATTAATAAAAAAAGTGGAAAAGCAAAAGATAATAAACGCATGTGGTTTTATAGATATGATGTAAGCATAAGATTAGTCTATTTCGGCTGACACAATCGAGGGCAGCCGCCCTGTACTCCTGGTCAAAATGCCAAAAGTCATTGCTCGGGCCTCACGTCGTTGACAGCAATGGAACCCTAATCAGATAAGATTCAAGTTTATCCAATCGATCAGCTTTTCCTTTTTCTATATTTCTTTCCCTTTAAACTGAAAAAGATAAAGATAAAACATGGAAGATTCGGGTTCTCCTAGGAAAGGAACGAAGTCCTTTGTCTTGTCCAGGTGACGCCTTGCATGACTTGAACGACCCGTGCAAGTTACGTCGTGGATTTATAAGCACGTCCACTTCCTCCATAAAATTCGAAGATAATGACAAAAATAATCATTGAATAAAATTTGTATAATGTCATTATTAAGTTTTTAGTTTATTCAATATGATTTATAGATTTTATGATACAAGTCCAATTTAGTCATAATTTAGTGATAAATTATATGAAAATATCTAATAGTCATTTCATTAATTCAATTTCAAGGACAACGGTGAACATCTTCTTATAATTTAAAGACGAGATTTTACATGAACATATCACACTGCATGTTAAACTAAAGTTCATGGACCAAATTTAACAAACTAAAATTCATGGATCCCATTATACATTTTGTGTAATTATCCCTAAAACTAATAGGATATTCCAAGTAGCTATGCTGAATTTTGAATTGCATTATTGACTGTTGATAGATTTTATAAAGTTATTATAGTTTACGAGTCAAATACACTTTTCAGGTGCTCCCAAGTCTTTTAAGCAATGTGATTGAAGCAGTGTGTCTAATTGTTCTAGGTCACTAAGGGCGTGTATGACAAAATTTCTAGAATAGAAATCAATTTTTGGATGAGCCAGAAGGCAGTGCACTAAATTGATTTCTCAATTTCTATTTCATGAACGAGTTTTTAGTAAAGAAACGCATTTGATAACAATTTAAAATTTGATAACATAATAAAATTTCTATTTTTAGGAGCAGCAATGACCGGCGTCGGTGGTGGAGTCGACATTCGGCGATCAACGTTCGGTGTCCGGTGGCGACGGTGGGCGACCAAAGTCCGAAGTCCAACGTTTGGCGTCCGACACCAAGTCCAATGATCGACAACGGGCGACCAAAGTCGAAGTCCGACACTCAAGTCCAATGACCGACAATAGGCGTCCAACGTCCGGAGTTCAATGTCTAATGTCCGACATCCAGAGTCTAGTGATAAGAGGTCGACGGCGAGTGGCTAGTGGCCGGAGTCCGGCGGCCAGTAGGTAGTGGTGGACGGTTGTCGATGAACATCCGATGGTTGGTGGTGAGCCTCCGACATCCAATGATTGGTGATGAGCGGCCAACAACCGTGGGCATCCGGATCCGCGACCGGCGGTTGGTGACGAGCGATCGGAGTACGATGGCCGGCGACTAACGTCCGGTGGCCGGTAATGGCTGGTGGCCAAGGTTGGTGGCGAGCGGCCGAACCGTGGTGAGCATCCTGCATCCCACGGGCGGCAAGTGGGCGACGGGCGGTGACAAGAGTGAACAATGAGAAAAATTTTGATTTCTCATTTCTATTTCAAATAGAAAAGCTAAAAATTTTAATTTTTGATTTCTACTTCAAATCTATATATGAAATAGAAATTTGTTCTAGAAATAGAAAAATGAAATTGCGTTACCAAACAGATTTCTATTCCAAACCTATTCCGGGAAGAAAAATAGAAAAATAAAGAAATAGAAATTTTGTCATACACGCTCTAAATGTCCTTTTTGTGACTCGACTGGAATGATAAAACTCGGGAAGAGTTTGACAAAACAATTGTGTTATGGCACGTTAATACAATCTAGGAAAATAAATAAATCAGGGATTGAAATGGTTGTAGCCGATGTGATATGTCAGGGGACAAATTGAGACGATTCATATACCTCAATAGCAAAAAACAGGTAGTTCTTATCCTTAGCATTTTAACACAATGATCCAAATAAAGATGGCCCCTTTCTAATAATAATGACCTTTCATTGTCCAATACGTGAGTTCATGCACCGTGGAATGATCACTTGTTCATGTCGGCCATCGTTGCTGTCTTTGTGTCAGATGATGAAAGTGTGGCGTGATCCAAGTGAAATGAACCACGTGTCGGAAAAATCACTAGTTCATGTCGGCGTTCGTTTTCTTTTTCCCCCGTTGTTCCTTCCTTGGGTCAAGAAATATTTAATTTTTTCCATCTTTTTGAAATTATGTCTCCATTTTAGCTCATTAAACGATTTCATCTAAATTGACTTATGTGCTTGATGCATGAAAGTTTAATGACATTTTAAAGATTATGAATATTATTTCTATGTTAAAGAGGCGGTCAAGAATGGAAAGTGGTTATTAGCTTGGACTTTGTTTTGGCTAAAGTCTTGTTTTGAAACCCCTGATAATTATCCACGGTGTTATACCAGTCAGCCAAGGAGAACAGAAGACAGATGAAAGTCCACTGTGGTTTGGTTGAGCGTATCTATAATATGGATTTTCTTTCTTGTTCGGCCGTTGGACGTATTTTTTGGAAATATATATGTTATGCAACCTGGCCGTGAGAGGTAGTCTTGAAGCGTCGTATAATGAGTGCTTGAAATTGGGCTCGTAGTTCTCGAACGATTAAATTCTTGTGATAAGAATTTATTTATAATTCATTCATAAAATTGAGAGATTATTTTGTGAAAAATTATGAGACTAAACACTACGTGGATTATTCGATATAATTGACGTTTGGGAAATATTAAAAGTGTTGAGTGAATTAAATCCTGTGAATGTAGGTTACTATAACTTAATCACGTGAATTTGGAGTTTAATTTATTTTTTTATTAAATTTATTTTATTATTTGATCGCTTGCAAAGTGACTGTTTTCTCTCACTTTTTTTAGGCAAATACCCCTGCGATTGCACTAGTACTTTCCAACAGGTGTTTCTAAGGATCTGTTAAGCACAGAGCCCCAATCCCTTAATAATTGCCGAATCAAATAAATTGTAAATCTCGCTCATTGATCCTAAAACCTCTAGAATTTCGTGTCATGACACTTTCTATAAGAGCTACAAAGAAATACAAGAAACTATGACCTCCCACGATCCAAAAATCCATCTCTCAATGAAACATAAAACGGTCCATTTTGAACTCCATTCAATTGAATTTTCGATAGCAAAGAATAATAAACCAATCTCCATTAAATAAAATATTGAAACAATTTTGCTACAATCCTACAGCAAATAGTTTCGTTAGGGACTTTCATCAGGTATCTACATGAGATGACATGAGTTAACACGATTCTAAACGCTAACTGTACCGACCACCGCAGACCCATCAAGATCGCGGCGCATCTGCCGGGTCGTCTCTCGGCCAATTTAGAGCCGTACAGATTGCTTTCGCTGTGCTACTGGATGCACCCCAGCAAAACCCAGCAAAGCAAAATCCAAGGACTAACTCTCGTCTATAGCCCCCACATGAGCAAAATTTGTCCAAGACAGAGATTGTCTTGATTGATCACCATGCCAATGGAGCCTGCATTTCAATGCAAAGCAACCCGAATGGAATGGTCATCCGACTTCTGTGTTACTCAACGGACATGATCAGAATGACTTCTGCAAGTACATGGACATGTCCTGAAGAGGCGAGAACTGATCCAACTGATACTGTTCATTCGCGAAAGCATCGTCCAAGAAGTTATCCACCGAATCGAACTGGAAATCGAGGGCCTTCTCCCAATCGTCCCACTTCGCCTCGCTCTGCACTTCCTTCTCCCATGCCAAGTCCCGGGACACCGCGTGCTCCGAGCAGCTAGAATCCGTGTGCAACTTGGGTACTGACTCTGACGAGTCCATGTACATGTGATCCGTAGTCATTGGCGAATGCGCATATTGTGGAGACGTGTAAGGGTTCAGTGCCGTCGGCGTAACAATCTGTGGCTTGATCTCCATTTCGGGGAAGTCTGCCGTTTCATTGAGCGTGGAGGGTGAATGCTTTTCTATGGTGCCCTTCTTGTTGTGTATCCGGCAAAGAACCCAGTCATCAAGCTGCAATATTAGCAAGCATCGACGTTAATCATCGAGGTTCCCCTATGAACTCGTCCAATTACATGGGCGGAACACCGAAAACGGTGAGAAGAAGGGAAAGACAGTAAATTACCCTTGAGTTCTTCTTCTTGCCAGCGGATCGATCGATGTTGGCGAGGCGGTACTCGTGCATGATCCAATTGGTCTTCACTCCTCTCGGAGCTTTCCCGGCGTAAAACACAAGGGCCTTTTTTATGCCGAGCGTCTTGGGGCGGCCGATGGGCTTATCAGCTCCGGTTGCCTTCCAATACCCGGTTCCGGCTGCCCGGTTCGGCCGTGATCCGTTGGGGTACTTGCGGTCCCTGGGAGAAAAGAAGTACCATTCTTTTTCGCCGTACAGAGCCATTTCTGCGATTCAAAGCCAAAATCCATCAGAAATCATAACCCTCAGCAGACAATCAAATGGTTTCGAATTCACGAGAGATCTTGAAGGCTAGTCAACCAGAGTCAAAATCATCATGCTTAATCCTTGACAACGAGAAATCAAATTAAGAAATCACCCCTCTTCTTAACCCACATGTCAAAATGAAAAGTTCAAACTGTCGAGAAATGCATTTCTTACTACAGTGACAAATCCAAATAAAGAACGGATTTTTTCACAAGAAAATCACCCAAGAATTGGCAAAACTCGTTGACCCATTTCTCAGAATGGTATGATTCACCAAAACCAACACGAGCAGAAACAGAAATTGTTCAGGAACAGAGCCTGGAGAAGCAGAGGAACGGTCTGAAAGTTACCTGGGAGGACCCAAGGGTCGAACTTGTAGAGATCGATCTCGGCAATGAAGGGAACGGAGATGGCGTGCGAAGCGCACTTGCGAATCAGGTAATCGTTCACCAACTCGTCGTCCGTGGGGTGGAACCTGAACCCCGCTGGTAACTCCAACTGCGCCCTCTTCATCTTCTCTCTCTCTCTCTCTCACTCTTCTCAACTCTGTCGACTCTGCGTTCTGCTACGACTCTGCGGTCCCTGCTTTTCGCTTCCAAGCTTTGAACTCCTTCAACTTTCGAACTCGAATCCACACAGAAACACGAGAAGACCAGGGATTTATATATGGAAATTCAGACACGTGGGACGGAGGATCCCGCACAGCGACCGGTCGACTGGGCAATCACAGGCCGACACTTGTGGGAGAACTCCGGTTATGTCATGGCATCCGTCAGCTAATCTGTCTGGACTCGGCGAATGGGTTGAGGGGAGGGGCAGTTAAGGTAATTTAAATGGTCCCTTGCGACTCCTTGAAAGTTGCTCTCCCTGCCCTTTTGGCCCTTGTGGAGTCAAAAACCTTGTCCTTTTGGCAATAGATATCGTGCCATGTTACCCCCTACAATAAAATCCTAGACAGATATGTCATCCAATATTAAGACCTTAGTCTTGAATTTTCGGGATTCTGTGTTTTAGTTTACAAACCACATCAATATACACTTTAAGACTCTTGAGATATAAAAAAAATTTCATTCATGACTTCATAAAATAACAAGTAGAGAGCATGTCAAGGAAATTTACGCATTTTACCGACATCTTATATTCTCAAGTTTGAATTAAAATCACATTTATTTTCATCAATCGATTAAAGTGTTATGTGAAAATCTAAACGAAACATATATGAGGTAACATTTTAATTTTGTTTTTTGGCCAATCAATCTTGTTTTCACTGGGTCTTGCCAAATTGGCGATATGGGCATAGGGTAAAGATCATCAGAGCATATGCGGCTATACGACCTACCCCAATAGATAGCAGAGAAGTCAAAGGAGGTGGATATTCTAGTTTTTTTCCTGCGAATTAACTGGGGATACTTTTGATAACTTTCGGCGGCTTTACTACGAAGGTCAAGCAACGTGAAAGGTGGTGAGATTTTGACCATATTTGACTACGGTTGCACATTAAAATATCTAATATATAAAGTATTTTTGGGGCTATGGCAGTATCATATCACTCGTGCTATTAAGCAACATAAATGGCATGATTACCTCTCACCCAGACAGTGGATCTTCAGTGAAATAAACCAGTCATATATCAAAAGTCAACAAGTTACAAAAGCCAAATACATTTAAAAATTCAAAACACTTTGATGCAGTTGAAGCCAATGGGAAAATCCACAATAGAGATCTATCGATTGGGGATTAAAATTTCACCAGAAGAAAAGCTGTTGTCCTGAAAGATTTTTGTCGGGAGCTATATTTATATAGTGGTAATTGATAACACCACATCCCTTTTCATGATATTAGTAACATAATAAAAGATGCACGAGTTCGAGGTGTTAAAAGTATATACGAGTTATCAATTCCTTAGTTAGTTGCAATTTTAGGTCATAATGATTCCTAGAGAAGGAACTAAAATAAATAATTAAGGGTGTGTTTGTTTTTTGAAAATGAATAATTTAAAAAATATTTTCCTATAAATAATCGCTTATATTGCTTAAAATAATTAGTTAAAGAAAAATATTTTTAAGTGTTTAAACATTTTCATGAACAGTGCAAATTTTTTGTTTATTTATTTTTATAAATAATACAAATAATCATTTTTAGAAAAATATGTTTGAAATAATTCAATTTATACAAAACAAACGAAGCTTAGGAAGATCTCAATTTCATCGAAATGATTATTGGGTCTTCTAGGTTTAACGCATATGCAACTGGGCCTAGTCAAAGGGACACCTAACGAGATTTAGAAGACAGAGGGTTGTTTGCTTCGGGTTTACTAATAATTAAGTATGTTTGGCCAAAAAAAAAAATTATAATAAGGCATGATCCAAGGCGGCTTTTATATAATCAAGCAACATATCGTTTTATCAAGTCAATCAATACTAAAGGTATCCAATGAAAGGGAGTAGATAAATAAAGAAATACGGAAAATAGTGAAGTAGGAGCTTCTGCTCCGACCAGGTATTTGTCGATGCTAGAAAAAGAGGAAGGAAGTCATTGTCTAGTTAGGACGGGTTGATGTGAGTGACGTGTTCCATGAGCTAATTGTACTTAGATTGTGCCCCTAGTTTTTGCATTATATTGTGCAATGAATTGAACTCCATTTATTTTGTAAATAATGAATGATTCAAAAAATATTTTCCTAAAAGTATTTGTTTATATTACTTAATGTAATTAGTCAATGAAAAACTTTTTTTTTATCGACAATAACTATGTCTAATATATTTGGTTCATTCATTGCACAAACAAACATTTTTAGTAAAATATTTATGGAATCATTTATTTTTTTCTGAGCCAACACACCCATTTGGTACAAATCTTTCCCTTGGCCATATGTAATTATCACATTGTTGGAATAAAGAGGTTCTTTAGTTGAGCACATTCATATTTCAAAAAAGATTCGACATATTAGTGGCATTGTGTTTGTCCAGACACCAAAAAACTTTGTTCAACTTACAAAAAGAGAATGAGGACAAGTAGATATTAATTACTACTCCAAAACATTAAGGTTTATCATAAATAAGACGTGAACCTCTTGGGATTAATTATTCTAAAAAACGTCATATTTAACCCAATATATATATATATATATATATATATTTGTAATATGTAATATGAATAAACGTTTAGAGCTTTTGAGCACCCGAATAATTCTCATTGAGCATAATAATTCTTCTTCCCCCACACATTGAGTAATTATGGAGACAAACGAATCTGTGCTCCATAAGGTGGCTCTAAGAGAATGCATATAATATAGTGATTTGAATCAGAGGTTGAACGAGAAAGACCGGCACACTTACCACCTAAGCAAAAACTATGCATCAATCAAACCCTTGAAGTCATGCATTGTCGATTGTGGGTATGGCTCATGAATCAAAGATCGCATGTTTAAACCGCACCACTTGCATGCAAATTCTTTTGAGTTGGGTCTCCCACATAGGTCAAAAGCCCAAACTTGCTGGTTCATAGAACTTGCAACTGTTTTATGGGTTTCTAAGAGTGCACATGGTAATGTTTTTGTTTCCGAAAACAATTTCTACTCAAAAACAATTTTTTTTTTTTAAATTTCTATTCCCTAGACAAGTTTCTGAGCATTTGAAAACATTTGAAAGATTTGAAAGAAGAAATCGGAAAATGGTTAAAATTTTTAGCTTCTCAATTTCTGAAATAGAAATTGAGAAATCAATTTCGCAGAAATCAAATTTCTATTTAAAGGAACATATATGCGTTTGGTACAATCTTAAATTTTTTTGTGACTTAGGATTTCTTTTAATTTGTTAATAATTTTATTACAAATTTCTCTTTCCTTTTTTTATTTTTCTTATTCTTCCTCTACTTGATCGCCAACTTGGGTGGAGCCTTGTCACCCACCAATGAGGTCCCCTCGAGCCTTGTCGTGACTTGGTGATGCTCGACCTTGCCCAGCCATCACGAGATCGATGTCGCCTGGCCGGGCAAGTTCCAAACTCACCCAGCCACAATGAGACTTCATTGAGGCTAGCAACCGATTAGGGGAAGAAGAGGAGGAAGAGAAAAGGAAAGAAAAGAGAAAATGCTCATTTCTTGAGTTGTTCCCAAGAACAAAAAAAAAAAAAAATTGTTTCTTGTTTCTATTTCATATCTATTATTAAGAATAAAAGCCTACACAAACATATTTCTATTCTAGAGAATAAAAGAAAAAGAAAAAGAGAGAGAAACAAAAACATTACCAAACACGTCCTATGTAGTCGAGCTTTCATACTCATGCCTTTGGAGGGTGCATCAAATTATATGTCAAGTCGCTAGCAGACAACCATGTTATGATGTCACGAAGAAACTAGTGGGATTCTTGTTGATTTTAAAGGAAAAGTTATGAAGAGAAAGGAACGAGGGGCATGTGTTTTAGGATTAGGTGGAAGAAAACATGTAACCTCTCGTTTTCCCGCCAAAATAAAAGAAATTATTATTTAATTTTCTAAAAATTATGAAAAATTAAATGTATGTGAATTTACTCGTCGACATTCACATTAGATTTTTTTTTTTTTCAATGAACGAAAATATGTAGATTGTGAAATTTTTGATAATAAAAAAGTGGAAAAGCAAAAGATGATAAACGCGCGTGGCTCGGTACATATATGATGTGAGCCCAAGATTTGTCTATTTTGGCTGACAACCAGGAGCAGCCGGTCTCCCGTCAGGCCTGGTCAAAACATAAAATGGCAAAAAGTCTTTGCTTGGGCCTCACGTCGTCGACAGCAATGAAACCTTAATTAGATAAAAAGTATCAGCTTTTCTTTTTTTCTTTTTATTTTTCCCTTAAACTGAAAAAAGATAAAGATAAAACATGGAAGCTTCGGGTTCTCCTAGGAAAGGAACGAAGTCCTTTGTCTTGTCCAGGTGACGTCTTGCATGACGTCGTGGATCCAGAAGCCTCGTCGATGTTACCTGCCGCCCGCCTCCGACGAGACAGGAACCTTGAAATTCGCCGTCGATTCACTGTTCGATCTTCTTTTCCATGGGGCGTTTTTACGCTCTTGCATGGATTATTACTAGTCGTGGGCCCACCCTAAATCTTTGTGGGGCCCTCTTGTCCTCCCTTACTTCTTTTTTAAGGATCAATACATCGAATCGAAATTCATGTGTTATTTGTGTAATCATCCTTAAAACTAATAGGATCTTCCAAGTAGCTATGCTGAATTTAACCTATCTATTAATAGATTTTAGAAATTTATTATAGCTTACGATTAGATATGCTTTTCAGGTGTTCTCAAGTCTTTTAATCAATGTGATTGAATTGATCAAGTCTTATTATTCTTGGTCGCTAAAAGCGTGCACGAAAAATTTATGGAACATAAATCAATTTTTAGTCATAAATTAATTTCTCAATTTCTATTTTTTAGATGAATTTATGAACAAAGAAACACGTATAATAACAACTCAAGTTTTCTATTTTTGGAAAAATGCTAGTGGTGAGCGGTCAATGTCCAATGTGCAACGGTTAGCAACCAGCAGTGAGTGGGCGGTGTCCAGCAGCCAACATCTAGTATCCGTCATATCACAGGGGGGGTGAGAGGCGGGCAATGACGAGTAAATGATGAAAGAGTTTTTATTTCTCACTTTTTATTTTGATTTCTACGTCAAATCTATTTTTGTAATATAAATCTTTTCAAAAAAAATGAAATTACATTACCAAATAGATTTTTATTCCAAACCTATTTCGGAGAACAAAAAAAACAAAAAAAAATAGAGAAATAAAAATTTTGTGATGCGAGCTCTAAGTGTCCTTTTCAATGATGCGACAGGATTGATAAAATGTGAGAAATACTTGCTAAAACAATCGTGCTACGCCGCGTTAGTATAGTCTTGAAAAATAAATAAATCAGGGATGGAGATGGTGGTAGCCGATGTAATATGTAGGGGAACAAATTGAGACGAGTTATACCCCTCGAGCAAAAAACAGGGAGCCCTTATCCTTAGCTTTTTAACACAACGATTATCCAAATTAAAGATGGCCCCTTTCTATTAATGACCTTTCCTTGTCCAATACATGAATCCATGCACGGTGAAATTATCACTTGTTCATGTCGGTCGCCGTTGTCGCCTTTGTGTCGGATGATGAAAGTGTAGTGTGGCCTGGGTGAAATGAACCACGTGCTTTATTGATTTATTTTCGTTTTTCATAATGTTCATTCCTGAACCTCTCGACGTATAGACATGAACCTGCCCCACAAAAAGTCTAAACAGGGGGGGGCAAAATATAATCAACTTGGGTCTAGAAGCATCCGATTCTTTACATCATTTGACCTGAAAATGTAGCTGTTTTCTCCCACTTATTTTGGGCAAATGCCACCGCGACTACACAAGTAATTTCAAACAGGTGTTTCTAAGGATCTGTGAAACATAAATTGGCCCCCTTTGAACAACTCCATTCACTTGAATTTTCCACAGCAATGAATATTAAAACAATCTTCCTTCAATAAAATATTGAAACAATTTTGCTACAATGTTACAGCAAACAATTTCACTAAAGACTTTCATCAGGTATTTACAAGTTCCAAACCCATCAAGATCGCGGCACTTCTGCCGTGTCATCTCTTGGCCAATTTGGAGCCGGACAGATTACTTGCACCGTGTTATTGGATGCACCTCAACGCTTTGCTCCTCTCTCTGGCAAAACCCAGCAAAGCAAAATCCCTGGACTCTAGTCTATAGCCCCCACATGAGCAATTAGTGCAAGACAGAGATGGTCTTGATTAATCACCGCGCCAGTGGATCATGCAATTTCAATGTGTAGCAACCCGAATGGACTCAATCAGAATGACTGCTGCAAGTACATGGACATGTCCTCGAGAGGCGAGAACTGATCCAACTGAAACTGTCCTTGCACGAGAGCGTCGTCCAAGAAGTCATCCATTGAGCCGAACTGGAAATCGAGGGCCTTCTCCCAATCGTCCCACTTTACCTCGCTCTGCACTTCCTTCTCGCAAGCTGAGCCTGGGGACGCCGCGTGCTCCGAGCAGCTAGAATCCGTGTGCAGCTTGGGTAAAAACTCTGACGAGTCCGTGTACATGTGATCTGTAGTCATCGGCGAATCCGCATATTGTGGAGATGTGTACGGGTTCAGCGCCGCCGGCATAACAATCTGTGGCTTGATCTCCACTTCGGGGAAATCTGCCGTTTCATTGAGCGTGGAGGGTGAATGCTTTTCTATGGTGCCCTTCTTGTTGTGTATCCGGCAAAGAACCCAGTCATCAAGCTGCAATATTAGCAAGCATCGACGTTAATCATCGAGGTTCCCCTATGAACTCGTCCAATTACATGGGCGGAACACCGAAAACGGTGAGAAGAAGGGAAAGACAGTAAATTACCCTTGAGTTCTTCTTCTTGCCAGCGGATCGATCGATGTTGGCGAGGCGGTACTCGTGCATGATCCAATTGGTCTTCACTCCTCTCGGAGCTTTCCCCGCGTAAAACACAAGGGCCTTTTTTATGCCGAGCGTCTTTGGGCGGCCGATGGGCTTATCAGCTCCGGTTGCCTTCCAATAACCGCTTCCGGCTGCCCGGTTCGGCCGTGATCCGTTGGGGTACTTGCGGTCCCTCGGAGAAAAGAAGTACCATTCTTTTTCGCCGTACAGAGCCATTTCTGCAATTCAAAGCCAAAATCCATCAGAAATCATAACCCTCAGCAGACAATCAAATGGTTTCGAATTCACGAGAGATCTTGAAGACTAGTAAACCAGAGTCAAAATCATGCTGCTTAATCCTTGACAACGAGAAATCAAATGAACAAATCACCCCTCTTCTTGACCCACATGTCAAAATGAAAAGTTCAAACTGTCGAGAAATGCATTTCATACTACAGTGACGAATCCAAATAAAGAACTGATTTTTTCACAAGAAAATCACCCAAAAATTGGCAAAACTCGTCGACCCATTTCTCAGAATGGGATGATTCACCAAAACCAACACGAGCAGAAACGAAAATTGTTCAGGAACAGAGCCTGGAGAAGCAGAGGAAGGGTCTGAAAGTTACCTGGGAGGACCCAAGGGTCGAACTTGTAGAGATCGATCTCGGCAATGAAGGGGACGGAGATGGCGTGCGAAGCGCACTTGCGAATCAGGTAATCGTTCACCAGCTCGTCGTCCGTGGGGTGGAACCTGAACCCCGCTGGTAACTCCAACTGCGCCCTCTTCATCTTCTCTCTCTCTTTCTTCTCAACTCTCTCTACTCTGCGTTCTGCTACGACTCTGCGGTCCCTGCTTTTCGCTTCCAAGCTTTTGAACTCCTTCAACTTTCGAACTCGAATCCACGGAGAGGCACGAGAAGACCAGGGCTTTATATATAGAAATTCAGACACGTGGGGTGGATGGATCCCGCGCAGCGACGGGTCGGAGTGGATGTATCTGGACCGAAAACGTGGGGAGGAAGGCGCAAAAGGCCACAACCGGAGCTCCTTCAGCAACAGGTGGCGAGCGCGGCCAAGACAAGTTGAGTGCCGACTGGTCAATCAAAGGCCGACACGTGTGGGAGGACTCGGATTATGTCATGGCGTCCGTCAGCTAATCCGTCTGAACTCGGCGAATGGGTTGAGGGAGGGGGGCAGTTCAGGTAATTTGAATGGTCTCTTGCGACTCCTTGAAAGTTGCTCTCCTTGACCTTTTGGCCCTTCATGGAGTCAAACCCTCGGTTCTTTCGGCAACAGATATCGTGCCATGCTACCCCACACAATGAAATCCGAGACAGATAAGTTATCCAATAAGGGTAATTCTAGCATGATGGTCTCACCGTCTCATGGTCAAAGAATTACGCTATTGGATTGGGAAATATCCAATAATAAAATCTTAACATTGACTTTTCAAACGACTGTGTTTTAATTTGTAAATCAATTTACATTTTAAATCTCTCAAGACATAAATATTCTCTTATCCACGAGTCCATGAATGACCAATGTAGAGCGTGTCAAGGAAATTTACCCATTTTATTGGACATCTTATATTCTCATCAATATTAATATACTTGATCGCAAAGGTTGAAATAAAATCACATTTGCCTTCATCAATTGACTATTGTGATGATTAAAATATATTATCTTTTGGCCAATCATCTTATTTTCACTAGGTGTTGTCAAATCGGCTATATGAGCATAGGTTAAAGATCATCAAAACACCAATGGCTCTATGACCTGCCCCACTAGACAGCAAATAAGTTAAAAGGAGGTGTATATTCTAGTTTTCTCCCGCGAATTTACTGAGGATGGTTTGATAACTTTCAGCGGTTTTACTACGAAGGTCAAGCAACGGTGGAAGGTGGTGAGATTTGGACCATAATGACCACGGTTGCACATGAAAATATCTAATATATTAAACATTTTTGGTGACGACAAAAAAAAAAAGTCTTTTTGGGGCTATGAAAGTATCAAATCACTCGTGCTACTAAGCAACAGAAATGGCATGATTACCTTTCGCTTTGACAGTAATTCTTTAGGGAAAAAAAACCAATCAAATCTCCAAAGTCAACAAGGTACAAAAGCGAAATACATGTAAAAAGTCAAAACACTTTGACGCAGTTGAAGCCAACGGGAAAATCTACATTAGATATCTATCTATTGGGGATTAAAATCCCACCAGAAGAAAAATTATTTGTTCTGAAAGATTTATTTCGGGAGCTACATTGGTTTTTGATTACACCACATCCTTTTTCATGATATTAAAGAGGTAAGAAAAGATGCATGAATCGTAGGTGTTAGAAATATACACAAGTCATCGATTCCCCAACTAGTTTTATGGTATGCGTTCTCCTCCATTTCCTATTAAAGAAATGTCTTTTATCAAATTTCTTAGTGGGTTATAAATATTGATATTACCTTCGTGCAAATTTAACTAAATGTAAATAAAAGTGATTTCTTGTAACCCAATCAATTAGAAAATTGGTTTTAGGAGATTTTTTCCAATAAGGGATGGAAGAAAATATGATTTTCCTAAGAATCAATGTTGTCACCATGAATAACTCAATAGATATAATGAGTTTATGTAACCCAAGAAAATATGATTTTCCTAAGAATCAATGTTGTCACCATGAATAACTCAATAGATATAATGAGTTTACGTAACCCGGCCTAACAGAAGAAAAGGAAGAATGGATTCTATAAGAGAATAAAACCACAATTTAGCTGAGGATTTACTTATGCCAAAACAAACATACAAGCAGAGCGACTGCTGGTCTATAACCACAAATTCATCCGAACTTTAACTCGAGTCTTAATCATTTGATCAATAAGGTTAAAAGAGTATGTTTTATTGTGATATTAGTTCATCATTATCTTTCTTTGTCATGATTAATTTGTGCTTATCAAATACAATAACTCACATTCATCAAACATTCACACATATTCAGATAGGTATATTGAGGCGATGAGGGCATGGAATAAGGCCGGAGACATTAATCCTTTCCTTTATTTTAGTAAATTGATATACCAAAGGTTATTATAAATTGCAATTGTGGGTAATAATGATTTCGAGAGAGGGAACCAAAACAAGTAATTAAGGGTGTGTTTATTTCTCGGAAGATGAATGATTTGAAAAATATTTTCCTATAAATAATTGCTTATATCACTTAAAATAATTAGTTGATAAAAAATATTTAATTATACATTTAAATATTTTCATGAACGATAATAATATTTTTCGTTCAATCATTTTTGTAAACAACACAAGTGATTATTTATAGGATAATATTTTTAAAATTATTCAATTTTCACGAAACAAAATAAGCTTAAGAGGGCCTTAATTTTGCCGAAATGATTCTTAGGTCTTCTAGGTTTAACGCATGTGCAATTGACTTAGTCAAAGTGGCATCTGACGAGATGTAGGAGACAATGGGGTTGTTGGCTTTGGGTTTACTAATAATTAAGTATGATTGGCCAAAAACAATTATAATTAAGCATTATCCAAGGCGGCTTTCATATAATCAACCAATTATCGTTTTATCAAGTCAATCAAAATTAAATGCGGATACACAAAGAAAAAGAGATACGGAAATATTGATGTACAAGCTTCTGGACGGACCACTAATTTACAAAATTAATTTGTCGATGCTTGAAAAAGAAAAAGGAAGTCATCGTCTGGTTAGGACACGAGGTTGATGTGAGTGACGGGTTCCATGAGCTAATTATTCTTAGCTTGTGTCCATTTTAGTTTTTCTCGTGCAATGGAATCCAACTCTATGTATTTCATAAAAAATGAATAACTCAAATAATATTTTCTTTAAAATAATTACTTATATCATTTGAAATAATAAATTAATGAAAAATATTTTTTATTATCGACAATAACTTATATCCAACATTTTTGTGGATGTTGAAAATGTTTTTAATTAATTCATTTTTATAAGTGATATTAACAATCATTTTTAGGAAAATATTTTTCAAATTATTCATATTTCTTAAACCAAACACACCCAATTGCTACAAGTCTCTCCCTTGGCCATGTGTCGTTATCACATAGTGGGAATAAAGTAGTTCTTTTGGTTGAGCATATTCATATTTCAAAGAAGATTCGACATAGTAGTGGCGTCATGTTTATCCTGACATCAGAAAACTTTGTGAAACTTACAAAAAGAGAACGAGGACAAGTATATATTAATTACAATTCCAAAACATTAGGGTTTATCAAAAATAAGACGGGAACCTCTTAAGATTAATTATGCCAAAAAAACGTCATATTGAACTCAATAATTTTTTTTCTAGTATGAATGAACGTTTGGTGCTTTTGAGCACCCAAGTAATTTTCATTGAGCGTAACAATTCTTCTTCCCCACACATTGAGTAATTACCGGAAATAGATGAATTTGTGCTCCTTAAGACGGCTCTAAGAGAATGCACAAATGTTGTGTTTTGAACGAGAAAGACAGCCTCACTTTCCATCTAAGCAAAAAACTATGTATCAATCAAACCCTTTGAGTTATGCATTGTTGATTGGGGGTGTGGCTCATGAATTGGAGGTCATATGCTTAAATCTCACCACTTGCATACAAATTCCTTTGAGTTAGGTCTCTCACGCAAGTCAAAATCCCGGACTTACTAGTATATATAACTTGTAGCTATTTTATGGGTCTTTAAGGGTGCGAATAATAATCATTTTACTTCTATTCCATAATTATTTTTCTATTCCAAACTTATTTCTAGAATAAAATACATTCGATAAAATTATTTCATTTTTCTATTTCTAGAATAGATTTCTACTTCAGAAATAAATTTGAAACATAAATCAGAACTAAATTTTTTTTACTTGTTTATTTCTAGAACAAAAATGAGAAATAAAAATTATTCTCATTATTTATCCTCACTATTAGTCGATTGCTCATCCGTTGTCACCGGCCTTTGTTCACCGTTCGTTGTCGCCACTCCTCGTCGTCGGTCGCCGCCGCCGTCGGAAGGGAAAATTTTTGTGTTGTTATCAAACGCGTATTTTTATTTAGAAACTCATCCAAAAATAAAAATAGAAAAATTTATTTTTTTCTAGAAATTAATTTATGGTGGTTATCATTCGCGCACTAAATAGTTATGCTTTCATACTCATACTTTTGTCAAGTTGCTAGCAAACAAACCATATTTTGTTTTTTGGTCGAAAAACAAACCATATTATGATGTCACGAAGAAACTAATGGGATCCTCGTCAATTTTAGAGGAAAAGTTGCGTAGAGAAAGAAATGATGGGCATATGTGTTTAGGATTAAGTGGAAGCAAAACATATAACATCTCGCTTTTCTGTCAAAATAAAAGAAATTATTATTCAAATTTCTAAAGATTACAAAAATTAAATATATGTGAATTTATGTGTTGATATTCACATTAGATTTTTTTTTTTAAATGAGAGAAAATACGTAGATTGTAAGAATTTGATTAATAAAAAAGTGGAAAAGCAAAAGATAATAAACGCACGTGGTTCGATACATACGATGTGAGCATAAGATTAGTCTATTTTGGCCAACAAAACCAGGAGCAGCCGGTCTCCGGTGAGTCCTGGTCAAAACTCAAAATGGTGAAAAGTCATTGCTTGGGCCTCGCATCATTGACAACAATAAAACCTTTATTAGATAAATATCAAGTTCATCCAATCGACCAGCTTTTCCTTTATTTTTTATTTTTTTTCCCCTTAAACTGAAAAAAAGAAAAAGATAAAAGAGGCATCGGAAGCTTCGGGTTCTGCCAGGAAAGGGACGAGAAGTCCTTTGTCTTGTCCAGATGACGTCTTGCATGACTTTAATGGCCCGTGCTAGCAAGTGACGTGGTGGATTCGGAAGCTTCGTCGATGCTGCCCCCGGCCCGCCCCCAGCAAATACATGAGCCTTGGGATTCGTCCTGGATTGACTCTTGGATCTCCTTTCCCATTGGATGTTTCTTATGCTTTTTGCATGAAATATTACTAATCGTGGGACCCTCCCAAATCTTTGTGGGCCTCCCTTATCCCCCTTTTAACTTTTCTCCCCCAAAATAAAGCCTGCCCATTGTAAAACTACGGAAAAATGACACAAATAATCATAATATCGAATATATCATCCTCAAATTTTTAATTAATGCTACTTGATTCATGAGCTTCTAATAATGTAGTTTTTCAAATATCTTCCTATAGTGTAAAGACAAGATTTAACTTGAACATAGTACAAATTAAAAATTCAAGAACTATATTACAAGTTGAATTAAAGTTAATGGATCACATTATACATCAGGCCAAAATTTATGTACCATTTGTATAATTTTCCTTAAAACTAATAGGATCTTCCAAGTAGCTTATCTGTTAATGGATTCTAAAAAATTACTATAATTCACAATCAAATACATTTTTCAAGTGTTCTCAGGTCTTTTAATTAATGTGATTGAAGTGATTGAGTCTCATTGTTCTTGGTAGCTAAGTGTCCTTTTCACTGGCATGATGAACGATAAAATGTGGCAAACGTTTGATAAAACAATTGTGTTATGCCGCATTAGTATAGTCTTGAAAATGAATAAATCAGGGATTGAGATGATTGTAGCTGATGTGATATGTAAGAGGACAAATTGAGACAATTCATATACCTCAAGAGCAAATAACAGGGAGCTCTTATCCTTAGCATTTGAACGCAATGATAATCCAAATTAAAGATGGCCCCTTTCTAATAATGACCTTTCTTTGTCCAATATATGATCCGTGCACGGTGGAATGGTCGCTTGTTCATGTCGGCCGTCGTTGTTGTCTTTGTGTCGGATGATGAAAGTGTGGTGTGGCCTGGGTGAAATGAACCATGTGCTTTATTTATTTATTTTCTCTTTTTCACATTGTTCATTCCTTATTTATTTTCTTTTTCCGTATTTTGAATAACCAACTAGACATTGTCTCTTACCAAAAAAAAAAAAAAAAAAAAACTAGACATTGTCATACTATTTGTTATACTGATTTTATAAACCGTATCTTTAGCATTTTGAATTATCATATATTTATGAGCAATCTCTCGATGTGTAGACATGAACCTCCTCCACAAAAAGCCTAAAAGACGGGGCAAAATATAATGAACTTAGGTCAAGAAAGGGTTTTTTTTTTTTTTTTTTTTAATGTTTTGAACTGCAAATGTAACCGGTTTCTCCACTGTTCTTAGGCAAATGCCCCCGCGACTGCATAAGTACTTTTGAATAATTGCTGAATCAAATAAATTGTAAATGTCAGTGGTTGATCGTAAAACTTTTGAAATTCCATCTTGTGGCACTTCGTATAAGAGTTATGGAAAAATACAAGAAATTATGACCCGGCACAAAAATCCTGTCTCTCAATGAAACATAGAACTGTCCCTTTTGAACGAACTCCATTCAATTAAATTTTCGACAGCAATGAATATTAAAACAATCTTCATTAAATAAAAAATCGAAACAATTTTGGTACAATGTTACAGCAAATAGTTTCCGTAGAGACTTTCATCAGCTATTTACATGAGACGATAGTCAACACGATCCTAAAACCTCAAGATTGCGGCGCTTCTGCCGGGTCATCTCTCGGCCAGTTTAGAGCCAGGCAGATTGCTAACACTCTGCTACTGGATGCACCTCAACGTTTTGCTTCTCTCTCTGGCAAAACCCAGCAAAGCAAAATCCCTGGAGTAACTCTAGTCTATAGCCCCACGTGAGCAATTAGTCCAAGACAGATTGTCTTGATTAATCACCGTGCCAGTGGATCATGCAATTTCAATGTGTCGCAACCTGAATGGACTTAATCAGAATGACTGCTGCAAGTACATGGACATGTCCTGAAGAGGCGAGAACTGATCCAGCTGAAACTGTCCTTGCGCGAACGCATCTTCCAAGAAGTTATCCATCGAACCGAACTGGAAATCAAGGGCCTTCTCCAAATCGTCCCACTTAACCTCGCTCTGCACTTCCTTCTCGCATGCTGAGTCCGGGACACCGCATGCTCCGAGCAGCTAGAATCCGTGTGTAGCTTTGGTACCGACTCCGATGAGTCCGTGTGGATGTGATCTGTTGTCATTGGCGAATGGCCATATTGTGGAGCTGTGTAAGGGTTCAGCGCCGCTGGCATGACAATCTGCGGCTTGGTCTCCATTTCCGGGAACTCTGCCAGTTTATTGTGCGTGGAAGGGAAATGCTTCTCTATGATGCGCTTCTTGTTGTATATCCGGCATAGAACCCAGTCGTCAAGCTGCAATAATAGCAAGGATCGACGTTAATCATTGAGTCTCATTTATGAATTCTTCCAGTTACAGGTCTGGGAACACCAAAAACGGTTAGAAGAAGGGAAAGACAGCACTTACCCTCGAGTTCTTCTTCTTGCCGGCAGATCGATCGACATTGGCGAGGCGGTACTCATGCATGATCCAATTGGTCTTCACTCCGCTTGGAGATTTCCCAGCGTAAAACACTAGAGCCTTTTTTATGCCGAGCGTCTTCGGGCGGCCGATTGGCTTATCGGCCCCGGTCGCCTTCCAATACCCGGTTCCGGCTGCCCGGTTTGGCCGTGACCCGTTGGGGTACTTGCGGTCCCTCGGAGAAAAGAAGTACCATTCTTTTTCGCCGTACAGAGCCATTTCTGCAATTCCAAGCCGAACTCCATCAGAAATAATTTTCTTAAATTCACAAGAGATCTTGAAAAGTAAAAAATCAGAGTCAAAACCATCATATTTGATCCTTGACGATGAGAAAGCAAATGAAAAAGTCAACTACTTTTTTCTACCCACATGTCCCAATGATAAGCTCAAACTCTCGAACGTTGGACCTCTCAAAAGCATCAGATGAGGACTAGAGAATTCATATTACGGTGACAATTCCAACTAAAGAACGAAATTTTGACGACAGAATTAAAAGTGACAAAACTCGTCGACCCATTTCCCAGAATGGGATGATTCACCAAAATGAACACATGCAGAAACAGAAATTGTTCAGAAACAGAGCCAGGAGAAGCAGAGGGAGCGGGTGAAAGTACCTGGGAGGTCCCAAGGGTCGAACTTGTAGAGATCGATCTCGGCAACGATGGGGACGGAGATGGGTTGCGAAGCGCACTTGCGAATCAGGTAATGGCTCACCAGCTCGTCGTCCGTGGGGTGGAATCTGAACCCCGCAGGCAACGCCAACTGTGCCTTCTTCATCTTCTCTGTCTCTTTCTCTCTTCTCAACTCTGTTCGTCTTCTTCGGCGACTCTGTTGTCCGTGCTCTCTTTTCTTCCAAGTTCAACTTTCGAAGTCGAATCCACACACAGAGACACGAGGCGACCAGGGGTTTATATACAGGCACGACCTCTGCCAACTGGGGGTAAATTCACACGTGAGGTAGACAGATCCCACGCAACGACCGGTCGGAGTGTATCTAGATCGAAAACGTGGGGAAGGGGGGAAGAAAAGGCAACAACACGAGGCCTTCGTTAGCAAAAGGTGGTGAGCGCAGCCTAGGCAGTTGGGTCAATTGGCCAATCACAGGGGCTACACTCGTGGGAGGACTCTCCGGTTCTGTCATGGCGTCCGTCAGCTAATCTGTCTGGACTCGGGGAATGGATAGAGGCGAGTGGCAGTAGCGGTAATTTGAATGGTCTCTTGGGACTCCTTGAACGTGGCTCTCCTTGCCCTTTTGCCCCTTCGTTGGTTTCAACCCATCTCCTTTTGGCAAAAGATATCGTGCCATGTTGCCCCCACAATAAAATATTAGACACGACCCTTTCAAAAGGACCGTGTTTTAGTTTTCACACCACATCGATCTACCCACATAATTTATGAAATAGCAAGTGGAGAGCATATTAGTGAAATGAACTCATCATGTTGGATATCTTTGTATTATCATATTATGTTCGTAACGGTATATCCAGATTGTGAATTTTGAAATAAAAGTTACATTCATTTGCATCACAGTTGAAATGATGAAAACTTTTAGTCACATAACTGGGAGCATGCAATTGTACATGCATTATTTTTTCATTTCTTTCTCATCTCATTTTAATTTCGTTTTGCAGCAAATCATTTTTCACTAGGACTTGCCCTGGCTATACGAGCATAGGTTATTGATCGTCAAAGCATATATGGCTATATGACCTAGCCCACTAGATAGCAAAGAAATCAAAGGAGGTGGATATTCTAGTTTCTCCTGCGAATTATCTGGGGACGGTTTTTATTAACTTTCGGCAGCTTTACTTTGGAGGGTCGAACAACGCTAGAAGAAAGTGGAGATTTTGACTTCATTTGACCAATGTTGCCCATTAAAATATACATACTGAACAATTTCTGGGCTATGAAAGTATCAATTGCTCATGAATATCTTGATTACTACTCGCTTTTGAGAGTGGTTCATTGGTGAAATCCATCAAAGCTCAAAAGTCACAATTTACAAAAGCCAGATACCAGGTAAAAAGACAAGACACTTCACACAGTTGAAGCCAATGGAAAAATCAACGTTAGAGATCAACCGAGGATCACAATTCCGCAAGAGGAAAACAGTTTTTGTCCTTAAGAGTGTTATGTCGGGAATTATATAAAATGTCATGTCACTTTATATATCTAATTATGACAGCACCATATCCTTCTTATGATGTTAATGAGGTCAGAAAGGATGCACATATCTGATATGTTTGAAATACAAACAAGTCATTGTTTTCTTCCATCTCTAATGGAAGAAATTCCTCTTATCAAATCTCAAATTAGTAGGTTATAAATATTGATATTACTCTCATGCAAATTTAATTAAGAATAACTATATGTGATGTCTTGAAACTTGCCTAGTCGGAAAATTGGTTTGAGAAGATTTCATCCAATTAGAGATGAAGGAAAATATGATTTTCTCGAGGATCAATATCGTCACCACGGAAAACTAGCCCAACAGATCAAATAAGTTTATGTAACCATGCCTCACCTAAAAGAGAAACGAATTCTATAAGAAAATAAAACCATACTTCAGTTGAAGATGAACTTAAGCCAGAACAAACCTAAAAGTTGTTAAGGCTAACAATGTAATCTAGACAAAGAGAATAGGTTGTTTAAAAAAAAAATTAGAAATTTTTGCGGAAAATTTCAAATTGAACTTAGATATAAGCAGAAGCTACTTAAAAGTATTGGACGTGATATGTCTTTAACAGATGCAATGTGCTTATATCTAATGCGATATGTTTATATCCAATGCAATATGCTTCTATTAGAACAATATTGAAAAATGAGTAAAGAGATAGAAAAGATTGCATATAGAATTTATAGTGGTTCGGCTTATAGTAAATCTATGTTCACTCTATCATATTAACAACCACCCACAAAGTTGCGAGAAATTACAACGAAGCTCTCCCTGAAGCAACAACTCTGTACGGAGGGAGAAATTTGAACGGGCAGAAGCGAGAACAATAGAGCCTAGATAATATCAAGGTTTTCTCAATGAACGCCCACTCTTTTACTGTGGACTTCCAACTTGCCTTGAATTCTCTAGATAAACTTCCGATCTTCAATGTGAACTTTTGAAAAAGTCTTCAAAACGATTCAAGGAGCCGGTTTTGACATAATTGATGGCTAGAGAACGTGCAACTCAACTTTCTAGCAAGAGCATTAATTATTATGGTGTGCTGCATATATTTTCTTCCGGACTTCTTGTCCACCAAAGCTTCCTTAGTTCAAATTCGTTGCCTTTATTTTGAATTTCAAACATGGCGGCTTGTCATTAAACTTCAATTTTAAATGAAAATCATATCAAACGTGCGGGTCCTTTTTTTCTTTTTCTTTTTCTTTTTTTCAGGTAATGAAGACACGTCATAAGGTTGTCTATTAATATGGGTGACTGCTTACATCAGTAGTCCAATGTCTCTATTAACTAGGGGTGTGCATGGTTCGGGTGGATGGTTCCTGACCTAAAACCATAACCGCCCACTAAGGACTGGATTACGAAAAATTGGAACCGAGAACCACTTGTTAGTTGTATGGATCCACCTAAGAACATGAATGCCCCTATCCCCAAAGACGAGGATGACATGGAGAAGCCCAAGGAGGGGGAGGAGGAAGAGGGGAGGCAAAAGTGGGATGAGCCTAACAACAACAAGGACGACAGTGACAATGAATGCAGAGGCGGCGATGAGGATGGTGACGACATATGGAGAGAGTTCAAGTTCGGGGGAAGAGAATCGACTCATTGTTTCACCAAGTTCGGATTAGGACACGAAGGGAGATGAGCTAATCTGAAGATGAATAGGAGAGGAAGAGGGAGTTGGGGGACAGTTTGAACTGAGAGAGATGAGATGGAGTAGTAGAGCAGCAAACTAAGACAAGATGAAGATTGGAGTACTAAATTTTAAATTTGCTAATTTCGAAATTATTTCTAATATTAAAATTAATATATTATTATAATATAATCGATCTAGTTCAAGTGAGCAAGCGGATGGATCTACCAATGGAATTGGGAACCAAACCGGTATCCACGGGTCTCCATAAATTGGAACCAGGAACCGGATCGGTTCCCTTAAAAACCACCGGTTCCGGACGGTTCCAATCAAATTCTAAACGGTCCAGGTGGGTCTCGGTTAATTTGCACACCCTTACTATTAACAATAGAAACTATCTCTATCAGCGATCCGTTGCTTTTATTAACGTTATTTGTTGAAAATCAACTCTTGATCCATTATCTTTTAGTCCTTCTAAGTGTATTGACCATCACGATTAGCTATTCACTTAGCCACGGTCCTTCCTAGTCTTCAGACATCCCTTGCTTATATCGAACTTGTTCTCCTTCTATCTAGTCTAGACAGCTTATATCAACCTTTAAGCACAATACCTTATTCATCATTCTTAGGGGCAAGACGCCCCTTACTCCAACACACCATTTTAGGACACCGTTACTCTAGGTCTTCTTTTCAGCATGTCGTTTAATGAGTTTGTCGTGATTGATAAAATCAACTACCAAACTGGTTATATCAACAATCATGATGAACTCATAAATCCTGTTCTAGGCTTATTCACCGTAGATTGAGGTCCATCCAACTTCTACACACCTTGATGCCTAATACTTTCTCTCCCTTGATTAAGACAAAGTACTCCTTACTTATAGGCACTCCATTGAGTCTAACTGCATTTGCTTATTGGAACTTGACTAATAAAATGATATCCATTGATCGTCCTCAATATATCAACAATCAAGACTTCACTTGGATGTTCATCTTATCATGGAATATCCAAGTACTCAAAAAACATCAATGTTCTTCTCAACTTATTCACCTTGTAACAAAGTCCGTCTAACTTATAACTTCCCCATATATACTTCGAATACCTTCAATATTGACAATATATTCCTAATTTGAAATGTCACACCATCTATATATTGACTTGTGCATCTTTCAAATAAAAACATTATTTTGTCATCTTTAAAATGACATGAAAAGACTTTGGTACTAAAAAAAGAACAAAAATGCGTGTACCGCAAGACTTTGATTAATGAAAAAGGAAGAGTAAAAAGATGATAAAGACATATCGTGTGGGGGGGTTCAAACCACATGTGTTGTAAGGAAAAGTCTTCAAGACTATTCAAGGCTGCAACAACCGGGAGCAGCCAGTCTTGTCTCGGTCAAAATGGCGAAAAGTGTTGGTGCCTGGACCTCACGTCATCGCTAACGACTGGTGCCTGGACCGCACGTCATCGCTAACGACAAACCCTTAATTGGATAGCCATGGAAGCTTCGAGTTCTGCCTAGGAATGAAGCCCCTTTGTCTTGTCTTAATGACGTCGTGCAATGCGTCAATCGGCCGTGCACGTGACGTGGGCACGCACTCCCCTGGGAAGCTGCGTGGATACTGCCCCCCGGCAAGACAAAAAACCTCGTAGTCCTCGATTGACTCTCGAATCCCCTTTTCCCATGGATTTGTTTCTTATGCTTTTGCATGGATTTTTCGGTGATCGCGGGACCCTGTCTCCCCCGTTAATTCAGCAGCCAGTGAAGAAAAACAGAAAAAAAGTTGTCACTCAGAAAGTGGGGCGGTCAAATAGATTGAAAATGGGTTGATTTATCCATTTAATCCATTTAAACTTATTTTTCATATAATATTTATTTAAAGACCCACTTGACTCAATCCATATTATCAAAATACATTAATATATAACTCAATTTAGAAAAGCCTATACTTATTATACTTAATCATTAAATCAACTTTAAATTCTTCATGATGTCACTTAGATAAAAACTTCACGTCAAATTAAAAATTAGATTAAACAATAAAAAATAGTAAGTTAAATAAAAAAAAACAGAAAAAAAAAACTATAAATTGAAATACTTTCAAACCACTCAAGAAAGTTCGATCAATTCACCATTGGCACAAAATAACATGCAATGATGTATAGCTTCTAACATTGTTAGTTTACCAAGTTAAAAGTTAAATTGTGCTATTTAGAATTTGTATTTGGATTTAGATAATATCGAGCTTCCTCTAGAAGTACTATTCCTCTATGTCACATCCTAGGGTAGCAAATAAAGGCCTAATTTCACTTTGTTAGCTAGTTTAAAAAGCTGCTCAGATCCTCAAATGCAACAAAATCATTTTTCCAACCCTTTTTGCTTCACACATTTCTCTAAATCGTCAAAATAGCTGCCATAGCATACCAGCTGGAACCACAAGACACTTGTGGTGTAGAGAGAGAGAGAGAGAGAGAGAGGCATGCAGGTGGAGCAAGAGTGCCCTGATACTACTGACAAAGTATGTTTTTATTGAGTTGTATAATCGTGTCGCACATTCGAAGAGGATTTGTTAACCTTAATTGCAAACCGTACAAAGCGTGGACTAGACATTGCACTAAAGGCAAATTTGCATTGGAAGTCGAATGAAATTGGATGCAACTCCTGATGTATGTGCCATTTGCCTATGTGATATCCAATTCCTCAGTGTTGGCATCACCAACTAGTCCAAATCATCAGTAATTCCCACCTGCAGTTCCATCTCCGCATGAGAACTTCAGCTCAGAGAACTAAGAAGATCAGCTAATAAGCTGAAACAACTACTTCAGGGGAGCAGCTCATCGGTCACTTGCTGTTGGTCATCAGCGGTCACCGTCGGCCATTGCCTCTAGCTACCGTCATTCCCTTCGTCCTCGTCGGCCCATCATCACTTCCAAAATTCAGAAGACTACCTTATGGAACTTATCGAAAAGCACGAATCAGTTAAAAAGAAATCCTTTTTCAGGTAATTTTGGTATCCAATGAGATGGTCTGCCACAATGCTCAGACATTGTGCGCTCGACATATACTGACGTCTTTACTAAGAGAAAGGATAATTATGAAAGCCCGCCCTCCAACAAGTAGGCACAAAATTCTCTTTTCTCACCAATTCTGTTGGCCAACGACATGCCCAGAAAGAGTAAATTACAATCACTCAAGAACCGGGTGTCATCCGAATAAATTTAGTAAATCAGGAAATCCCTAGTCTTATCTTTTAGCATAGCGACAATCCAAATTAAAGATGGGTTCATTCTAATGACCTTTCTTTGTCCAATAAGTATGTATGTGACTCGGTCAACAATGCGTGAGTCCATGCACGGCGGAAAGATCACTTGTTCATGTCGGCCGTCGTTGTTGTTTTCAAACTTGCCTCTAAGCATCGGATCATGTTCAAGGATATATTTCTTCTTTATGTGGATAGTGCGGTTCGGTCCAAGTGAAATGAGCCATGTGCACAGGAGACAAATCCCTAGTCACTTGATAATTGTTGAGTCAAAAAGAAAAATTAAATCTCGCCCAATGATCCTAAAATCTTTAAAATTTTGTGTGTTATGACATTTTGTATAGGAAATACGAAAAGATACAAAGAAGTTATATCTTGTTATGATATTAAGATCCATCTTTCGGTGGACCATAGAACCGTTGTTCTTGAGCTCCATTCAATCAAGCTAACGATCAAGAATAAAACTGAAATAATCTTTCACTAAATAAGATATTGAAACAAGTTCGCTTCAATCTTACAGCAAACAAGTTCCTTAGGGACTTTCATCACTTATTTACAGGTCAGGAAAGGAGGTATCACCATCCAAAACACTAATTGTACTGACCATCGCAGACACGTCAAGATTGCGGCACGTCCGCTGCTCAGTCAATTTAGAGCCGGACGGATTGGTTTCGCTGTGCTACTGGATGCGCCTCAAGACTTGCTTCTCTGTGGCAAAACCCAGCAAAGCAAAATCCTAGGACTAATTCTAGTCTGTAGCCCCAACATGAGCAATCTGTCCAAGACAGAGATTGTCTTGATCGATCGCCATGCCAGTGGATCATTCAATTTCAATTTGGTTATCCGACTTCTGTGTTACTCAACAGATTTAATCAGAATGACTTCTGCAAGTACATGGACATGTCCTGAAGAGGCGCGAACTGATCCAGCTGAAACTGTCCTTGCGGGAAAGCATCGTCCAAGAAGTTATCCATTGAACTGAACTGGAAGTCGAGTGCCTTCTCCCAGTCGTCCCACTTCGCCTCGCTCTGCACTTCCTTCTCACATGCCGAGTCTGGGGACACCGTGTGCTCTGAGCAGCTAGAATCCGTGAGCAGCCTCGGCACCGACTCTGATGAGTCCATGTACATGTGATCCGTAGTCATTGGCGAAGGCCCATATTGTGGATGTGTGCTGTAAGGGTTCAGCCCCGCCGGCATGACAATCTGCGGCTTGGTCTCCATTTCAGGGAACTCTGCCGTTTTAGTGTGCGTGGAGGGGAAATGCTTCTCTATGATGCCCTTCTTGTTGTATATCCGGCATAAAACCCAATCATCAAGCTGTAATAATTGCAAGGATCGATGTTAATCATTGAGTTTCGTTTACCAACTCATCAAAATACATGTGCGGGAACACCGTTAACAGTGACAACAAGGGAAACAGAGTAATTACCCTCAAGTTCTTCTTCTTGCCGGCGGATCTATCGACATTGGCAAGGCGATACTCGTGCATGATCCAATTGGTCTTCACTCCTTTCGGAGCTTTCCCGGCGTAAAACACGAGCGCCTTTTTTACGCCGAGCGTCTTGGGGCGGCCGATCGGCTTGTCGGCTCCAGTCGCCTTCCAGTACCCGGTTCCCGCTGCCCGGTTCGGCCGGGACCCGTTGGGGTACTTGCGGTCCCTCGGAGAAAAGAAATACCATTCCTTTTCGCCGTACAGAGCCATTTCTGCAATTCGAAGCCAAACTCCATCAGAAATCATGCCCTTACATTAATAAATCCAAATAAAGAAAGGATTTTTCACAAGAAAATCACCAAAAAAATGGCAAAACTCGTGACCCATTTCCCAGAATGGGATGATTCACCAAAATGAACGCAAGCAGAAACAGAAATTGATCAGGAACAGAGCCTGGAGAGCGTGTGAAAGTACCAGGAAGGTCCCAAGGGTCGAACTTGTAGAGATCGATCTCGGCAATGATGGGGGCGGAGATGGGGAGAGAAGAGCACTTGCGAATCAAGTAATGGTTCACCAGCTCGTCGTCCGTGGGGTGGAACCTGAACCCCGCTGGTAACCCCAACTGCGCCTTCTTCATCTTCTCTCTCCCTCTCTCTTCTCGACTCTGTTCGTCTTCCTCCGCGACCTTTTCTCCCAAGCCTTGAACTTGTTCACCTCTCGAACTCGAATGGACACAGAAACGTAAGACGACTAGGGGTTTATATACAGACACGAACTCTGCCAATGGGGATGAATTCAGACACGTGAGGTAGACAGACAGGGCTGCATCTGGATCGGAAAGGTACAGAGGAGGGCAGGAAAGGCAACAACCCCAGCTTCTTCAGCAACAAGTGGTGACGGCGGCCATGACATTTGAGTCGATTGTCCAATCACAGGCCAACACGTGTGGGAGGTCCTCCTAATTTGTGTCATTGCGTACGTCAGCTGATTTGTTTTAACTTGGGGAATGGGTAGAGAGGAGCGGCGGTAACATTAATTAAATGATCTCTCGGGTCTCCTCGAACGGTGGTCCCACTGCCCTTTTGCCTCTTCGTTGAGTTAAAACCCCTAGGCTGCGTTTAATCAACTAAATTTCTAACGAGAATAGATTTGAATAAGATAATATGCTAAAATAATAAATTTTACTATATCTTACTTACTTACTGTTTAATGAATCACAATAATATAATCTAGTATTTTCATAGTATATCATATCTATTGCTTCATATAAAATAGGGGCAAGTATCGTGTTATGATAAATTTAGACTAGTGAAAATCGGTCTGGTTCTAGTTTATAAGAAAAGATGGTCTAACTCGTAGTTTCATTTTTTTTAGGAACCGTCGATTCCCAATTCGAGAACCAAAACCAAGAAGGGAACCCTAAAATCCCTAATTATGTTCTTCGACTCATTTTGTTTTCTATGATGTGTTTTGTTTCCACTTCTCATTTCTATCTCTATATATTGTAATTCCTTTTTAAATATCTAATAAGTGTATAAATAATGAACAGTAAAATAGCTCACTAAAGCATTATAGAGACATAGATTTGATTATGACAATAAATGTAAACGGGTTACAACAACATTGATGGTTTTATTAGTGATGGGCTTAAGGCCCGTCCGCCCAAGTTGGGCCCAAAAAGCCCGGGCCACGAGAATACGGCTCGTGGATGGAGGGACATATAAAAGGAGGAGAGAGAGAGAGAGAACGTACCTGTTGAAAGAAAACATAAAGCAAACGTACGTCTTTTCTTCTTACACACTCTCTCTCTCGCTTTCTCTCCCAAAAAGGCAAACAGTGAGGCACGAAGGCGAATTTGCTTCACCGGATCGAACAGGACCAAGTTTCTCTTCCTCTATCAGCATCGGTGTCTAATCGGTGGCTTAAAAGATACGCTCGAATCCGTGGTGTGCTTTAGGATCGGTGATACGTATTGTTTTCCCGAGCTCGTCTTCCGCATTGATTTAGATGTTTGATTTAGTGTTGAATCCGCTTTTCGGGAATCCGTTAATCCCAACATTGGTATCAGAGCCCTAGTTCACGTTTTCCCAACCTGTTTGGTGTTTTTTGATTGATTTTTCGCGAAAGTAATTCGGCCGTACGGATCGGGCGAGAAATCCCGACACTCGTGCACTTTGTTCGCCCATTTTTCCGAGTTTTCGTAAGTCAAAATCAAATTTTGATGGCATAGGGAGAAAAGGGTTGTCGACACGAGTATGGCGATACGTCGAACACCGCCGGGAGACGCCGCACACGCCCACACGCGCGGCCAAAGCCACTACACGTGGCCGCATGACGCGCCGGAAGCGCCGGCTCGCCCGGCGCGTGCGCCACACACGCCGGCGGCGAACCGGCATGTGCGCGACGTCGGCGGCGAACCGGCACGCGCCGATCGGCGAACCGACGCGTGCTAACGTCACCCAACGGTCAGTAACCGCTAGGGTGACGTCATCGATGACGTCAGCACGACGACGGTTGGCCGGGCGGTCATCGGCCGGCGACCCAACCGGCAACCCGACCCGACCCGAACCGCGGACGCCCGGCACGCGTGCGGCACGTGCCGTGCCATCGGTTCGGCCCGAACCGACCGTCCGACGACCGACGACCTGACCGTTGACCGTTGACCCATTGACCGTTGATCGACAACCGTTAACCGTTGACCAAAAAAAAGAGAGGAAAAGAATGTGATTCTTTTTCAGTTAAGTCTATGTGGATTATTTGTGATCCCTTATTTGTTCTGCATTTGTTGCGAGAAATGATTCTGCATTTGTTGCACGAACAATGCGTCCCCTGAGGTTGCGCACACCTATTCGCGCAAGTATCGATGAACAAAAGGATAGGCTATCTAAGTTGATAGCTGAGCTGACTGATCATCGATGAGAGAGTAGAGACTTAATTAATCATGTCCTTGAGGTCAATGGGAAGATTCAATAGGTCATATGGAATGGTCGTCCTATGCCACGATCAGAGATGGTGCGATTTTTCATAAACACTCTTCCACCTGAATGGCAAGATGTGTTGAATGGCATATGGGATGTCAACAGAGCTGCTTCATATAAGAAAATTGTGATGGATTTTGTAAATGAATATTACTGCATTGTTATAAGGGAAAAGATCAAAAAATTGAACAAAAAAGGATCTTTCCCAGTTCGTGTGCTAGCTTGGTGTTAGATGTATTAGTTGTTTTCTTAGTTAAGTGTGCTTTATGGACATCTTATGTAATGCTTACTACCTGATTGTTGTTGATGTAGCAACCTATATGTTAGTTGTATTATATGAAAGCATTATTATATTGTATGTCAATTATCTTTTGCTTTCTGTTATTACTGGTTGCTGTGGGTAGTTAGTTGTGGGTAGTTATAGAAGTTTTTTGTAACTTCATAGAATTTATTTTGCATAAGACAATTATATTAATGATAGTTTTAAGTTAGGATTTTGGAGGATGATTGGAAACATAGTGACATTTTGATTTTGAAACCTTACTTGAAATTATTCATTAATATGATGAGTCTATGCAAATAGAGATGCATAAATGATAGGCATTAATAATTCGTGCATATATGCCTGATGTGTTCAGATCAATGGCTTCAACCACGAAGAGCATAGTTGCCGAGCTGAATAAAGGTGAAAAACTCAATGGTGACAACTATGAGATATGACACATGAAAATCCAATATGTGCTAGAAGAGCAAGAGGCACTTGAGGCTCTTAACCTGACCATGGTAGAACCTGAAGGAGGAAATACTGCACAGCACAAAAGAGATAAGGAAGCTTTTGCTGCATGGAAACGAAAGAACTCTCTTGCTCGCATCACGTTGCTGAGCAACATGGAAAATGATGTCATGCGAGAGTTTAGGCGTTTTGACAATGCCAAGGAAATGTGGGAGGCATTGGTAGCTAGATTTGGTCATATTTCGGTGACCAGACTAAGACAACTCACTATTAGGTTTGACTCCTATAAAAGCCTCATGGTCGAGACCATGAAGCAACATCTTAGAAAGATGTCAAACATGATAAATGAGCTTAAAGATGCTGGCCATATCCTCACGAGATGAGCAGTAAGTGCAAGCGGTGATTCGTTCCTTGCCTCGAGTTTGGAGCATATGAAGGTGCACCCGACCCATAATGAAAATATCAAATCTTTTGAGGATGCAGTGCACCATCTTGAGCTGGAAGAGGACCGCCTCTTGGCGGCTAAGCCGGATGCAGAACTCTATCATGCTAGTTCTAGCTCAAATGGAGTTTCGAGCTCCAAGCGCAAGCGCCCTAACTGGTTTGATAAAGGGAAATGCAAGGAAGAAGGTCCTTTAGGGAAAAAACCCAAGTTTAACCAACATGAAAGAGGAAAGCGTCCTCGCATGAAGAAGCTTGCAAGGGTGAAATGCTACAACTGTGACAATAAGGGTCACTATGCTCACGACTGTCGTGAGCCAAAGAAGGTATGCACCCCTTGTACTTTTTAGAACTTTACTTTTGTGTCGAGTTCTGTGTTCTTAACTGAGTCTAATCTTTTGTGGACTGTGGATTCAGGAGCGACGGACCATGTAGCGAAGGATAGAGGATCCTTCGTGGAATTCCGACGAGTACCAACCGGAACTAAGTGGATCTATGTGGAAACAACTCCGTGAGCTGAAGTGAAAGGAATTGGCACATGCCAACCGAATATGTGTGGTGGACACACTTTGTTCCTACATGATGTGTTGTATGCTTCGAGATTCGTCGGAATTTAGTGTCTCGTATTAGTGTTGGTTAAATTAGGTTTTAATATGAACTTCTATAGTAGAGGTGTGAATTTGTTTTTGGATACAAATTACTATGGTTGTGGTTATTTTCTGGATGGTTTCATTGTATTAGATATTGATTATGTTAATGCAAATGTTTGTTATTTCCTTCTCACGTCTCCTAATACATATGATAATGATGTGAATGTGTGGCATGCTAGACTTGGTCACATTGGCCAATAGCGTATGAATAGACTAGCCAAAGAGGGCTTGTTGGGCAACATTGAAAAAGTCAATTTGCCCATATGTAAGCATTGCCTAGAAGGGAAAACAACAAGGAAACCATTTGGGAAAGGTAAAAGAGCTGAATTTCCTCTGCATTTAATCTATTCTGATGTCTGTGTTCCAATGAATGTGAGAGGAAGGCATGGGGCTGTTTATTTCATCACATTTATTAATGATTATACTCGATTCGGATATGTCTATTTGATTTATCATAAATCTGAAAGCAATAAGTTGTTTCAAAAGGTTTATGAACCTGGTAAAGAATCAATTAGACAAAAAATAAGAGCATTGAGATCCGATCGAGGTCGAGAATATCTATCTGATGAGTTCAGAAAATTATGTGATTAAAAAAGGAATAGAAAGATAGTTGTCTATTCCATATACTCCTTAACAAAATGGTGTTGCGGAGAGAAGAAACAAAACCCTACTGGAAATGGTTAGGTCCATGATGGCGCATGCTAACTTATCTATTACCTTTTGGAGTGATGCGTTGTTAACTACTGCCTATATACTTAACCGTGTGCCTTCTAAATCAGTTACTTCCACTCCATATGAATTATGGACAAGTAGAAAACCGGACTTAAGTTTTCTTAAGCCATGGGGTTGTGCCGCCTATACACATGAGTTCTCTCACAAATTTGGGAAATTGGGTCCCAGAGGAAAGAAGAGTATTTTCATAAGATACTCAGAACACTCGAAAGGATATGTGTTCATAGGTGAGCAGGAAAGTGGGAGTATAACTGAGTTTGAATCACGAGATGTCACATTCTTAGAGGATGAATTTCCTAAGAATGGCGAAATAGAGGAAGATTGTTCCATATTTGAGACCTTGGATCAGGATAATGATGTTAGTGGAGTTCGTCCAAGTGAGAGTAATATGAGAAGTGATGAATTGAATTCAACTCATTCTCAATTGCAACCACATGATGAGACGACATCATCATTACCTAATCCAAGTGTGAGCATGATGGGGGATGATGTGCAAAGTGTATAATCTCCCATACGGCGAACAAGTCGCCAAATTATTCCCCGTCGACATTTTGACATTGAAGGGGAAACTTTTATGGTTGCTCCACAAGATGAGGATGAGCCAAGAAATATTAATGAGGCTCTAAATTGCCCTAGTAAGGAAAAATGGATTAATGCAATGGAAGAGGAAATGGAGTCAATGAAATCAAACAAAGTCTCGAGAACCGGTTGATCTTCCAAAAGGACGCAGAGCTATTGGGAACAAGTGGGTTCTCAAAATAAAGCGAAAGGCTAATGGCTCGATTGAAAGGCATAAGGCTCGCCTTGTGGCGAAGGGTATAATCAACAGAATGAATTGATTATGAAGATATGTTTTCTCCCGTAGTAGATTTACCTCGATTCGCATTATTCGACAATAGTGGCTAGTCTCGGATCTCGAGTTACATCAAATGGATGTAAAGACTGCTTTCCTCAATGGAGAATTAGAGGAAGAAATATATATGGAACAACCTGCTAGTTTCATAGTGAAAGGCCAAGAAGAAAAAGTATGTCGACTTTTGAGGTCGATATATGGTCTTAAGCGATCATCAAGACAATGGTATATACGTTTTCATAATGCCATAATGGCATATGATTTTACGATGATTGATGATGATCATTGTGTATATATCAAAAGATCCAAGGATCAATTTGTGATCATATCATTATATGTTGATGATATACTAATTGCAAATGGAGTTTGTTAAGACTTGCAAGAGTTGGTTGTCTTCCAACTTTGAGATGAAGGACATGGATGAGGCTGCAACATTCTTGGAGTTAAGATTTCAAGAGATCATTCAAGAGATCGTTGTCTCTTTCGCAGAAACATATATAAATAAGGTTCCAAGATTGTAAACTCATAGACACTCCTAAAAAGGTGAAGAATAAACAAATGAAACATGTTCCTTATGCTAGTGCTGTTGGGAGCTTGATGTACGCTATGATGTGTACAAGACCCGAATATGTTTTGCAGTTGGAATGGTGAGTAGATACAAATCCAATCCAGGTCCAGCACATTGGAAGGCCATTAAGAGAATACTGAGGTATCTCGAAGGGAACTGCTGATTACAAGTTGAATTACCAAGGAAATTTGCGACTTGAAGGCTATTTAGATGCTGATTGGGAGGAGATTTAGATGAAAAGAAATCTACCTCGGGATTTGCTTTCTTACCGAGCAATGGCGCCATATCATGGAGTAGTAAGCAAAACGTGTATAGTCATTATCCACGATGGAAGCTGAGTTCATGGCATTATCGGCATCGGTACAAGAAGGAGTTTGGCTTAAGAGATTTTTGGATCATTTATGTGTTATTGAGAAAACTGCAAATCCATTATTGGTTAATTGTGATAGCCAAGCAGCTATAGCGTACACCAAAAATCCAAAATATCATGGCAAGACCAAACATATAGATACCAAGTATAACTTTGTCAATGATATGGTTGCACGAAAGGATGTGAACTTATAGTACATATCTATGCATAGAATGGTATCAAATCCTATGACTAAGCCAATACCTAGAGATGTGTTTTGTGGTCATGTAAAATCTCTAGGATTGCGTAGAGTCGATGTACTTGGATTGTAATTTTCCCCGTTGTTCACATTTATGAACTAGTGTTGTTTCATTATTAATGCCTATGAATCTTTGTTTGATCTTTATGCATCTTAATACTCAGTGTATTATTTTAAGTTGAGGAAGTATGTCGGACAGATAAAAGATTAGCCCACTCACACGGGTAATCGCCTCTATTTACTGTGTGATAAATAGAGATGAGACTGTTTTTAAGCTTATTATCTAGGTAATAATCGAGAGCTCAAGCTTAAAATACGTATGTCGCCTTAACTGAGTGTTAAGATGATGACATAATACTTACTATATCCGAAAGTAAAATACTCCACATATTTTACTTTATCTGTCTAAGATGCCATATGTGAGTTCTGATGAATTTTGTAAATGAGTAGATACGTTAACTCAAGTTAGACATTGGGTATGTCTGAACTATCATCTGTACGGTATTGAAAGGTGTAGACATACGCTCCATGGGAAAGGAGTTAATACCGTAATACGTATTTCATACTACGTATGCATGAGCCAACCAATAAGAGTGCCAAAAAAGTTTGATCTCAACTTTTATGACGTGTGAGACTCTTGAGGAAAAGAGTTCCTCAATTTTAGTGCCCTCATAACTCTTATTTATTCTTAAGGTTTCTATTTAGTGTTTGTTATCTTAGGATGTTGCCAATGGTCATGAGTTGATTTGATCTAATGGGACATTTCTAGAAAATTAAGCTGAACTGAAATTGAGAGTTTGAAGGAAAGAGAAAGATCGATTTTGGGGAATCACATTATAGTTTTGTATTCACTGGTCGACCAATTATGACTTTCTTTGTGATAATTATAATTGTGAATACAATATATGTATCATTGTTTAAAAGAGATCAAGAGAGATATAAATGTGATCGATCGATCTAGGGTACTACATACTAAATCTACTTAAAGCGTGACGCCTATTAATGAGCTGCTATATATTCCTAACAGATGTATAGCAACGAGCTCTCAAAGTATGCTGGTCGCACGGATTATTCACCGGTATGAATGTTGAAGAGAGGTAAAGAGAATCCTGTTTGACCCACCATGTGCAAGTGGGAGATGATGGTTTTATTAGTGATGGGCTTAAGGCCCGTCCGCCCAAGTTGGGCCCAAAAAGCCCGGCCCATGGGAATACGGCCCGTGGATGGAGGGACATATAAAAGGAGGAGAGAGAGAGAGAACGTACCTATGGGAAGAAAACAGAAAGCAAACGTACGTCTTTTCTTCTTACGCTCTCTCTCTCTCGCTTTCTCTCCCAAAAAGGCAAACAGTGAGGCACGAAGGCGAATTTGCTTTACTGGATCGAACAGGACCAAGTTTCTCTTCCTCTATCGGCGTCGGTGTCTAATCTGTGGCTTAAAAGGTATGCTCAAATCCGTGGTGTGCTTTAGGATCGATGATACGTGTTGTTTTCCCGGGCCCGTCTTCCGCATTGATTTAGGGGTTTGATTTAGTGTCGAATCCGCTTTTCGGGGATCCGTTAATCCCAACAAACATCAACAAAATAGATCAATCGACGAATGCAAAATCTAGTAAAAGAGAGAAAACATGATTATTCACCTTAGCGATTCCAAAAAATATTGTACTCGAACTCTCTCAGCACTACCATGAAACTTCAATGTGAAAATAGAGCTACGGGGGAAAATGAGTTCGAAATTCTCTTGCCACTTTCATGGACTTTTGACATGAATGAGAGAACTACAAAGGAGAAGGAGCTTCGACAGTGTTGTCGCTTTCATCGAGCTTGGACGTGAACTAAAGAATTACATATGAATCATGAAGCTTCAATATGAATTAGAGATATGGACGAAAAGAAGATGGAGAGGGTAGGTTATCCTTAGAAATCTAATTGCCTCTCATTTGTCAAGAATTAGGAAGATTCTTTTCAAATTTGAATTTACTCAATTAAAATATGGGTTCTTCTAATTCATTTTTATTTACTTATTTTTATTATTTTTCCATCTCCTTTTTATTTCTTTTTTATTCCCATTAATCATTCCTTAATAAATATTATATAATAAACTATACTAGTATACCTAATATATGTGATCAATACAAATACTCTATATACATATATTATAAAGTAGAAAGAATATCAAATATATAAATAAAACAGGAAAATATAAAAATGAAAATTTCCGTTTTTATTAGAATTCATATATTTCTTATATTAATTATTATTTTAATTTTATTAATTGAGAAGTTTGTTGACAAAAATAGCTTTGATACCATGAGAGAAATCATATCCACCTTAATTTCACCTCCCCATGAGATATTTTTATCTAGGTTATATCCATTTTATATTCGATTTTATTCTATCTTCAACAGAGACCAAACACAAGATATAATAAATTTTATCATGTTCCGAATTTTATCATAACTATCAAGCATAACATTATTAATTTGGTAATACTGCCGTGCCATGCATCCCAAGGTCCTGATCTCAACCTTTGAAGGGACTATGTTTAAATATGTAAATAACATTAATATATGCCTAAAAAACTTTCTGATCCACAATATTCATGGAGTGGCAAGTGGAAAGTATATTAATAAAATGAATTCATCTTGTCGAACATCTTGTATTCCCATATCCATATTGTGTATGTACTGGTACACCCAAATCGCAAATTTTGAAAATGAAATTACGTTCACTTTCATCAACGGTTGGGATGACTAAAACTTTTAGTGGCATAACTCACAATCATGAAACGCATTTGTACATGCGTCCTTTTCTTTATTTCTTTCATTCCTTATTTTAACTTTGTCTTTTGGCCAATCGTCTTATTTTCACTAGGTTGTTGCCAAATCGGCTATATAGGATAGGTATATATGACCTGCTTTATAGATAGCAATGAAGTCAAAGAAAGGTCGATTTGGTAGTCTCTCCGGCGAATTAGCAGGGATGGTTTAATAAGCTTTATTTTGAAGGTCAAACTACGCCAGAAGGTAGTGGGATTTTGACAGCATTTGACCACGGTTGCACATAAAATATAAATATATATTAAACAAATTTTGGGTAATGAAAGTGTCAATTGCTCGTGCTATGAAGCATCAATAGCATGATTACTAGTTGCTTTCGAAGTGGTTCTTTAGTGAAATACATCGTTGCTCATGAGTCACAAGTCACAAAAAAGGAATAATGGGCTGGCTTGTTTAGAAGTGAGTGAAGAGAAAATGTACACTATTTTGTCTTCCAACCAAAATTGAAAATATTTGCCGAAATTTTGAAATTAGAGACAAGTGCATTAAAAATCCTAAAACTTATTATGAAAGTGCAATGGAATCCTAAAATTTTCAAAAATACAATTAAATCATAAAACTTGTCAACGGAATGACTTGATAAAATAAATTAGATAAGTTTTAGGATTTAATTGTACTTTTTGAATATTTTAGAACTTAATAGCAAATTCGTGACAAATTTTAGAATTTAATTGCATTCTTTAAAAGTTTTAGAAATTAATGGCATTTTCGTAACAAGTTTCAAAACTTCTAATGCATACATCCCTCAAATTTATGTACAAATCATATGAAAATATAAATTTTGTGAGAACATAAGTGTTTTGGATTTAAGGAGAATTAAAATGCGTAAGCGGTAAGATTTGGAATAAGTAAAAAAAAAAAAAGAGTAAAGGCTAATAAGGCATGCAAGATATGTGGTTTAATATACATGATGCAAGCACTAGCTACAAACCCTTAATTAGATAAATATGACTAAGCTTTTTCTTAAAAAAGAAAAGCAAGAAAGAAAGAGAAAATAGGCAGGGAAGCGTCGCGTTGTGGTACTAATGAAGTTGTCGTCTTGTATAGGAAACGTCATGCATGACCTTAATTAGGGATGCGCGTGACGAGGACCCCCCCAAAACAATAACCTCCTATTTGTCGACTGACTCTTGCAGGGATGGCTTACTAATAATCGTCGGACCCCTCAAAACTTTTGTCTCATCCCTTAGTTCAACCAGAGTGAGCAATGGAATCTACTGAGTTAATCGTTTTTGAGTTAATCGATTTTGGAGAAATTGGTCCGATTTCTAGTTCCTAAAATTTGAAACCAGTTACGATCGATCCGATTTCTAATTTTTTGATGGACCATTGGGAATAGACCAATACCTTTTCTTTTCTTTTAAACAATTTTTATTATTACAAAACATTTCTTAAAGTTGAGTTGTGTACTAACCATGAGCTTGTTCTCTCTTAGACATAGTATGAACAACGCATGGACTTGCACGCATGCTTCGTTATTCTAGGAGCTTTACTATTCAATGATGCAATTAAGAACTCTTGATCTCCCCGCTCTAATTCTAAGCTATCAATTAGTTATATTAGCAACATTCCTGTTGTAGTCTAAACTTTGTAACATATGAAGTCTTACAGGAAATTGGAAAAAGAAAGAAATAAAGATATCATTGTCAGCTTTTGAACCCACCCAAAAATCGACTTAGATCAATTTGATTTTAAGATTAAGTGGGTCAATTTTCAATTTCACAAATTTCGAATTGCTTATTCCATTAATAAATTCTAGAAAGTTATGCTATTATTCTATTTCTGGCAAATCACTAAATCGGGTTTCCTAATTTTTTGGATATTGTCGAATTTATCAACTGATTTGATTGAAACAATCGAGTCTTATTGTTCTGGTCGTTAATTGTCCCCTTTGCTGATGTGGCGGGAATGATAGAACGGGGAAGTGCTTAATAAATCCAACGCACTACACCGCGTCATTAAAGCCTCGGAAAAATAAATGTATTGGAGATTGAAATGCTTCTAGTCGACATGATTTGTGATGGAACAGGTTGAGACAATTCATAGGGCACGAGCAAATACAGAGAACCCTCATCCTTAGTTTTAACCCATGATAATTCAAATTTAAAATGAGCACTTTTTAGATTCTATTTATTTTATGAAAAATAAAAAACTTTAAAATATTTTTAAAAATAATTATTTGTACTGTTTGAAATAATAAATTAATGAAATATTTCTTTTATCAATGATAATTTATATTTTAATATTTTCATAAATAATTAAAATGTTCATCGAAATTATTCATTGTTCATATAATAAATGAAGCCCCGGGACTCGGTCAACAATACATGAGTCCATGCATGGTGCAAAAATCATTTGTTCATGTCGGCCGTCCTTGTCGTTTTGAGTTGGATACGATGAAAAGTTGCCACCAAGCATCGCATCACGTTCAATATATGATTTCTCCTTTACGTGGAAAGTGTGGTTCGGTCCAAGTGAAATGAACCGTGTGCTTCAATTCATTTTATTTATTTATTTATTTTCTTTAGACATTGTTCCACCTTCTTTTTCCATTTTCTTCTCTTCTTTTTTTTTTTAAAGATTTTAATTACCCAACAAGAGACTGTCAATAATATTTGGTAAGCCAATCTTAAAAGCTGACTTACTATCTTTCTAGCATCTTAAATATGAGCAATCCCTTTGGAAGGATGTCCTTGATGATCCTCTGAAAAGCATATATTCCTAAGAATATCCATCCTAAAGCCTTTCAAATGAATGCGTGTGACGACAATTTATATATGAGTTACAATAAATATACAAAATATTTTACAACCGAAGATCTGTCTTTTGATAGACCATAGAACCATCCCTTCTTCAACTTCATTTAATCATCAACAATGAAAATTAAAATAATATTTGTTGTATGAAATATTGAAACAATGTTGCTATAATCTTACAGCAAACAAGTTCCCTACAGACTTTCATCAGGTATTAACAGGAGACGACAGGAGGTAACATGATGCTAAACACTAACTATACAGGCCTATCGAGATTGCGGCACTTCTGCCGCGTCGTCACCTGGCCAATTTAGAGCTGGTCAAATTGTTTTCACCGTGCTAGTGGATGCACAACGCTTTGCTTCTCTCTGGCAACAAGCAAAAATCCTAGGACTAACTCTAGTCTATAGCCCCACATGAGCAATCAGTCCATCTTGTCAATGCGTACCAACGCGAATGGAATGCTTCAGGCTCCTATAAAAGCAAATTCTACTTCTGCGTTACTGAACGGACTTGTTCAAAATGGTTTCTGCAAGTAGGCGGACATGTCCTGAAGAGTCGAGAACTGATCCGACTGGAGCTGTCCTTGCGGGAACGGATCGTCCAAGAAGTCATCCATGAAGTCGAGATTGTTCTCCCAATCCTCCCACTTCGCCTCGCTCTGCACTTCCTTCTCGCACGATGACAAGTTCGGGGACACCACGTGCTCCGAGCAGCAGCTAGAATCCGTGTGCAGCCTCGGCATCGACTCCGACGAGTCCATGTACATGTGATCTACAGTCATTTGTGGAGGTGTGTATGGGTTCAGCGCCGCCGGCATGACGATCTCTGGCTTGGTGTCCATTTCGGGGGACTCTGCCGTTTTGTTGAGCGCGGAGGGGAAATGCTTCTCTACGGTGCCCTTCTTGTTGTATATCCGGCAAAGAACCCAGTCATCAAGCTGCAAAAATAGCAAGGATCGACGTTAGTCATCGAGGTTCCTTTATGAACTCGTCCAATTAGACGTGCGGGGACACCGGAAACAGCGAGAAGAAGGGAAAGACGGTAATTACCCTTGAGTTCTTCTTCTTGCCAGCGGATCGATCGACGTTGGCGAGGCGGTACTCGTGCATGATCCAATTGGTCTTCACTCCTCTCGGAGCTTTCCCGGCGTAAAACACAAGCGCCTTTTTTATGCCAAGCGTCTTCGGGCGGCCGATCGGCTTGTCGGCTCCCGTCGCCTTCCAATACCCGGTTCCGGCTGCCCGGTTCGGCCGTGAGCCGTTGGGGTACTTGCGGTCCCTGGGAGAAAAGAAGTACCATTCTTTTTCGCCGTACAGAGCCATTTCTGCAATCCCAACCCAAACTCCATCAGAAATCAAGACCCTCAGCAGACAATCAAATCGTTTCGAATTCACCAGAGATCTTGAAGACTAATAAATCAGAGTCGAAACCATCATGCTTGATCCTTGACAATGAGAAATCAGATGAAGAAATCACCCCCTTTCTTGACCCACGTGTCAAAATGAAAAGTTCATACTGTCGACCATTGGACTAGAGAAATAGATTTCATATCACAGTGACAAATCCAGATAAAGAACGGATTTTTTTAACAAAATCACCCAAAAGAGTGGCAAAACTCGTCGACCCATTTCCCAGAACAGCATGATTCACCAAAACCAACACAGGCAGAAGCAGAAATTGTTCCAAAACAGAGAGCCTGGAGAAGCAGAGGAAGGGTCTGAAAGTTACCAGGAAGGTCCCAAGGGTCGAACTTGTAGAGATCGATCTCGGCAATGATGGAGGCAGAAATGGGTTGCGAAGCGCACTTGCGAATCAAGTAATCGGTCACCAGCTCGTCGTCCGTGGGGTGGAACCTGAACCCCGCTGGTAACGCCAACTGCGCCTTCTTCATCTTCTCTCTCTCTCTCTCTCTTTCTCTTCTCGACCCTGTTCGCCTTCTTCGGCAACTCTTTGGTCCCTGCTTCTTCTCCCTCTCCAAGCTCTGAACTCCTTCAACTCTCGAAGTCGAAACCACGCGGAAAAACCAGACGACCAGGGGTGTGTATATATATGCAGCCACGGACTCTGCTCTACCAATTGGGGTAATTCAGACACGTGAGGCGGACAGGTCGCATCTGGATCGAAATGGCGACAGCCTCAGCTCCTTTGGCAACAAGTGGTGAGGGGAGGCGAGATAGTCGAGTCGACTGGCCAATCCCGGGCCGACGCGTGCGGGGAGGGGGCTCGCCGGATTCGTCATTGCGTCCGTCAGCTAACTTGTCTCTACTCGCAGTATGGGTAGAAGGGGGAGTGGCAATAACGGTGATTAAAAATGATCTCTCGCGAGTCCTCGACCGTCGATCCTCCTATGCCCCTTTTGCCCCTTCATTGAGACAAGCCCTTGTTCTTTAGGCAAAAAGATCCGTGGGAGTGGCAAGTGAAAAGCATAGACAAACTCATCTTTTTGAACCCACCCAAAAAAAAGAAGAAAAAACAATGGACTCATTCTGTCGACATCTTGTATTCTCATATTACATCCATACTAATCCATCCAAATCAAAAAATTTCGAATCACACTCGCCTGTATTGACTCATATCTCACAATTATGATATACATTTATACTCACTTTGCTTCTTTCTCATCTTACTTTAATTTCGGTTTTTGACCAATTACCGTATTCTCACATGGTCCTGCCAAATTAGCTACATGAGCATAGGTTACAAATCATCAACGCATATATGGCTATATGACCTACCCCATTAGATTGCAATCAAGTCAAAGAAGGTTGATTTATTTTAGTTTCCAGTGCGAATTGTCCGGGGTTGCATTGATGACTTTCTGCTGCTTTACTTCGAAGGTCAAATTGAAATAAATCTCGAGCCTATGAAAGCATCAAATCACTCGTGCAATTGAGCAACATAAATGGCATGATTATTGCACCCTTTGAGAGTGGTTCTTTAGTAAAAATCCAATCAAATCTCAAAAGTCAACAAGTTACAAAAGCCAAATACAAATGAAGAGTCAAAACACTTTGATGCGGTCGAAGCCAATGGGAAAATCCACATTATATAATGTTGTCATCAATTAACTTTTTCACATTTTACCAATTAAGTTTCCTCGGTCAATTTTGGCGGAAATTCGTTGACGTGGACATGCAGTGCTGATGTAGCACTTTTTTAATAATATTTTAATTATATTTAGAATTGGACATCCTTTGCCGGCTCCCTCTCCAAAAAGCCAAAAAAAAAAAAAAAAAAAGCAAAGGAAAGGAAAGTAAAATGAAAAAAACAATTAAAATTTCAAAAATATATATATATCATTAAATATTATTTAAAAAGTGTCACGTCAGTAAATTCTTGTTAAAATTGGTCGGATAGAATTAATTGGTAAAGCGTGAAAAGATTTAAAGTTTAGAATTAAATTGATAAAAGTGCAATAAATTTTAAGAAAGATGGACAATTTTCCTATACAGTTTTGAGTAAAAATATACTTAGGTGATGTAGTGTAACTCACTTAGTTAGAAAATCGTTTGGAGGAGATTTGGCCCAATTAAGGGAGATTTCTTGGCTGTCTAGGTTCCATGCACATGCGACTGGGCCTAGTCAAAAGTGACACTTAACGAGGTGGAGAAGATAGTGGGGTTGCTTGCTTGGGGCTTACTCAATTATAATTAAGCATGCTTGGCCAGAAATTTTTTTTTTAGTCAAGCGTAATTCATGGTGGCTTTTATATAATTAAGAAATGTACTATTTTATTATGTCAATCAATATTATATATATCCGATGTAGGGGAGTAGCTAAGTAAAGAAAGAGTGCTCAAGAAACTTCTCCATTGACCAGTTGTTCATCAATGCTTGAAAAACATGAAGGAAGAAGTCATTGTCCGATCAGGACAGGAGGTTCTTGCGAGTGACGCACCCCATGAGATAAGCATGCATGGGAATGTGCATAGGATAAACATTAGAGGAATCTACTTAGACCTTTCCCATATTATATTTGTGTGTTATATGGCGCCTGATATTATTTAAAGAAGGAAAAGGAACCGAACCCTCACTTCACCGGACGATGAAATCTCATTTTATATCTATACTTCGGGTACCACTCGATCATTTCTATTAATTTCAAACTCGCCAATGGCCATTTGTGATTATCATCTTGCGGACCAAAGTTATTCTTTAGTTCAGCATATTCAATTTCAAAAGTTGCATAGATTTGAAAACTAAAGTCATATTCAACCCATTATTTTTTAATTTTATTAAATCGTTAGGCTTCTAGAGATCTTTAAGCACCTGAATAGTTTTCACCATGACTATTCTTCAGCCCCCACACATTGAGTAATCATAAGAGACACATGTTTGTGCTGCTAAAAGTGGCTTAACGAGAATGCACTAATTTGATGATTCAAACCCAAATGTCAAACGACGACGACGAGTACACTTACCATTTAAGCAAAAATGGTGTATCCATCAAACCCCTTGAGATCTGCATACTTGATAGAGGGTGCCGGGCAATTTCCAACTTATGAACCCTATTTATATCTCACCCCTTGCGTGCAAATTTTTTTGATTTAGGTTATTTACATAGATTGAACAGCTTCGACTTAATTGGTACAAAGAGGTTGAAAGGTAGTCGATAAGTTTCTAGTTGGGTCTTTAATGTGTATCAAATTATTTGTCAAGTGATGAGCTTTGCCCGGAGTTGGATTCATTTCGCATGATTTGCTGAGCCATTTGGACCTTGACTCTGGAAAACATTCAATGTAGTGGCTTGACCCTCGTCATAATCATTGGAGGGTCCCATCACCGGGCCCAAATCGGCAAAGGTAAATAGGAAAAAAAATTAAAAATAAAATTGAAAGGGCTCGACTGACTTAAAAATTATAGCTGAATTAGGTGGATGAAACGAGTCGAATTCAATTAGTATATTGGGAATTCAAGATTTCTTATTCTGATATCAAGAAGGAATTAGTGAGAATACCACCAACTTTTGCCCCAAAAGAATAAAAGAATAATAGGCCTGTTTGTTTTTTTTTTTTTTTTGGTAAAGAACTAAGCGAAACCATAAAATGGCGTGCCCTTTTCAAAGAAGAAAAAGAGACCCAAGCCAAAACCAACAGAAAAAAGAAAATGTTATTTAGATTTCTAGAAAAAAAAAACCAAAATGAATAAAAAAAAAAGGTTATATTTCTATAAAAAAATTATATATGAATCTACATATCGATGTTTGCATTATGTGAAAACGTTAATGCTTTGGATTAAAAAAATAAAAATAAAAATAAAAAACTACCTTTGATCGTAAGATGTTGGTTAAGGTAAGAAGTAAGGGTCAACAAAAATATGTGGGTTCCACCGTGCGTCATTGTTCAAGGATGGGCCATGATCTACGGCAGATTAGGTAGCAACAACCCCCTTTGATTATAGATAAAAGGCCGTGACGAACTGAATATGAAATTTTGATACGAAGTGACGCATCGCATGACCTCAATTAGCCAATGACATAACGTGGACATGAAGATCATCGAATCAGTCGAATATTGGATGTGAATCTCCTTCCATGGCTACATTGATTAATCAATCAATTAGTCCTCGTATCTCCATTTCTATTAGGAAAAAACTGACACAAATAATTTCTAATACAATCATTGAGTTTTTAATTTATTCATTGTAATTCTTGAATAATCTAATTTATAATGCGATCCCTAAATTTTTAATCCATTTAATATGATCTCTAAACTTTTAATACATGTTCAGTTTAGAACCTGAACTATATAAAAACATTCAATGTAGTCTTTCAACTTTTGAAATATATTCAATTAAGTTTCTGAACTATATGAAAATGTTCAATATTATCCTTGAACTTCAATTAATGAAATGACAATATTTAATATTTCATACAGTTTACGGAATAAGTTGAACATGCATAAAAAGTTTAAGGATCATATTGAATAAATTAAGAGTTCATGTACCACATTGCACACTAGGCTAAAATTAAAGGATCACATTAAACAAATTCAAATTCAAATGCCACAATGCATATTAGGTCAAAGTTTAGGAATTGTTTATTTTATTATCCGCACTTATTACTTGCATGGATTGTTTCATATTCATGGGATCCCGACAAAATCTGTTTTAAGGCTTCGTATGGTAATATTTCTATTCCTCTATTTTTTGTTCTTTTGCTTATCGAGATAAAAAAAGAATATAAATCAGTTTGATAATTTTAGTTAATTTTTCTATTCCATAAAATAGAAAAGTGGTCAAAGAATAGATCTATAACAAAAACAAGAAGTAGAAAAAAAAAAGCTTTTTCCTAGGAACAATTTCCAGAAATAAGTTATTTTTTTCTTATCTTCTTCTTCCTTGCCGCCTACTACCAGCCCCTACCGCTACCGACAAAACCGGTGGACGGCGGCGAGTGACCAAGGAAGAAGAAGAGAGGAAAAAAAAAAATCTGAAAATCTAAAAAAAATTATTAAAAATTTAAAGAAATGCTATGTTATAAAAAAAAAAAAAAAACTTGTGAGTGGTATCAAACGCATCCATGTTCTTTTTCTATCTCGAGAATATAAATTTTATATAATTGTCAAACACATTGTTTTATTCAGAAACTATTATAGAAGTAAAAATAGAAAAAAACTATTATTGAAAAGAAATTATTCTCGAGAACTGAAATGTTAACAAACACAACTTAAGCATCCTTACCATATCTTGAATCACACTAACAACTTTTCATAATCAAAATTAGGTAAGCTTTTGTTCTGTTTCTCATGAAATAAGCGATTGGGCTTTCAATTTTTTTTTTCCTCTTTCTTTTTGTTATGCTCGAAGCCTCTTGATTGACCTAATCCAACCAACTGTCCTCAGCGTTGATGTGGCACGGCAACAAGATGGGGAAATACTCCATGGAAACCAATACATAGAACCACATCAGTAAAGTCTCGAGAATAAAGAATTTTAGGGATCGAGATGCTTGCAGCCGATGCGATCCATTAGGGGGACAGATAGAGATGAATATGTACATCGCGAGTAAAAACTAGAGAATCCCTATCCTTATCGAGATGAATCTGTACCTCCCGAGTAAAAACTAAAGAATCATTATCCTTTCTATTGACCTTTCTTTGTCCGACTCATGAGTCCACGCACGGCGGAATATTCACTTGTTCGCGTCGGCCGTCGCCTGTTGTTTTTGTGCTGGACATGATGATGAAAGTGGGGTGGCGGTCCATGTAAAATTAACCACGTGCTTCATTCATTTCATTTAAATTAAATTTATTTATTTTCTCTTCTTCTTTTTTCGTGTCTCGATTTGATCCACCCTCCCCCGAAGGTTCGCCCCCCAATTCCAATTTCGTAGGCCCGCCACCATGTTTGACCCCGATTCCCTAAAGATGGGCCGAAGTGATGTGCAATTGGGCCGTAATGGGGCCAAAGGCCCAATTGACGGGCTCGGTATTAATTAATGGGCTTTTGGCGGGGGTGGGCCCAATTCTTGGAAAATACCAGAAGGGGGAGGGGGTGGGGGAGGTGACGTCTCGTTCCCGCTCCATGGCTAGCGGATTTGGACGACTTACCAGAATCAAGAACCGGAAGTTTATCTCATCTTTCGTCTTCATCCTCCTCAATTTCCAATCAAGTTCGGTTTTTATTTATACCCTTCTCTGTTGTCATGGCAAACTCGCTGGCTTCTTTTGCATGGACGCTCCCAAGGAGGAACATGACCGCGGCAGCGGCGGCGATTCCGCTGCCCGTCCGCACCAGGTTTTCATTCTACATGCTACCTCTAGCTTCTGATCACTCGTTGGGTTGGTCTTTCTTGGTGATTAGTCGGTCCGGACGTGACCCTTCTCAGGTTTCGCTGCCTTTCTTGAATAGCCTTTTGCTGTCTGCAGGAATTATCCACCGTCTTTGGTTACTCCGGAAATCTTTATCCTCTCGATACCATAGAGTCTTGCGTACAAGCCGGCGATCCTGGCCAGCCATTGGGTTCGGTCCCGGCAGAACAGGCTATGCAAGAGCATTCTTCCGGTCGACAGAATGCGGTTCAGAGATTTGATGTCCCTCCTGACGGGTTCCAAGATCGGCAGCTGGGAGGATTTCTCGACCAGGTATCTGCAGTTTCTTGTAGTATTGTTTCGCGATGGCTGGGAAATAGAACTGACAGGATTGATGTCGTTGACTGATTATTTCGTATATAATTCTTGATCAGTATTGAAATCCAGATTTTAGAATTAAAAAAAGATTACCTCTGATAATTATGACTCAGTTTTATGTGCTCAGATAATCTATATTATCAATGCAGGAAGCGTATCCTCAGTGCCATGATACTCGCCAGCATCTCCACTTCGATGATGTAATGTCCTGCCACTGTTCCACTCCTAGGAGCCACGTTTCCTGCGCAGGCCACAATCATGCCGGTTTTAGTTCGGGAATGCCTCCTGCTAGCATGCAGAACTGGGGCCATTCGCTTTTGAGCAATGGCGGACCGGAAGAATCCAGTAGCTGGCAACAATTCAGCGGTCAGTCTAGTGGTTACGATTTAAAGATTAAATGCCCAACCTGTCTCTATGACTCGCCGCACGTCTTGTTTTCTTCATAGCCCTGACATATCAATTTCCATGGATTCAGATGCAAGCGAGATGTCATCCCAGTGCCTGATTGATAAGGAGAAGCTGATTCAGATGCCGGAGGACTTGGACAGTAGCTTTGTTTCCAGCAATCCAACCTGGGAATTCTCCGATCCTGTTGCCGGTGGTCAAAATGGAGAGGGAGAGACTACCACTGCAAAAAATTGGAGCAGCGAAACCGCTTCCAAAGTACAAGATCAAAAGAAGGCTCCAGAACCAAGCTCGGGCACTCCTGGAAGGAGGGGGAGGCGAGTACACATGACATATTTGTTTGTGCACTATATCAACACACTTACTAGTGGATGAACTAGTTTTATTTTTGGCTTTGTTTAGGAAGAAAGCAGAAAATGCCACAGAGAATGGAAGCACGAAAAGATGCAGTTGCAGGAGATCCAAATGCTTGCAACTGTAAGCAGTAGTGTGGTTCACAGGGTTCTCATACTTGTTGTTCTGTCCAGTTTTCACGCATTGAAAGTTTTGATTTGGGAGTGCCAAGTGATGCTAGTTTCTGTGTTATGCAGTTCCTGTATATCGGGGCAGCCTGTCTACTTAGATATAGATAGCTAATCCACTGTTTTTTGTTTATGTCCTTGATCGGAACAGCAAGCAGGTTGCAATAGATTACTGTGCTTGACTGAAAGTTCTCCTTTTGTTTTTCCTGGTCAAAGATAGAAGAGGCATTGTATTGTTTGAAATAATGCTGAAACTTTTGTGTCGGCAGATATTGCGAATGCTTTGCAGCGGAACTTTTCTGTATCGACAGTTGTACATGTAGACTCTGCCACAACAACCTTGACACGGAAGACTCAGTTTACACGGCAAAGGACCGGATTAAATCTCATAATCCTCTTGCATTTGGTCCGAAGGTAGTTCGGCATCCCAAGGATTTGCCTCCAGATAAAGCAGTAACCATCCTTCCATCCGAGAAGTCTTATCCCATTCTTAGTTAATGAGTATGAAGAGAAATCTGAATTTGAGTGGCAATGCAACAGGAAAGTGGTGGTCGTGTTGGTGGTAGGAGTGAGGACACCCCATCATTCGTGAGGCACAAACACGGATGTAATTGCAAGAAGTCTCAGTGCCTGAAAAATTACTGCGAATGCTATCAGGTTTGCAGCTAATACAAACTATCAAAACAAAGATTTGATAGCTAATTCGTACAATGTAACACTTGGATTTAGCTGTTTTAGATGATTTGGTGTCATAGTCAGAACAAACTGTTACACTAGTCAGTATACCAGTTTAAGCAATGTCACTTATTTTAAGTGGATTCATAACATCAGAATGGTGAGACGAACTCTTAAGACTATTGATTTCTGAACCAGCGCATCCTACGGATTTTCCAATTGTTGTATAACAATCTTACTGGAACGCTATATTTTTCCTGCTGCAAGGGCAAAGCTGGATGTTTCCATGAATGCAACTGCCAAGATTGCTCTAACCCTTTTGGCCCGAAATCAGGTGAGCGGCACACTTGTGGCTATTATTCTGATAGATCTTCATATAGATTGTTAACATTCTCGCCATGAACACAAACCAGAAGCACTATTTCACTCCTCCTGATGCGAATCAAGAATCCTTTGATCAAGCACATTCTGATTTTCTTCCCATTACAACGGTCTGCTTTGGCATCATAAGATCATTACCAATTGGCACATCGATGCTTCTGCGAAATGAAATAAATAAAAGCATCAAGAGATTGCATTCTTCTGGATATATTCTGCTTGAATTCTGTTTCGATTCTATCACATGAAGAATGTCTAATTCTTATCCATGCGTGTTATACTCCCTGGGACATGAACTCCAAAGCAGCAGAGCAAGGGATTGACAGGAAGGAAATGTCGCCTACCGGAACGCCGGATGGTATGCAGGGCATGCCCAACTCCATCCGAACAGGGATCGGAGGTGGGTCTGCTTCGACTTTGGAAGGAACAGTCAATATGCTCAACAACGCTCCATCTCCGAGTCCTTCGGCATCTTCCAATTATGCCGACACAAGTGGCTGCTCAAGTGCTACTCGAGCCAAGAGATACAATAGCATGAGTACTTCTTCGCTGTCCAACCCAGCGAATGCTAGCTCGCCCTATCAGAGACAAGCATCAACTCCGCAGTTTCGGTCTCCTGGACGGAGTCGAAGCATTTCCCCAAGCTCAAGACTTGCCCGCAAACCAGACTCGTGGACTCCTCCTTCCCAAGATGGCGAGCCCGGAGGCGGTTCAAGTCAAGCGTAAATCAGTAACCGAGGGAACCAGTATCGATTCAGAGGAGCACGATCTGAGATGATGCTCGTTGAGCAACGAAATCTTGACTTAGCTTTTAGTGCTTTTGCAGTTCTAGAGATCAAGACTTTTTTCATCACTTACGAAGATGATAAGCCTTTTGGTTGCTTTTTTAGGATATCTTGCATTGGTCTGTAGGTTTTTTAGGAGCTTGCATTGGTCTGCAGTCAGCTAATTATCTTTCTCAATCCTAGTGCCAATGTTTTTCATAGGCGAAGTTATCAAATCAGAATTTGAATTTGCAGAGTTTACTTGATCGCCCTTCGGTCTTCTCTGGGTCGCCATGCCATCATGTCGATGGTTATCTGCTCGTAATTTGATGCATGAACTTCGCAGTGTTCGTTGGATTCCCCGAAATGCCTTGATACAATCCCGGGCCTGCATTGACACCTTGGTATCAGCACATGACTACATTTACATAAATCTGCCATCAACGATGAAATCAGGTAAAATCCTTGGAACGGAAACAACAGGCATATAATGCATGATTAAACCTAGTAATCAAACGATGATGTTGCATTGTATTTTAATAATTGGTGCATGAAGGACTGAGCTGTTGAGCCACACACTGTGTATAGGTAGGAGACTGGGAGTGATTCGGGAGTGTTGGTGGACATGTGATGATCTAATTATGACAACTGATGATGCATCATGACGAGTGATTGCATATCATGACAAGTGATGAATGTTAGGAAATATAATAATCAAACATTCTGCATTATAAAGATTGTTAGGGAAAATTACTCAATTAACCATAAACTTACTGTATGAATGTCAATTCAGTTACAAACTTTTCAATTTTTATCAATTTAATCCTAAAATTTCAGGCAAAATTCCAAAATAATTTGCTTGAAATTGCTGACGTGGTGATCGAGTCATCTCAAGTCTTTTTATGTGGCAAGTCATCACATCAACGATTTCCTACGAGAATTGATTGGAAATATTATTACATTATAATTTTGTATAAACTTTCAGAATTAAATTGGAATTTAAAAAAAAAAAAATTATGACTGAATTAATAATTATAAAATACCTTTAACATTGATTGGACAATTTTTCCGACGTGGTAGAAAGGTATGAGTATTCATATTAGAACAAGCACAGTGTAGTGGGGATGAGTTGGTTAGGAATGACCATTCCGTGAAACCCCCAATTCATTAGAATTACTATCGTTCTTTAATAAGAACGAAATCCAATGATATCTAACATTAATGAAAGGTCTCTATGGTATGAGTAAAAAAAAAGGGCCCCGACGGTTCGTGCGATTGGGCCGTGGCTGCCCGCATCTGGTAAAGGGGCCTGAGGCCCAATTGACGGGCTCATTCTCAGTTAATGGGCTTTTGGCGGGGGAGTGGCCCAGTTCGTTGGAAATGCAAAGAGATCGGGGCAGGAGGTAACGGTCTCGTTCCCGCTCAATGGCGAACGGATTTGAACGCCTTTACCAGAATCAAGAACGGCAGAGCCTATATATCTACTCCACTCAAACTCCCCATCATCTCATCCTTCATCCTTCATCCTCTTCAATTTCAAATCAAGTTCTGTTTTTGCTTTTTACCCTTCTCTGTTCTCTTGGCAAACTTGCTGGCTCCATTTCCCATGGACGCTCCCAAGGTGGGGGATGACGGAGGAGGCGGTGGCGGTCCCGCTGCCTGTGCGCACCAGGTTTTGATTTACATGCTGCTTCTAGAGTTCTGATCTCTCTTTTGGTTGGTCTTTTTCTCGTTGTTTAGTCGGTTCGGGTGTGATCTTTCTTGGGCTTCGCATTCCTCTTCCTCTGCCATTGACTGGAGTGCGAAATTCTCGACGCTTTCTTGAATGGCTTTTGGCGTCTGCAGATATTGTCCACCGCCTTTGGTTACTTCAGCAATCTTAATCCTCTTGATGCCATTGAGTCTTGCTTACAGGCCGGCGATCCTGGCCTGCTGTGGGGTTCGGCATCGGCAGAAGAAACTATGGAAGAGCATCCTTCCAGTCGACAAAATGCGGTTCGGAGATTTGATGTCCCTCCTGATATATTCCAAGATTGGCATCTGGGTAGATTTTTTGATCAGCAGGTATCTGCGGTTTGTTGTAGTATAATTGAACTGACAGGATTGATGTTCTTGATTGACTATTTCATATTTCATTCTTGATCGGTATTCTTGATCAGTATCGAAATCCAGAATATAGAATATAAAAAACTCTGTCTCTGATGATTATAACTCAGTTTTAATCAACTGTCATCGGAGAATTCATGTGCTTGGATAATCTATATTATCAATTCAGGAAGCACATCCTCACTGCCATGATACTTGCCAGCATCTCAACTTCGATTATGTAATTCCCTGCCACTGTTCCACTCCTGGGAGCGACGAGTCCTGCACATGCCACAATCATGCTGGGTATGGTTCGGGAGGGCCTCCTCCTAGCGTCCAGAACTCGGGCCATTCACTTTTGAGGAACGGCGGACTGCAAGAATCCAGTAGCCGGCAACAATTCAGGGGTCAGTCTAGTGGTTACGATTTAAAGACTAAATGGCCAACCTGTTTCTATGAGTCGCTGCACGTCTTGTTTCTTTCATAAACTTGACATTTCAATTTCCATGGATTCAGATGCAAGCGAGATGTCATTCCAGTGCCTAACGGATAAGGAGAAGCTGAGTCAGATGCCGGAGGACTTGGAAAGTGGCTTTGTTTCCAGCAATCCAACCTGGGGATTCTCCGATCCTGTTGCCGGTGGTCAAAATGGAGATGGAGCGACTAACACTTCGAAAAATTGGAGCAGCGAAACCGCTTCCAAAGTACAAGATCAAAAGAAGGCTCCAGAACCAAGCTCAGGCACTCCTGGAAGGAGGGGGAGGCGAGTACACATATGACATATTTGTTTGTGCACTATATCAACACATTTACTAGTGGCTAAACTACTTTTATTTTTGGCTTGATTTAGGAAGAAAGCAGAAAATGCCACAGAGAATGGAAGCACGAAAAGATGCAGTTGCAGGAGATCCAAATGCTTGCAACTGTAAGCAGTAGTGCGGTTCACAGGGTTCTCATACTTCTTGTTCTGTCCAGTTTTCACGCTTTGAAAGTTTTGATTTGGGAGTGCCAAGCGATGCTAATTTCTCTGTTATGCAGTTCCCGTATATCGGAGCAGCCTGTCTACTTAGATATAGATAGCTAATCCACTGTTTTTTGTTTATGTCCTTGATCGGAACAGCAAGCACGTTGCAATAGATTACTGTGCTTGACTGAAAGTTCTCCTATCGTTTTTCCTGGTCGAAAGATAGAAGAGGCATTGTATTATTTGAAATAATGCTGAAACTTTCGTGTCGGCAGATTTTGCGAATGCTTTGCAGCGGAACTTTTCTGTACCGACAGTTGTGCATGTACACTCTGCTACAACAACCGTGACATGGAAGACTCAGTTTACAAGGCAAAGGAGCTGATTAAATTGCATAATCCTCTTGCATTCGGTCCGAAGGTAGTTCGGCATCCCACCGATTCACCTCCAGATAAAGCGGTAACCGTCCTTCCATCCGAGAAGTCTTATCTCATTCTTAGTTAATGAGTATGAAGGGAAATCTGAATTTGAGTGGCAATGCAACAGGAAAGTGGTGGTCGTGTTGGTGGTAGGAGTGAGGACACCCCATCATTCGTGAGGCACAAACGCGGATGTAATTGCAAGAAGTCTCAGTGCCTGAAAAATTACTGCGAGTGCTATCAGGTTTGCAGCTAATAGAATCTATCAAAACAAAGATTCGATAGCTAATTCGTACAGTGTAACACTTGGATTTAGCTGTTTTAGATGATTTGGTATCATAGTCGGAACAAACTGTTACACTAGTCAGTATACCAGTTTAAGCAATGTCACTTATTTTAAGTGGATTCATAAGATCACAACGGTGAGACGAATTCTTAAGACTATTGATTTCTGAACCTGCGCATCCTATGGATTTTCCAATTCTTCTATAACAATCTTACTGGAACGCTATATTTTTCCTGCTGCAAGGGCAAAGCTGGATGTTTCCATGAATGCAACTGCCGAGATTGCTGTAACCCTTTTGGCGCGAAATCAGGTGAGCGGCACACCTATGGCTATTATTCTGATAGATCTTTGTATAGATTGTTAACATTCTCGCCATGAACACAAACCAGAAGCAATATTTCGCTCCTCCTGATGCAAATCAAGCATCCTTTGATCAAGCACATTCTGATTTTCTTCCCGTTACAACGCTGTGCTTTCACATCATAAGATCATTACCAATTGGCACATCGATGCGTCTGCAAAATGAAATAAATAAAAGCATCAAGAGATTGCATTCTTCTAGATATATTCTGCTTGAATTCTGTTTCGATTCTATCACATTAAGAATGTCTAATTCTTATCCATGCGTGTTATACTCCCTGGGACATGAACTCCAAAGCAGCAGAGCAAGGGATTGACAGGAAGGAAATGTCGCCTAAGGGAACGCCGGATGGTATGCAGGGCATGCCCAACTCCATCCGAACTGGGATCGGAGGTGGGTCTGCTTCGACTTTGGAAGGAACAGTCAATATGCTCAACAACACTCCATCTCCGAGACCTTCGGCATCTTCCAGGAGATACAATAGCATGAGTACTTCTTCGCTGTCCAACCCGGCGAATGCTAGCTCGCCCGATCAGAGACAAGCATCAACTCTGCAGTTTCGGTCTCCTGGACGGAGTCGAAGCATCTCCCCAAGGTCAAGACGTGCCCCCAAACCTGACTTGCCGGCTCGTCCTCCCCCAGATGACAAGCCCGAAGGCGGTTCAAGTCAAGCGTAAATCAGTAACCGAGGGAACCAGCATCGAGCCAGAGTAGCACGATCTGACATGATGATGCTCGTTGAGCAACGAAATCTTGACTTAGCTTTTAGTGCTTTTGCAGTTCTAGAGATCAAGACTTTTTTCATCACTTACGAAGATGATAAGCCTTTCGGTTGCTTTTTTAGGATATCCTGCACTGGTCTGTAGGTTTTTTGGGACCTTGCATTGGTCTGCGATCAACTAATGATCTTGCTCAATCCTAGTGCCAATGTTTTTCATAGGCGAAGCTATCAAAATCAGAATTTGAAATTTGCAAAGTTTACTTGATTGTCTTTCAGTCTTCTTTGGATCCTCATGCTACCGTCTCGCTAGTAATTTGCTCGTTAAATGATACATGAACTTCCCGCTGTTCGTCGGATTCCCTGAAATACCTTGATGTAATCCTGGGCACGGCTGCATTCACACCTTGATATCAGGACATGACTACATATGCGTAAGCCCGACGAGGATGATGAAATCAGGTTAAACCCAAATGTACAAGTGTGGAATAAGGCTACGTACGAGTGCTGTGCAAACTCCATGCGAGAAGGAGTATTTTGATCCAAAGGAGTACCTTTACAAGGTAGAATCCTTGCGGAGCACAGATCATGTGGGAAGTTCAAGGGCTCATCAAACAAGCCCACTCACAAGGGGCTTTGGGCTCCTAAAGATACTTGGGCTAAAGCTGGGGTGTTTGGGAACAACTTTAGAATTCCCATTAGGCCAAAGCTGGCCTTCTCAAGGCTGAAAGCCCAAGGCAGGTGAAGGGGTGCCTTGGGCCAGCTCTCGCATCTGCCGATTAATCGTTCACTTTTTTTTTTTATTTTCTTCCAAAACTATCCTTAGCTACTTTCAATTTTTCCGGTTTTGCCCTTGTCATTGTCTTGTTCATCTTCTTCTCGTTGAAGGCCGACGACGTGTTCCTCGAAGCCGTGAGCGGCGCCGATGCAGCTCGGCATGGTCGCGGTGGCCCGGGCGATCGTCAGGGGAGTGGTGCAGCCGCCGCCTTGTCTGGGTCGCGGCCATCGTTGTGGGTTGCGACAAGGTTTGGGTTGACCTCGCCGCGACCCGGATCCGAGGGCGGCGAGGTCCTCCGTGACCTCGCCGCCCCGATCTTGGTTGCGGCGGTCGCCCCAGGAGGTCGCGCGACCTCGCCGCGACCCAAATCCCGGGGCGGCGAGGTCGCGCGACCCGCCACGACCCGGATGCGGGTCGCGGCGGGGGTAGCCCGACTTCCGGCGACCCTCGCCGATGGTCTTCAGTGGTCGCCCGACGTCCGGCGACCCTCCCCGGTGGTCTTCAGTGGTCGCCCGACGTCCGGCGACCCTCCTCGGTGGTCTTCAGTGGTCGCCCGACGTCCGGCAACCCTCGCCGGTGGTCTTCAATGGACGTCCGGCGGCCACCTGCCCTTGCCGGTCTTTTTTTTTTTTTTTGAAATTTTTTTTTTTATCACCAAAGCCCTTTTGTAAATGTGATTCCCCCAAACACCATTTTACTCAAAGGTACTTCAAATGGGCTTTCAAACTATATTAAACACACTTTACATTTTGGAAAATACCTTTGACTCAAAGGACTTTGCATTTTCCTAAAGACTTTCCCCCAAAGACTTCCCAAACGCACCCTAAGTTATCCCATATTAAGAGAGAGTCCAATAGGATTGTTGATTGGGTTGTTAGAGCCCAGAGTAAAAACAAATTATCACGAAATAATTATCATGAAATTGGGTTTTTTTGCTCAAAAAAAAAAAAAAAAAAACCACCCCGGCTCTCTTAGAGCTTCCCGTTCTGAAGCAAACGAATTGTATCCACCTATTTTTTCCCAGTAATGGAAGTCGTTTCCTTTTTCTGACCAAAAAAAAAAAAAAAAGGAGGTAGAATCCTTGGAAGGCGAACAACATGCATATGAGGCAGAATTATAACCTAGTAATTTAACTATGTTGCATTCTAATTTAATAATTGGTGCACAAATGACTGAGCCATTGAGCCACTATTTCTAGGCAGAAGCGATTCGGAAGTGTTGGTTGACATGTGGTGATCTTATTATGACAAGTGGTGATGCGTCATGACAAGTGATTGCATGTCATGGTAAGTGATGACTATCCTGAAATATAGCAGTCGAAGAGCAAATAGGTGTTGAGTTTTTGGGAAAACAGCTTTAGTGATACTTCCATAGATAGGACAAGTCCAAAGTGGAGGTTTCATCAATAAGTTAATCACTGGGGACAAATGACTCAAAATGCTATATGATTTTAATTGCACTTCTTTCCTCCAAGTTGGACAAAAACTATCATTCTTATAATGCTTCGACCATAAATTCAAGGGCTAGGGTCACAATGTCGCTCGACGCATACAAACTCGATTTATGTGAGTGAAAGACTCTGATAAGCCAACAACGAATAAATAAGAGAGCCTCGTGAATGGGTAGGAATGACTCGTATGAGTGGGGTCGACATCAAACTTGAAATTTCTTACTCCAAATCGTTAAGCTCGGGAGCTGAAGGTGAGGATTATATCATAACTTATTATCATCTGCGTTACCAAAATATTCTGCATTATAAGAGGACAATTACTCAATCGATGCTAAATTTATTATACCATATGAATGCTGATTGTAATAAACATTTAAATTATTTTCAATTTAGTCCTGAACCTTTAAGAGGAATTCCAAAATAGTCATTCCTTTTCAATTTTCGCCCGAGATTGCTAATGTGGTGATTCAATCATTCCAAGTCTTCCTATGTGGCACATTGACACGTCGGCAACGTCTAACAAGAATTGATTGAAAAGTATACATTAAAATTTGTGCAAATTTTTAGAACTAAATTGATGAAATTAGATGAAATTTAAAAAAAGTTTAGGACTGTAATGTATTATAATAATTCAATCATAAATTTTTTAAATTTTTGTCAAATTAGTCATAAACCTTTCAACGGAATTCCAAAATAATTATTCGTTTGAAATTGCTAACATAACGATTTAGTCATCCCAAGTCTTCCTACATGACACATCAACACACTAGTGATGTTCAACAAAAATTGACCACACATTGAGTAATTATAAGAGACACAGGTTTGTGCTGCTAAAGGTGGCTTTAAGAGAATGCACTAATTTGATGATTCAAACCCAAATGTCAAAAAACAACGACGAGTACACTTACCACTTGGGATTTGCATACTTGATTGAGGGTGTTAGGCGATTTCTAGCTTATGAACCCTATTTATATCTCACCCCTACAGAGATCGAAAAGCTTCGACTTAATTGGTATGCGGAGGTTTAAAGTTAGTTGATAAGTTTCTAGTTGCGTCTTCAGTGTGTATCAAATTATCTGTCAAGTTACGAACTTTGCCCGGAGTTGGATTCATTTCACATGATTTCTGAGCCATTTGGACCTTGACTTTGGAAAACATTCAATGTAGTGGCTTGACCATCGTTATAATCATTGGAGGTTCCCATCACCAGGCCCAAATCGGCAGAGGAAACTAGGAAATTAAAATTAAAAAAAAAAAACTGAAAATATTGTAGATATTTATACCGGCCGCGTCAAGTAAAAAAAAGTTTATTTAGATTTCTAAAAAAAGAATAAAATACTATATATTAATCTACGTATTAATATTTGCAATTTGTGAAAACGTTAATGCTTTGGATTTAAAAAAATAAAAAAAAAAACTACCTTTAATCGTAAGATTTCTGTTAGTGTAAGAAGTAAGAGTTAACGAAGAGAAGGGGTTCCACCCGTGCGTCGTTGTTCAAGGATGGGCCATGGTCTATTCAGAACCGCAGATTAGGTAGCAACAACCCCTTTGATTATAGATGAAAAGCCGTGATGAACTGAATATGAAATTTTGATACGAAGTGACGCAACACATGACCTCAGTTAACCAATGACGTGACGTGGACACGAAGATCATCGGATTAGTCGAATATTGGATCTGAATCTCCTTCCACGGGTATATTGATTTATTTTTATTTTTTTGGTCGAACGGGTATATTGATTAATCAGTCAATTAATCCTCGTATCTCCATTTCTATTAGGAAAAAATGACAAATAATTCTTAATGCAATTCTTAAACTTTTAATTTATTAAATGTTATCCTTAAACTTTAATCTAATTGAAAATGTGATCCCTAAATTTTTAATTCATTTAATATGGTTCCTAAACTTTTGATACATGTTTAGTTTAGTTTTTGAATTATATAAAAATATTCAATTTGATCTTTCAACTTTTGAAACATGTTTAATTTAGTTTCCGAACTATATGACAATGTTTAATGTTGTCCTTGAACCTCAATTAATGGAAAGACAATATTGAATATTTCATGCAATTTAAGGACTAAGTTGAACATGCATAAAAAATTTAGGAATCACATTGTATAAATTAAAAGTTCATGTATCACATTACATATTGAGCTAAAATTCAAAGCCACATTAAACAAATTAAAAATTTAAAGGCCACAATGCAGATTAGGTCAAAGTTTAGGGACTATTTGTTTTATTATCCCTTCCTATTACTTGCATGGATTGTTTCATAATCATGGGATCCCAACAAAATCTATTTTAAAGCTGTGCATGGTAACATTTTTATTCCTCCGTTCTTTTGTTCTTTTGTTCATCGGAATAAATAAAAAAAAAAGAACAAAAATTTGTTTGAAAACATCAATTAACTTTTTTATTCTCTAAAATAGAAAAGTGGTCAAAAAATAGATTTATAACAAAAAAAGAAGTAGAAAAAAAAAAAAAAAAAACAACTTATTCCCATAAGCAAATTTTATAAATAAGTTATTTTTTTCTTGTCTTTTTCTTCCTTGCCACCTGCTGCCAACCCCTTGCCATTGCCAGCAAAACTAGCATATGGTGGTGAGCGGCAGGCGACAACGGAAGAAGAAGAGAGGAAAAAAGAAAAGAAAAAAAGAAAATTCTCAAAAAAATTATTAAAAATTTAAAGAAATGTTATGTTACAAAAAAAGAAAAAAACTTGCGAGTCATACCAAACGCATTCATTTTTTTTTTTTCCTATTTTGAGGATATAAATTTTTGGCAATTACCAAATGTATTGTTTTACTCAGAAAGTATTATAGAGAGTAAAAATAGAAAATAGCTATTACTAAAAAGAAATTATTCCTAAGAACATAAATGTTACCAACACACGCCATAAGCAATTTTATCATATCTCGAATCGCACTAACAACTTTTCATAATCAAAACTAGGTAAGCTTTTGTTCTGTTATAAGCAATTGGGTTTTCAAATTTCTTTTTCTTTCCTCTTTCTTTTTGTTACCCCCAAAGCCTCTTTACCGACCTAATCTAGTCAATTGTCCTCAGTGCTGATGTGGCACGACGACAAGATGAGGAAATGCTTCATGGAAACCAATACATAGAACCACATCAGTAAAGTCTCGAGAATAAAGAATTTCAAGGATGGAGATGCTTGTAGCCGATGCGATCTATTAGGGATACAGATTAAGATGAATTCATACCTTGCGAATAAAAACTGGAGAATCCCTATCCTTATCGAGATGAATATGTACCTCCCGTGTAAAAACTAGAGAATCCCTATCCTTTCGCTTCCTTCGTCGCAGAAGCGGATGGATACTTTTTGGATGAGTGAGGCTGGGATTGTGGATGCTTTCTTTTTCATTGGTCCAGGGCCTAAGGATGTCGTGGAGCAATACGTTAGTGTGACCGGTAGCCCTGCGATGCCTCAGCTCTTCGCGACAGCTTATCACCAGTGTAGATGGAACTACAGGGATGAGGAGGATGTTGAGAACGTGGATGCCAAATTCGATGAGCATGACATCCCTTACGACGTTCTTTGGCTCGATATTGAGCACACGGACGGCAAGAAGTACTTTACCTGGGATAAGGTGCTTTTCCCTCATCCCGAGGAGATGCAACGGAAGCTAGCTGCAAAGGGTAGGCACATGGTGACAATTGGGCCGTAATTGGGCCTGAGGCCCAATTGACGGCTCAGTATTGATTAATGGGCTTTTGGCGGGGTGGGCCCAGTTCTTGGAAAATGCGAAGAGATCGGCGGTGGGGTGGGGGTGGGGCGGTGAGGTCTCGTTCCCGCTCCCTGCCTACTGGATTTGGACGACTTACCAGAATCAAGAACCGGAAGAGTTGATCTCATCCTTTGTCTTCATCCTCTTCAATTTCAAATCAAGTTCGGTTTTTTTATTTTTACCCTTCTCTGTTCTCATGGCAAACTCGCTGGCTTCATTTTTGCATGGACGCTCCCAAGGAGGAACATGACCGCGGCAGCGGCGGCGATTCTGCTGCCCGTCCGCACCAGGTTTTCATTTTGATCACTCGTTGGGTTGGTTTTTCTTGGGGTTTAGTCGGTCCGGACGTGACCCTTCTCAAGCTTCGCTGTCTTTCTTGAATGGCCTTTTGCTGTCTGCAGGAATTATCCGCTGTCCTTGGTTACTTCAGTAATCTTTATCCTCTTGATACCATAGAGTCTTGCGAACAAGCCGGTGATCCTGACCAGCCGTTGGCTTCGTTACTGGCAGAACAGGCTAAGGAAGAGCATCCTTCTGGTCGACAGAATGCGGTTCAGAGATTTGATGTCCCTCCTGACGTGTTCCAAGATTGGCAGCTGGGAAGATTTTTTGACGACCAGGTATCCGCGGTTTCTTGTAGTATTGTTTCGCGACGGCTGGGAAATAGAACTGATAGGATTGATGTTGTTGACTGATTATTTCTTATATAATTCTTGATCAGTATTGAAATCCAGATTTTAGAATTAAAAAAAGATTACCTCTGATAATTATGACTCAGTTTCACGTGCTCAGATAATCTATATTATCAATGCAGGAAGCGCATCCTCACTGCCATGATACTCGCCAGCATCTCAACTTCGATGATGTAATGCCCTGCCACTGTTCCACTCCTTGGAGCCACGTTTCCTGCGCATGCCACAATCATGCTGGTTGTAGTTCGGGAATGCCTCCTGCTAGCATGCAGAACTGGGGCCATTCGCTTTTGAGCAATGGCGGACCGGAAGAATCCAGTAGCTGGCAACAATTCAGCGGTCAGTCTAGTGGTTACGATTTAAAGACTAAATGCCCAACCTGTCTCTATGACTCGCCGCGTGTCTTGTTTTCTTCATAGCCCTTACATATCAATTTCCATGGATTCAGATGCAAGCGAGATGTCATCCCAGTGCCTAATTGATAAGGAGAAGCTGATTCAGATGCCGGAGGACTTGGACAGTAGCTTTGTTTCCGGCAATCCAACCTGGGAATTCTCCGATCCTGTTGCCGGTGGTCAAAATGGAGATGGAGTGACTATCACTGCGAAAAATTGGACCAGCGAAACCGCTTCCAAAGTACAAGATCAAAAGAAGGCTCCAGAACCAAGCTCGGGCACTCCTGGAAGGAGGGAGAGGCGAGTACCCAAAAGACATATTTGTTTGTACACTATATCAACACACTTACTAGTGCTGAACTAGTTTTATTTTTGGCTTGATTTAGGAAGAAAGCAGAAAATGCCACAGACAATGGAAGCACGAAAAGATGCAGTTGCAGGAGATCCAAATGCTTGCAACTGTAAGTAGTAGTGCGGTTCACAGGGTTCTCATACTTCTTGTTCTGTCCAGTTTTCACGCATCGAAAGTTTTGATTAGGGAGTGCCAAGTGATGCTAGTTTCTGTGTTATGCAGTTCCCGTATATCGGGGCAGCCTGTCTACTTAGATATAGATAGCTAATCCACTGTTTTTGGTTTATGTCCTTGATCGGAACAGCAAGCAAGTTCCAATAGATTACCATGCTTGACTGAAAGTTCTCCTATTGTTTTTCCTGGCCGGAAGATAGAAGAGGCATTGTATTGTTTGAAATAATGCTGAAACTTTTGTGTCGGCAGATATTGCGAATGCTTTGCAGCGGAACTTTTCTGTACCGACAGTTGTGCATGTAGACTCTGCTACAACAACCTTGAAATGGAGGACTCAGTTTTCAAGGCAAAGGACCGGATTAAATCTGGTGATCCTCTTGCATTCGGTCCGAAGGTAGTTCCGCATCCCAACGATTTGCCTCCGGAAATAGCGGTAACCATCCTTCCATCCGGGAAGTCTTATCTCATTCTTAGTTAATGAGTATGAAGGGAAATCTGAATTTGAGCGGCAATGCAACAGGAAAGTGGTGGTCGTGGTAGTGGTGAGAGTGAGGACACCCCATTATTCGTGAGGCACAAACGCGGATGTAATTGCAAGAAGTCTCAGTGCCTGAAAAATTACTGCGAGTGCTATCAGGTTTGCAGCTAATACAATCTATCAAAACAAAGATTCGATAGCTAATTCGTACAATGTAACACTTGGATTTAGCTGTTTTAGATGATTTGGTATCATAGTCGGACCAAACTGTTACACTAGTCAGTATACCAGTTTAAGCAATGTCACTTATTTTAAGTGGATTCATAACATCACAACGGTGAGACGAACTCTTAAGACTATTGATTTCTGAACCGACGCATCCTACGGATTTTCCAATTCTTCTATAACAATCTTACTGGAACGCTATATTTTTCCTGCTGCCAGGGCAAAGCTGGATGTTTCCATGAATGCAACTGCCAAGATTGCTCTAACCCTTTTGGCCCAAAATCAGGTAAGCGGCACACTTGTGGCTGCTATTCCGATACATCTTTGTATAGATTGTTAACATTCTCGCCGTGAACACAAACCGGAAGCAATATTTCGCTCCTCCTGATGCAAATCAAGCATCCTTTGATCAAGCACATTCTGATTTTCTTCCCGGTACAACACTCCGCTTTGGCGTCATAAGATCATTACCAATTGCCACATCTATGCTTCTGCAAAATGAAAGAAATAAAAGCATCAAGAGATTGCATTCTTCTAGATATATTCTGCTTGAATTCTGTTTCGATTCTATCACATTAAGAATGTCTAATTCTTATCCATGCGTGTTATACTCCCTGGGACATGAACTTCAAAGTAGTTGAGCAAGGGATTGACAGGAAGGAAATGTCACCTAAGGGAACGCCAGATGGTATTGTTGGAATTTTGTTTGTTAAAACAAAATGAGTGCCTTTTACTTTGTCCCACATAGAAAATGTGAGAGCAGGAGGGTCAGTTTATTAATGTGGGATTTCTCTTTTATAGTTAAATGAGTGATTATGTGGGATTAGACCCCACCATACCCGCGTGCGGGTGAACAAAATGAGTGCATTTTACTTTGTCCCACATAAAAAATGTGAGAGAGCATGAGGGTCAGTTTATTAATGTGGGATTTCCTCTTTTGTAGTTAAAGGAGTGATTAGGTGCGGCTAGATAGGTGGGGCTAGATCCCACCATACCCGCGTATTTAGCCTTGCAAGGTGGTCCTTGCTGATTTACACGGGATTCCACGTGCCCCATGCTACTCGGGTCAGAGCGTAAGCTAGTGATGCTTTCGGCTACTGGACTCTCACCATCTAGGGTGCAGCATTCTCACCATCTAGGATGCTACTCGGGTCAGAGCGTAAGCTAGTGATACTTTCGGCTACTGGACTCTCACCATCTAGGGTGCAGCATTCTCACCATCTAGGGTGCAGCATTCCACTGCTTCGCCTAGCAGCACGACGCTTGTATTGCTCTCCCATAACCCCGTTTTCATGGTTTAGGCTGCTCCCATTTCGCTCGCCGCTACTACGGGAATCGCTTTTGCTTTCTTTTCCTCTGTTGCAATACTGTTTCATATATATACTTGTCATTTTCGAAAAGAAAAGTGTGTTGTGTTGTCATTTTCGAGTCCTCTTTCTGAAAAACAGCAGCCAATTTTTCGATTGTTTCTTAGAGGGACTTTGGAGAAATACTAAAATTGCTATTTAGTATTCTCATCCGAGACTTTGTTATATCCTGGAGGATTTTTGCCAGTGACCATTAGTAACGTTGTGGGGCAAATAAATCCTTAAAGAAAGTGATATCACGCCTCAAAGTCCGAGTTGTTTTACTCGATCCGATTTCATTGTTCAACCCATTTTGAAGACATATTTCTCCAACAGGTATGCCGGGCATGCCCAACTCCTTCCGAACTGGGATCGGAGGTGGGTCTGCTTCGACTTTGGAAGGAACAGTCAACATGCTCAACAACACTCCATCTCCGGGTCCTTCGGCATCTTCCAGGAGATACAATAGCATGAGTACTTCTTCGCTGTCCAACCCGGCGAATGCTAGCTCGCCCGATCAGAGACAAGCATCAACTCCGCAGCTTCGGTCTCCTGGACGGAGTCCAAGCATCTCCTCAAGCTCGAGACTTGCCCGCAAACCAGACTCGTGGACTCCTTCCCCAGATGGCGAGCCCGGAGGCGGTTCAAGTCGAGCGTAAATCAGTAACCGAGGGAACCAGCATCGATCCAGAGGAGCACGATCTGAGATGATGCTCGTTGAGCAACGAAATCTTGACTTAGCTTTTAGTGCTTTTGCAGTTTTAGAGATCAAGACTTTTTCATAACTTACGAAGATGATAAGCCTTTTGGTTGTTTTTTTTAGGATATCTTGCATTGGTCAGTAGGTTTTGTAGGAGCTTGCATTGGTCTGCGGTCAGCTAATTATCTTTCTCAATCCTAGTGCCAATGTTTTTCATAGGCGAAGTTATCAAATCAGAATTTGAATTTGCAGAGTTTACTTGATCGCCCTTCGGTCTTGTCTGGGTCGCCATGCCATCATGTCGATGGTTATCTGCTCGTAATTTGATGCATGAACTTCGCAGGGTTCGTTGGATTCCCCGAAATGCCTTGATACAATCCCGGGCCTGCATTGACACCTTGGTATCAGCACATGACTACATTTACATAAATCTGCCATCAACGATGAAATCAGCTAAAATCCTTGGAACGGAAACAGCAGGCATATAATGCATGATTAAACCTAGTAATCAAACGATGTTGCATTCTATTTTAATAATTGGTGCACAAAGGGCTGAGCTATTGAGCCACACTATGTCTAGGCAGAAGTGATTCAGGAGTGTTGGTCAACACATGGCGATTTAATTATTATATCGAGCAATGCGTCATGACAAGTGGCTGTATATCATAATAAGTGATGACTGGCATGAAATATAGTAATCAAACCGTCCTAAAGAGTAAATAAGAGGTCAGTATCACAATATCACTTGATGCTGGAAGTGCTAGTATGAACACCTAGAGATGGGTGAATAGGTGTAAAAACAATTTTTCGCAAAGAATAGTAGAAATATTTTACTTTTGAAGTCTTTCAAATCTAAGTCTGAAAAATAACAGACTTTAAGTGAGTTCAGACTTTAGTAGTTAAATAGAATTATGAACAAAATAAATGAGTTTATGGAAGAGAATAAGAACATTGAATTTATAGTGGTTTGGATTTGATTAAGCCTATGTCTACTCTTCCATGCTAACAGCCTTCTAGCTAGATTCCACTATGCAATCAACAAAAGATTACAACTTTGAGTGCAAACACTTAGTAGTAGATCATACTATTCACTCTTTTGGTATTTCTCTCACAATCACAAACGTTTAAGCTCACCAAAGATAAGTGTATGATCGAACGAAGGTCGCTCAGACTTTGGAATTATAAATTCTACACCTCGTCTCTTACTTATTCATCGATCATTGATCTCCTTAAGTACTTCTCCACTTACAAACTAGCCGTTGGACAATATCTAGATGATCGTCTTCCAATCTACCCATTAGACAGATTTGTATCTAGAAGATTTAGTAGCCGTTGAGTAACAAAAATAAAATCCCAAATTGATTTTGATCACTCATACAAATAGAATTTTTGTTTCCATAAGTGGAGCTTCTTTGTTTAGAAAGTTCTTGTTTTCAAAATCCAATTGTCAATCAATTAGATTAAGTCAATTAAATCTATCTCGATGTAGAATCCAAACCAGATCACTAGTGTTATATGTTTGAGGCTTGTGTTACGTTCTTTAAGTTGTTTCATTTTGAATTTGCTTCGTTATGAACTTGTGTCTCATTCTAGATATAAAGTCTAAGAGTGTCTTGTTTGAAGTAAAGTCTAGTGTCTTCAGACTGAAATAGAGTTTACAATTTGGACGTCAGTCTGAACTAAAGTAGACTTTACAATCTAGACGTCAATTTGAACTAAATAGACTTTACAATATGGACGTCCATTTGAACATATTCTGCTTTTGAATATATTTAGCTTTAAGGTTTAAATACAATTTGAATAAGTTTAGCTTCAACATAAAATATGTCTTCTAGTTCTTCCAAATATAGACTTTAATAATATCATAGAGTTTGTCTTCTTATTCTTCCAAGTATAAACTTTGATGATATTATTTAGGATGTGTTTGGTAACAATTCTGTTCTCGGGAGCTGATTTTAACTAGAAATAATTATTTTTTTATTCTGTTCCCGAGAACTAATTATGAGTAAAAGAACGCATTTGGTAACTGTCCAAATTTTTTTATTTTAGAATAGAATTACGTTTGATACCATGCTAATTGATTCTATTCCAAATTAATTTCTTTTAATTTTTAAATAATTTTTTTTTTTTTTACTTTTTCCTTTTTTCCTTTTTTTTTTTTCTTTTTTTTTTTTTTTTTTCCTTTTCTCCTATTCCTCTTCTTCTTCATGTGGCCGATCGCCGAACCGGCAACCGGCTAGACGAGGGCCAACCCTCATCGGTCCGAGCCTTGCGTCAGGCGGCCTAGGCGAAGGCTCGCCGGTGGCTTGGCCTCGCCGCCGAGCCTTGGCTGGGCGGGCGGCCTCGCCGGGGCTAGGCGACCTCGCCGATGGCTAGGGCGAGCCTCGCCGATGGCTGGGCGGGCGAGGCTGGCCACCAATGAGGCCGTGCCTGCCGGCCATCGACGAGGCGACACTCGGCCTCACCGGTGGCTAGGCTTGCTCGCGAGCTCGCCGGACGCGACAACGGCGGGCGGTGGTGGACAGCAATTGCGGGATGTCGGAAGGAAAGAAGGAGATTTTTACTGTTTTGATTCTTTTTTTGATTCTCGGATGGAGAATCACATTTTTTTTTTATTCTCAATTCTCTTCCCAATCTGTTCCCGGGAACAAAAATTTTATCAAACGCGATTCTTGTCCCAAATTGATTCTGGGAACAAAAAATCAAAATCATGCATTGTTTGGCATGTTGCCAAACAGGCCCTTACATGTTCTATCATCCGCATAATCTATTACTCAACCTTTAAACACGTTAGTAGTCTTTGATTTATTTTGTCATCTTCAAAATATTATAAGGGATTTCCCTAATAGATACATGCAAACTTGATACACGTGAGTGAAAGACTCCGATAAGTCCACAACGAATAAATAAGAGAATCTTGTGAATGGATGGGAACAACTCGAATGAGGGTGGTTGACATCAAACTCGAAATCTCTTGCTTTAAATCCTTAAATCCCCAGCTTGAAGGTACGAATTACATCATAAATATGATCCTCATTATGAAAACATTCTGCATTATAAAGACTGTTAGGGAAAATTACCCAATCAGTCTTAAACACATTATACGAATGTCAATTTAAAACAAACTTTTCAATTTTGTTCAATTTAATCCTAAACCTTTAGACAAATTTCCAAAACAATCATTCTGAATTTTCGCTTGAAATTGCTAATGGCGATCGAATCATCTCAAGTCTTTCAACGTGGCACACCGCCATATCAACGATTTCCGACAAAAAATTGATGGAAATGTTACATTAGAATTTTGTATGAATTATCATAATTAAATTGACAAAATTAAAAACATTTTAGGATTGAATTAATATCTATAGAATACGCTCAACACTGCTTGGACTATTTTCCCAACACGGGAGAAAGCTATGAATGTTCATATTAGAACAAGCACAGTAAAGTGGGCTTTGGAATTAGGTGCCACGAAGGGCCTAAGCTTAGTAAAATAGCCAGGCTGGGAGTGAGCTGGATGTCGTTTGAACCCTCGACATTGCACCAAACGACACCACCACCACCACATTTCCTGCTCTCGACACTCAGGCGTGTGCCCTATTAAATGCCGTCCCAAGCGTGCACTTCCCCCGCCTCACTCATCCCCTCGACTCTTCCTTATTCCTCCTCTATTATTGTAGAATCCTTTATGAAAAATGATACGACTGGTCTCTAAAATTTATTTTAATATGCAATATCATTTCTAAGTTTTTAATTTATTTGGTATGATGATTGAACATTGATTCAACGTGTAATGTCATGATTCCTGAAATTTGTGTGATTTGCTAAAAATCCTTAAAGTTTTTCGATATCTTTCTTTTTATCTGGTATGATTTTTTAAAACTATAGAATTCTAATAGTATACTTTGCATTTGCCACAATAAGGAACCTTTTCATTAGAATTCTACTATCATAAAATTTTCTATGATATGAGTCAAAAGATAAAAAAGAATTTAGTGGCTAACAAGCGATCTCCTACTCTAACATCAAAAGGGCCATGCATGTGTGATAACATACTTGCTACCAATTGTGTTTCCATTTTCCCTAGTTTGTATTATAGACCATTTTTAAAAATATTTTAATATAATCTAAGAATTATATTGAATATTTACCCATAATTCGGGTACCATATTGAACGAATTCAAAATGTAGGGACGACATTAAACATGGAAATATTAAAAATTCAAGGACGACATGTACATTAAACTAAAGTTCACAGATCACTTGTGTTATTGTCCTTTTATATTATGTTGTTATATATTGGTTAGAAATAAAAATTCTGCAAAACCCCATCGTTCTTTAATAAGAACAAAATCCAATGATATCTAAGATCAATAAAAGGTCTCTATGATATGAGTAAAAAAATGGGCCCAAACGGTTCGTGCGACTGGGCCGTGGCTGCCCGCATACGGTAAATGGGCCTGAGGCCCAATTGACGGGCTCATTCTCAGTTAATGGGCTTTCGGCGAGGAGTGTACCCAGTTCGTTGGAAATGCAAAGAGATCGGGGCAGGAGGTAACGGTCTCGTTCCCGCTCAATGGCGAACGGATTTGAACGCCTTTACCAGAATCAAGAACGGCAGAGCCTATATATCTACTCCACTCAAACTCCCCATCATCCTTCATCCTTCATCCTCTTCAATTTCACATCAAGTTCTGTTTTTGCTTTCTCCCCTCCTCTATTCTCTTGGCAAACTCGATGGCTCCATTTCCCATGGACGCTCCAAAGGAGGACGAGGACCGAGGAGGCGACGGCAGCAGTGGTTCGGCTGCTTGTCATCACCAGGTTTTGATTTACATGCTGCTTCTAGCGTTCTGATCTCTCTTTGGGTTGGTTTTTCTCGGGGTTTAGTCAGTTCGGATGTGATTCGCATTCCTCTTCCTCTGCTGTCGACCAGAGTGTGGATTTCTCGCTGCCTTCTTGAATGGCTTTTGGTGTCTGCAGGAATTGTCCACCGCCTTTGGTTACTTCAGCAAATTTAATCCTTTTGATGCCATTAAGTCTTGCTTACAGGCCGGCGATCCTGGCCTGCTATGGGGTTCAGCATCGGCAGAAGAAGCTATGGAAGAGCATCCTTCCAGTCAACAAAATGTGGTTCGGAGATTTGATGTCCCTCCTAATGTATTCCAAGATTGGCATCTGGGAAGATTTTTTGATGAGCAGGTATCTGCGGCTTGTTGTAGTATAATTGAACTGACAGGATTGATGTTCTTGATTGATTATTTCATATTTTATTCTTGATCAGTATTCTTGATTAGTATCGAAATCCAGAATATAGAATAAAAAGAGATTCGTCTCTGATGATTATAACTCGGTTCTAATCAACCGTCATCAGAGAGTTCATGTGCTTGGATAATCTATATTATCAATGCAGGAAGCACATCCTCACTGCCATGATATTTGCCGGCATCTCAACTTCGATGATGTAATTCCCTGCCACTGTTCCACTCCTAGGAGCGACGAGTCCTGCACATGCCACAATCATGCTGGGTATAGTTCAGGAGGGCCTCCTCCTAGCCCCCAGAACTCGGGCCATTCGCTTTTGAGCAGCGGCGAACTGCAAGAATCCAGTAGTCGGCAACAATTCAGGGGTCAATCTAGTGGTTACGATTTAAAGACTAAATGGCCAACCTGTTTCTATGAGTCGCCGCACATCTTTTTCCTTCATAGCCTTGACATTTCAATTTCCATGGATTCAGATGCAAGCGAGATGTCATTCCAGTGCCTAATGGATAAGGAGAAGCTGATTCAGATGCCAGAGGACTTGGAAAGTAGCTTTGCTTTCAGCAATCCTACCTGGAAATCCTCCGATCTTGTTGGCGACGGTCAAGATGGAGATGGAGCGACTGACACTGGGAATAGGGGGAGCAGTGAAACCGCTTCCAAAGTACAAGATCGTGAGAAAGCTGCAGAACCAAGCTCGGCCACTCCTGGAGGGTGAGCACACATATGACATCCTTGTTTGTACACTATATCGACAGGCTTACGTGTTGCTGAACTAGTTTTATTTTTGGTTTGATTTAGGACGAGTGCAGAAAATGCCACACAGAATGGAGGCTTTAAAAGATGCGATTGCAGGACATTTAAATGCTTGCAACTGTAAGCAGTACTGTGGTTTGCAGGGTTCTCATACTTGTTGTTGTGTCCAGATTTCACGCATCGAAAGTTTCAATTTGGGTGTGCCAAGTGATGGTAGTTTCTGTGTTATGCAATTCCCGTATATCGGAACAGCCTGTCTACTTAGATATAGATAGCTAATCCACTGTTTTTCATTTACGTCCTTGATCGGAACAGTGAGCAGGTTCTAATAGATTACTTTGCTTAACTGAGATTTCTTCTGTTGTTTTTCCTGGCCGAAAGATAGGAGAGGCATTGTATTGCTTGAAATAATGCTGGACCTTTCATGTTGGCAGAAATTGCGAATGCTTTGCGGCGGAACTTTTCTGTACCGACTCTTGTGCGTGCAGACTCTGCTACAACCTCTATGAAATGGAGGACTCAGTTTTCCAAGCAAAGGAGCGGATTCAATCTCGTAATCCTAATGCATTCCCTTCGAGGAGGGTTGTTCAGTCTCCCGGACGGAGTCGAAGCATCTCCCCAAGGTCAATACCTGCCCTAAACCTGACTCGCCGGCTCGTCCTCCCCCAGATGACAAGCCCGAAGGCGGTTCAAGTCAAGCTTAGATCAGTTACTGAGGGAACCAGCATCGAGCCAGAGTAGCACGATCTGACATGATGATGCTCGTTGAGCAACGGAATCTTGACTTGGCTTTTAGTGCTTTTGCAGTTCTAGAGATCACGACTTTTTTCATCACTTACGAAGATGAGATGCCTTTCGGTTGCTTTTTTTGGATATCTTGCCCTTGTCTGTAGGTTTTTTAGGACCTTGCATTGGTCTGCGGTCAACTAATGATCTTGCTCAATCCTAGTGCCAATGTTTTTCACAGGCGAAGCTATCAAAATCAGAATTTGAAATTTGCAAAGTTTACTTGATTGTCTTTCAGTCTTCTTTGGATCCTCATGCTATCGTCTCGCTAGTAATTTGCTCGTTATATGATACATGAACTTCCCGCCGTTCGTCGGATTCCCTGAAATGCCTTGATGTAATCCTGGGCACGGCTGTATTCACATGACTACATATGAAATCAGGTTAAACCCAAATGTACAAGTGTGGAATAAGGCTACGTACGAGTGCTGTGCAGACTCCATGCGAGGAAGGAGTATTTTGATCTAAAGGGATACCTTTATAAAATAGAATCCTTGGAAGGCAAACAACATGCATATAAGGTAGAATTATAACCTACTAATTAAACGATGTTGTATTCTAATTTAATAATCGGTGCACAAAGGACTGAGCTGTTGAGCCACTATATCTAGGTAGAAGCGATTCCAAAGTGTTGGTCGACATGTGACGATCTAATTATGACAAGTGGCGATGTATCATGACAAATGGTTGCATGTCATGACAAGTGACGACTCTTCTAAAATGTAGTGGTCAAAACATTTCGAAGAGCAAATAGGTGATGAGTTTTTGGAAGATGGCTCCACCAACGCTTCCTACAATAGGAGAGGTTTTATCAATAAGTTAATCATTGGGGATAGACGACTCAAAATGCTATATGATGACCATTGCATTTCTTCTTTCCTCCAAGTTGGACAAAAACTGTCATTCTTATTATGCTTCGACCATAAATTTGAGGGTCCGCATCACGATATCGTTTGATGCATGCAAACTCGATACACATGAGCGGAAGACTCCGATAAGTCTACAATGAGTAAATAAGAGAACCTCGTGAATGAATGGGAATGACTTGGATGAGGGGGGTCAACATCAAACTCGAAATCTCTTGCTCTAAATTCCTAAGCCCCAAGCTAAAGGTATGAATTACATCATAACTTATTATCATCCTCATTACCAAGTACTCAAATCAATTATAAGCTTGTCGTACTATATGGACATTAATTCAGTAATAAAATTTTCAATTTTTACTAATTTAGTTCTAAACCTCTAAGCGGAATTCTAAAACAGTCATTCCCATCAATTTACACATCGACATGTTAGTGATTCCCGACAATAATTAGCCAAAATGATTATATTAGAATTTGTGAAAAAAAAATGTAAAACCAAATTGATAAAATTAAAAAGAACTTTGGTCAAATTGATATATAATATAATAGGTTTATGATCGATTGGATAATTATTCCGGAAATTCATGGGAAGGTGTGGATGTTCACATTAGAACAAGCACAGTGAAGTGGGCTTTGGATTTGGGTGCAATGAAGGGCCCAAAGTATGTAATGGGGATGAGCTGGATGTCCTTTGAACTCCTCACCACCGCACCAAACAGCAGCATCACCACATGTCCTGCTCTCGACACTTACACGTGTCCCCTCTTAAATGCGGTCCCAACCTCCCCGGCACGGCCCTCCTTGGAAACGTCACTCGCGGTTTTTCAGAGCGTGCACGTCACCCACCTCATTCAACCCTCTCCACTCCCCATTAATTCTCTAGAAAATTATTTTCCAAAGGGACTTGAAATATCCTTAATTTTTCGAATAAAGATATGAAATGGATATTATTTCAAATAAATATCTAAAGTGATTATATTAATTTCGAAAAAAAAAGATCTAACCTCACTAGCCGATCATGGCATTTTTGTCCTTTTGCTTTTTCTTGTTTTCTTCCCTCATGAAAAAGACAAGCTAAAAAAAGAAAAAAAAGGACTAAAACTTTTAAAAAAGAAAAGAAAAGAAAAGAAAACACAAAATTTTAAAATGGCACAAATGATCTAACGTATGTTGTCAGCTTTAAAAAAAAAAAAGAGAAGCAAAAACTTCAAAAAAGAAAAGAAAACACAAATTTTTAAAACGACACAAATAGTTTAATGTACAATGTTAGCTTTAAACTATTGTTTAATATGATCATTGAATATTAGTTCAATGTGCAATGTCATTTATAAAATTTCCTTTTGTTTAATATGATATTTGAATTTTGATTCAATATTCTATATGATTCTCAAATTTTTAAATATTTTTATATGGTTTGAGGACTATTTTGAACAAGTCATAAATTTAGAAACGACATTAAAATTGAGCCAAAGTTTGGAGGTCAGATTGCACAAATAAAAGTTCCAGGACGACCTTATAAAATAAAAAATTCAAGAGTCATTTGTGCTAATGTTTGTTAGTATTGTTCTTTAATAAGAACGAATTCTCTTGATCACGCTCGGAATTTGGCGCGTGGAAACATCAAGAGGCCAATAAATTTTTAATTATTTCTCCTTTATTTTTTATTTATGGCTTGGGTTGGTCAGAATTATTGTAATAATATTTGTAGCATCCCGTTGAGGATTGTGTCGGGGGACCATGTTTCCGCGTGACCCCGTATCATTGTTTCTATTTTCCCTAGAGAACAGCAGTCTCATTGGTTCTTGCCCACCGTCAAAGGGATATCTTTTTTTTTTTTTTTTTTTTCCTTCAGCAGGTGTATATTTTATCATTTTAATCTGGACAATTTCTTCGAGATTAACCAATAAGAATGGTTTAAATAATCCCACGTCACCAGGGTGTGCACAAGACTGCTACATCTACATTTATTTTTTCTTTATGAAAGATGAAGTTTCCTAAAACTTTTCTTTTGATATGGTTGAGTGTTTATATATATATAATTATCCATGTCCCATGGATCTGAGAATAAATCTCAACAATTCTATAAGATTTATTCCTATTTCATCACTTATAAGAAAACTAATAAGGTTGATTTTTTCTTTGGATTCATTATCAAATAATGGAATTTAGGAGAAAAAAAGGGGAGGTGATGAAACTAATAATAAGGTTTTTCCTCCTCAAGTTCCATCAAAGTCAATTATTTTTCTCATGTGTGTTCAAGGGTTTCTTTCTTTTTCTTTTTATAGATAATTGCTTGATCAAGATGAAATGATGAGATCGTCCCTTCCAGATGGAACCATTGCACTCAAGCACATAAATCAAACCTAAAGAAAGGGCTTTGACTCCTTATAATAAGAACTAAAATGAAAATACTGAAAATCCCGAATCTTATCTAGGCCGAACCTTAAAATTTTAGATTGTTATACAAAAGTTGTGAATCTTCTTTGAAAAAGTGCAATCAAATTCTTTTTATAGAAACGTGGCTTCGCATGTTTTAGTGGATTCATGGTCCAAGAAATGGCAATGATAACTTGCCATAAATTTTTATTTTGAATTCTTTTTATGGTCAAATCATTATGGAAATTAAATATGGTTGGTTTTTATTTAAGGTGGAGCAATAGCAAAAGGACAACTTGCATGAAACCTAGAAGCGAAGGAAAACCCCAAAAGAAAGCGATGGTTGCGCGAAAAGCCTTCTCCAGCTTTTGTCTACTTCAATGTTGGATGCACTCTCGCGACCGTCTGCTTTTTTGACTTTTTGCCCCATGTTTCACTGCGATCCTGCCTTTGGGGTCCAGCCTAGACATCTTCCCCTTTTGCTTGTCCCCCGATTACAGATGGCCAAACTTTATTACATTTTTTAATAAGTCAAAAGGAGAAAGGACATCGATCAATAAAATTTACCCCCTCTAAGCGTGGTCGCCTGAGTTTTATACTCTTCACGAAACTTTTGACTGGAGAGATAACAATGTCGGTGCAATCTTTGTAGCATTCCAACATGAATAGCGATCATTCCCATGGAGTTGGCAAGGTAGCATCATAATGAGCTTTAGAATCATGATCTCATGATCTATAATGATTAGACTTCAGCATTATTCTCTATACAACAATAACGGGATAAATGTAGAAAATGTTTCGGTATATTTGCAAGTGTTGACACAAATTCTTTTCATTGAAATAGTATATAGACCACCTCTTAAAATATCGATACCTTCCCTAAAATAGATAATTCTAGAGAAGTTGGCTTAAACGATAAGAACGCTTTCTCATTTTTTTCTATAGTCTTGAGTCCAACCCTTGTGGAGCACTTTGAGAGCCAGCATCTAGAATCCATTAGGGCCGATGTAGGTGAGTGTGTTTTTAAGATCCAAAGGCGGTGTACTAATCGGGGTTGAGAGCCCTATAATCATTCCAATTTGATATCGTAGAATGTCTCATCATAGTTAAAAACGCTACATCTTCATAAATTTTATCCACAAATTAGTAATTACCAATTCAAGAATTGGGATAAGCATGGTGGCGTTGGATACTGAAGAAGCGCGTTGAGTCATGCCATTGCCAGCAAATGGTTTGGCGAGGCAGATGGGACGGTCCAAAAGACAAAGATTGCAATTTACCGCCAGATTTCGCGGATCTGCGGGTCTTTCTACTTCTATTGGCCTAAAGGTTTCCAGAGAAAACAAAAGAAAATGACAAGTCAAAGTTTATTACAACAGATAGATGCTGGATAACAACTGTCAATTGCTAGGCGGAAGGCCTGTAGCTCTGCTGACTATCTTCTGTCAGAGAATTTAGCGGTCTACTCACGCCCGATTTTAATGCTTTCCTCATAAATTTCATTTCCGAAGGGAGGAAATTCTGCAGCAAGATCTGCTTTTCTTTAAAAAAATGATTTTAGAGAGGAGAAATTTATAAGAATAAAATGTCTAAGAGATACCCTATTCATGATATAAGAGATATTTCTTTATACTCCGTACCAAATAAATAAAGAAAATAGGAACAACTCGGCTAATGAATAAAAAGAAAAGAGAAGATACCTTATTTTTTGAATTTTGTTATAGTGATTTGGATATTCTTTTTATGGGCAAATACAGGAGAAGATCAATAAATCAAATAAATCAAATCAAAGGTAAGAGAGCTGTTATGAATTGATTGCAAACATTATTTTCATTAATGGCATTGAATGATTCCAGACCATCGAAATATCCGGCAAAACTTAAGATGGAAATTATCAAAATTCAATCAAGGAAGATAAAACGTCAGCATTGCTGCATTGGGAAGCTAATTTGATTAATTTCCATATGTTCAAGCTTACTGAATTTACGAAACGAAATCAACGAATTTGAAGTAAGTAGAAAATCGAGTCCAAGCTGACGATCACGGTCTCATCCCCCGTCCATGTCTATCTGCTTGACAAAGGAAAGTGGTCGTATCTTCCTCTGTTTCCTTGTTTTTCATCCCTTTTGTTTTTATCCAGAAACACGTCACGCTCTGCTCCACCTTGCTCTGCTTCAGCTCCTCACATGAGCCTCTGCTTATATACTGCTCCCTCCTTCGCTAGCTCAACATCATAAACCCAGCTGAAAAGAGAGAGAAAATGGAGCTCTCTCTCTCTAGAACGATGCCCATTGTGGCTGTCGTCCTGCTTTCGTTGCTCGCGCCCTGTTTCGCGGCGAACGTGACGTACGACCACCGGTCGCTCATCATCGATGGGCAGAGGAAGCTCTTCATCTCCGCTTCGATTCATTATCCTCGCAGCGTTCCTGGGGTGAGTGATTCATCGACTTTGCTTGGTTTTGAGACTGCCCACTGGGAAAGAAAGAGAAATGACGGTGGGAAGAGCTACTTTTTTTCTGCAATGCTCCTTCTTTGATTGCTTGGCGGATGAAATGTTCTGGTTTTTCAATGACCCAGTCCACGAAAATGAAGCTAATGTAATACGCTTGGTTCATGAATTGCTCATGTATGTGGGTTCGTGTTTCTTGATTTTGTAATTTCTGGGTTCGGCAGTTTTACTGTATGTCGACATGCGGGTTGATGTTTTTTTATGGTTGAATCCATGGGCTGTCGTCCGTTGGCACCGTTGTGTCGGCGATGTGTTGTGAGTTTTAATTAAGAGTGTGCTCGTGTGGGTAATCTGGAATGTGTATAGATGTGGCCCGGACTGGTTAAGACGGCCAAAGAAGGGGGAGCCAATATGATTGAATCGTATGTGTTTTGGAACGGTCATGAACCTTCTCAAGGCAATGTGAGTGCCACTTCTTCTCGTTTTTGTTAAGAAGCTGTGGCGAGTTTCCTGTCGTAGTGATTTTGGTAATTAATGCCTCCATTTGTTTTGGGAGACTGTAGTATTACTTCGAGGATAGATATGATCTTGTCAAGTTCGTGAAGATAGTCCAGAATGCGGGGATGTACATGTTTCTCCGAATCGGCCCCTTTGTTGCAGCTGAATGGAGCTATGGGTATGTTCTTCACTGATAATAGGATCATAAGAATGTCATAGAAACAAGCTACTGAGTATGAGATTTCCTTACATTATGATCTTACTTCATAAAAGAATGTGATGATTGCTTTGGAGTGGTTATATATGCTACTCTTTGTTACAGAGGGGTGCCGATCTGGCTCCATTATGTCCCAGGGACAGTCTTCCGCACTGATAATGCACCCTTCAAGGTATGTTAATTGGAATATCAACAAGTCCAGTTTGGAGGAACTTGAAATAAATGTTCTATGCCAATAAGCTGAAATGTTGATTAAGAATGCACATTTCTGATGTGTGTAGTTCTTTTTTTCAGTATCACATGAAGAAATTTTTGACGTACATAGTGAATCTGATGAAGAAGGAAAAGCTTTTTGCTTCACAAGGGGGTCCTATCATCTTAGCCCAGGCAGGTTACTTTCATACGAGTATAATGATAATGACAAAAGTTTCAAAGTTTTGATGGTTGGAGTCAAGTCTTTTTTGTTTTAAAACTTTTGCATTGCGCTTCTCTTTATCTTCATAAGTCTGATCAGTCTCTAACTAGTGGGTGAAACATGAATATCTCACTGCAGGTTGAAAATGAATATGGGTACAATGAAGCATATTACGGCAAGGGGGCGAAGCCATATATCATGTGGGCAGCTAAGATGGCAGTCTCTCAAAATATTGGCGTTCCTTGGGTTATGTGCAAGCAGCCCGATGCTCCTGAATTTATCGTAAGGGTTTCCATCATTATTTACCTCTTCCACAATGCGTCATGGGTAGATATTTGTGCACTGTAGCTTTAGTGTGCAGGAAAATGCTAACTATATATTTTGCTTTAGATGAGGATACTTCTGACATCTGCTCTCTGATTTTTTCTGATTTTGTGGGGTTGCATTATTGAGATTAATTTGTACTTGAAGTAGCCTTATTCCGTGTTTTTGGCATGGTGAAAGAAAGACCAATTTTATCGACATCCATCTTTAACTGGAGTTTCTTGTGCTCTGCAGATAGATACTTGCAATGACTTCTATTGTGATCAATATGCTCCCAATTCTCCAAAGAAGCCCAAAATTTGGACTGAAAATTGGCCTGGATGGTAATCTCTTTTTTCAGGATGCTTATGTTGATTCCTATTCTTTCTGATAGCACTTTCTCTGTGTTATGGAGAATTTTGATGGTGTGACACTTAACTTCTATTTGAGTTCTTCCATTCTTTCTTACTTAACACACGCTTCACCATTTCCATTAGGTTTGGTTCTTTTTTGCTATAGCAGCCTTTCTTTGGTATGCCTGCCTTACTTGAATCATGATAGAACCTGCATCTGAAATTGACTATGTGGAATGAAGAGAGTTTAACTTGCACAATGATTTTAGTAATTTTCAAGAGTATTTAGAATGTATTGTTTTCAGAAGCTGGTTGTCACTATGGACCTTCATGAAGAATTCTGTATTGTGCTACATTATTAGTTGAGTTAAATTCTGATTTGGTGGCAGATTCACTAGGGCATCTGTTGTGTTACAAGCACAAATTACATACACCTGGTGCATTAGGCCCAGTGCATGTGATCCCTAGTATCATACAGGTCCATCTGTTGTATTATAGATTTGAATTGTAATATTACCTTCTCCGGAGAGTACCTTCTCTCCGGTTTGATAATCTATAGAGTTTCTTACCCAATGAATTTTTGTGGGACCATCTTAAGAATTACTCGAGTAGTTATGCTTTTCCTGGGGGAGTCATTTCTGATGTTTTTGTTTAGGATAGGCAGGTGAACATGATTTAGTCAGGAAACTTTGAGTTATTTCATTTGTTTTTCTCAAAAGTGTATTTAAATGTATTGTTGTTTGCAAGAGAGTGTCATGAAGACAAGCCTTATTTTGTGTTTAAATATTCCACTCCACTTGCATATCAGGTCCATGATGGCCTTATTCACATAGAGTCCATTTGGTAATTGCTGTTGCTGTACAACATCTGCGCCATGCTGTAGTTGTGCTGCAGAGAATTGTAGCTTTGGAGAGCCGAGAACTTTTGGACTTAAATTAGCATTTCAGGTTCCTTTTGAATCATGTGATCCTGATAAATTATGATGACCTCTCCTTTTTCAGGTTTAAGACTTTTGGGGCAAGAGATCCACACCGGCCCTCAGAAGATGTGGCATTTTCAGTTGCGCGGTTCTTCCAGAAAGGCGGTTGTGTGCACAATTATTACATGGTAAACTTGCTTGTTTTAGAATCATTCTCTTATCTATGCACTGGCCAATCGACCTGTCCATTACCTGTATATAATTTCCTATGTTAAAGGAACTGGAACATATGATGTCAGGGTTGCAATTCATAACTTTTCTGCAAAGACGTGTCTTCCCTAGTAGAACTATGTTTCTATTTCTTTTCTCTCTTGATGCTATTTTATAATAGTGGTTTTAGTTTTTCAGAAGAAAGAAAATAATCCCTCATTCTTCTACCGATTAATAAAGTGGGTGGATGTGCTAATAGTTGAATTTTCTATCATTTCCAGAACATTGTGGATATTTTTATATCTTGAAGGAGATCACCCATCATCAATGAAATGATGGAAGTCAAACCTGTGGTTTGAATTGATTCACAGATAGATTTGGATGTGTATATTATCCTCTATCTAGTGCTTGATTGGTAATTAACCTCATAAATGACTCATCCTTACATATTCTAATTACCCATGTTATGCTCTGTCTCTTTTAGTATCACGGAGGAACAAATTTCGGTCGAACTAATGGCGGGCCATTCATCACCACAAGTTATGACTATGAGGCACCAATTGATGAATATGGTAAGCATAATTTGTTAGCATGTACACGCACATGTTTAAACTTGACAACCGTGAATGTTTCTAGAGGATGACTATATTTTGGCTGTTAATTTGACTGGCTTGCTTTCAGGTTTACCAAGGTTCCCAAAGTGGGGACATCTCAAGGAGCTTCACAAATCTATAATGTTGTGTGAGCATGCGCTGTTGAACAGTGAGCCAACTACTCTGTCATTAGGTCCCAAAGCCGAGGTGACTGATTCTTTCTTTCTTTCTTTTTTTCTTTTCACTTCTTAATGTTATGACTTCTGTTCTGATGCTAACTGGACTTATATCAAATATTAACCTCAACATAGTGTCACCCTTTAATGTAATTACCTGTTTACTTCCTTTTCTGCAGACTATCATCTCCGAATTTTATTTTGCACTTGTCACGTGGAATCCTGGTTAATAGCCTGGTGAAAGAAGCGAATTAATATAGGATCATACTAAATTATCATGAGGAATTAATATTCAAAACCATGTTCATTCATTTTAGTTGATAGGCAACCTTGGAATAATTTCCAGTTAAAAGCTTATTTCCTTTTTAAAGGATCTCTCGACAGTTTTAGTCATGTCTACTATAAATAGACCATCGAGAAAAATGGCAGACTTAGTAGTTGCAATGATGCATATTCTGATTCTTACTGTTTATATTCCTCTGTCATATTATACGGCTTTCATGTCACAACTATTTATTTAAATCTATTCCTTTTTTCCCAATCCCAATTAACCTTATTGAATTGTCATTCCCTGACCAAAATTTGTGTAGGCCGATGTCTATGCTTCTTCAGAATTTTGTGTCGCCTTTCTGGCAAACACTGACGATAAAGAAGACAAGACAGTACAGTTCCGAAACATGTCTTATAATTTGCCTGCATGGTCAGTCAGCATTCTTCCTGACTGCAAAAATGAAGTCTTTAACTCGGCAAAGGTAGCACTTTCAACTCTTTTGCCTTTCTCTAATAAGCATTTTTCCTTAAGAGTTTTTATGCATCACATACTTAGCCAAAAGGTTGGGTTTGGACCCACATTTTTTCTCTTCGGTGTGCATGCCTTCGATTCTGTTACAAGCCCTCTGTAGAATGGCCTCCATATTAACAGCATAACTTGAACAGGTTCGCTCCCCGAGCTCCGTGGTGGATATGGTACCAGAATCTTTGATACCATCTGCCTCATCATCGGATAAGGATCCAAAAGCTCTTGAATGGGAAATATTCACTGAGAAACCTGGACTATGGGGAAAAGAAGACTTCAGTCTGAATAGTTTTGTAGATCACATCAACACCACAAAGTATACGACAGACTACCTTTGGTATACAACAAGGTTGTTCTTGTTCCCATTCACTTGTAGAAAATCACTGACACATTTCTTAATTTATTTTTCCTGCCAAAGATATACACATGGTTATGCATGTCCCAGATTGAAGTGGAACTATACATAAAAAGTGTTCGACCCTCACAGTCGAGGAGTCCATTGTTTCTGCATATATCTGTATCATATCGCTGTGTTTCTATTCCTCCTTTTCTCCCTTTCTAATTCTTCTGCACTTCTTCATGCATTTAATCGATAATTGGCCTCTTCTTGGATTCGTCACTTTCTTCACAGTTAAATTAGCTTACTAGTGAGTGCACACTTATTTATATTACAAACAAGCACTCTCAATTCAAAATTTCACCCTTACATATATGGATTATGGACTGATCCTGATTGAGCAACTTCTGATGAATGCTCTTGTTTGGCATTTCCAGTATAAATGTCGCTGAAAATGAGGATTTCTTAAAGGGAGGAAGCCAACCTTACCTTTTGGTTGAATCAAAGGGTCATGGGCTCCATGCTTTTGTGAATCAGATGCTTCAAGGTTAGAGTTGTGTCTCCTCTGAGATTTCTTTCTATGGGGAACTTCTTCTACTTATCATTCAACTTGCAGCCTAGCATTCTGCTTTCAATTATGCCTCCATTTCGCCTATGTGTTTTTCATGCCATGTGTGGTGCAAATTGATCTTCCTTCAAGAGTTAAATGGGTATGGATTTTTCACCATGTAATGTTTTCTTCCTTCCATGCCCTGCTTTTAATGGCATATTGTTTTTAAGGGTGAGCTCTTGTCATAATAGATGTTGGAGAAAGTTTCTTTCATTCAGTCGTCAGGTCATAATGCATGGTTGCAGTTCAGACTTTGATGTTTGATTATTGCACTGTCAATTGTCAGGTAGTGGTTATGGAAATGGAACGAATGTACCTTTCAACTTCTCCGCTCCCATTTCTCTCAAGGCTGGAAAGAATGATATTGCTATTTTGAGCTTGACAGTTGGAATCCAAGTGAGTCCCATGTCCATGTTCCTGGTCCAAGGTTTATGGGTTTATGAAAAAGTAACTTCCTTTTTTGCCCCTAGTCATTAAATCTTTTGCTTAGCAAAAGAATGGCTAACTTTAATAAAGTAGTGGAGTGCACTTTAGAAGGGTGGCCAACTTTGACAGCTACCGGGCGCAGTTCTGTAGTGTAAAATTGTTCAGGACATGTAAGAGAGTCTGATGACGATGAAACTGTTCTTGATAACAATGGAAAAGTTAGCAGGAGCTATCTTATATACATTTGGCTTTTAAGGTCCTTCCTTAGTGCCTTTTCATTAATTGCGCATTATCCTTGTTTGATTTTTTGGTATGATTTCAGAATGCAGGGTCTCATTATGAATGGGTGCCAGCTGGATTGACTACTGTGAAGATTAAGGGATTGAACAAGGGGATACTGGACATATCTGGATATAAGTGGACCTACAAGGTATTGTTAAACATCATGCCATATGATGCTTAAACATCAGTGTGGTTATAAATGCCATCTCTGCCTGCAGCATAGAGCAGCTATTCTGTTGGGAATCTAGTCAACTCTAACCTAGGAGAAGGGCTAAGACAGCCTACTAATAACTTGAATTATCAACAGAAGAAACTATTGAAAAAAAGAGATATTAATGTAAGCAATGTTCTTTTTGAAGTATTCAGTCTTTATAGTTAAATACGTGTTCTTTGCTGCCTTGGCAGATTGGATTGGAGGGAGAACAGTTGGGGGGCGCCATATGGTCAGAAGAGTGTAAACTGGGTTTCAACAACAGAACCACCAAAGAATCAGCCACTCACATGGTACAAGGTAAAAGGTGCTTGGACAATGCCCAATGCATTCGATGGTCTTGTTTTCATTGGCCCGAAGAGTGCGCTATTAGTTAAATGTAACATCTGTCACAATTAAGTTGACATATTGCAGGCTATTGTGGACCCTCCAACGGGTAATGAACCTGTTGGGCTGGATATGATCCATATGGGTAAAGGACTAGCATGGTTAAACGGACAGCCAATAGGAATTTACTGGCCTAGGTTAGTCTCCTTTGAGGACCCGTGTGTCAAGGAGTGCGACTACAGAGGCACCTTCAAGCCCGACAAATGCGTCACTGGATGTGGAGAGCCTAGCCAGAGATGGTACAAAACTCATACTTTAAAAATTAGAACATGAAGTGACACTGCAAATGCCCAGTCTTCTTCCAAAGATTATTTGGAATAACGTTCTCTATGACAATTTAAATGATGCCTGGTGGATCAACTTTCTCAAACTTGATAATATAAGGAGAGAAATTTTTGTCTCTTGTCGTGTTAAATCTATTGTTTTTTCTGCTACATCGAACAGGTACCATGTCCCACGATCCTGGTTCAAGCCATCTGGAAACATTCTGGTTATCTTGGAGGAGGTAGGAGGTGATCCAACGAAAGTCGCCTTCTCAAAGCGTAAAATGTCAACTGTCTGCAGCTCTGTTGCAGAAGATTACCCATCTATTGACTTAGAATCTTGGAAGCCAGACTTAAATGGCGATCGCAGTCAGGATAAAGCACCCAGAGCTCACTTGAAATGCCCCGATTCTACCCACATATCTGCTGTTAATTTTGCAAGCTTTGGGAATCCGGTGGGATCTTGTGGATCCTACAGCTTGGGGGACTGCCATGATCCCTTGTCCAAATCTGTGGTTGAAAAGGTCAGTTCAGTGCTATTGGCTTCTTATGAGGATGAACATTTTCTAAACTCAAGACGCGCAGTCTTAATTGTTGCAGAAGGTCTTCGCCATGTTCTATTTATTTAACTTCGTATTCTGGCTTGTAGCTGCTATAGAAATTCATTTCTTAAGAGTGAAATTGATTCATTTTCATTGCATTGCAACCTCCCTGACACGCTTCATCACTGCAGGCTTGCTTAAACAAAAATGAATGTGCTATAGAGCTAACTGAAGGGAACTTTAGTAAGAACCTGTGTCCTGGTTCGACGAGGAAACTAGCCGTGGAAGCAGTGTGCAGATGATATTGAGCTTAGTAGAGAGAAGATCAGAAGCCGGAGGTTCCATTCCATGATTGTTTTTTCCCTCCCTTTTTGTGAAAGTAGCTATTCGGCTTCTAATTCATTAGCTTTAGGCTCTTTCTCCTTTTTCCAGCAAAAGCAGTGTGAGACATGTTACTTTGTGATATCAGTCGGCCTTACTATATCAGAAGGCATCAAACTGTGCTCTCTGAAATTTACCTATGGTGCATATCAATGAATAATTGCGAGATCTGAGACATAAACGCCTATTGATCTTATCGAAATAGTGTCAAATCTTCGAATCAAGGTATCTTAAGTACCAATTGCGAGTGGGAGGCTTTCTTCTTCCCTTAAAATTATGAGACCCTAGCAAACAAAATCTTGGAGATACATCGTGGTGGAATTATTATGAGATAATAACCTGATAGATCGAGTTAACTCATGAGGGGCTCATTTCAAAGTAAACGACTATAGGTACGTCGACGAAATACTTATTTCATTTAATCGAGAAATACTTATTTCATTTAATCGAGATAAGGTCGAAATTCAAGATATCACAAAAATTATTATTTAAAAAAAAAAACCTAAGCAAAATTATGAGTAAAAAATCCATCTTCCAGTTTTAGTACACAATTCACTTAATTATAAATTCGATATGCGTCTTTATGGTGTAGCTCTACTTTTATTTTATTAGTGAATCTAATAGCTCAATTTTGAATTATTTTTCATGCATGATTGCATGATGTTTTAAAAGATACTTTTAGAAAAAAATTAACAAATGATAAAGTTAAGTACATATTTCGTTTTAGTAGACATTTCATTTAATTATAATTTTAATATGCATCATTACGTCATAGTTTATATGTTTTAACTGTTTTACTTTCATTTATCAATTGAATCTAATAGTCTAATCTTTAATTTTTTTTCATGCATAATTACATAATGTTTTAAAAGATACTTTCAGAAAAAAAAAAAAAAAATGATAAAGTTAGGTGCATATGCAAATGCAAAAGACAATGCTCCCTAAAACATTATTACACATAACACCATCCTTGCTCTGATAACGTGATATAATTAGTTATTGGCAATAAATTATGGCTATTGTAATGGCATTATAAGATAAGCCATTCAAGCCATTTGCAAACTCTTTTTTTTTTTTTTTTTGGTCAATTTTAAATGCATCAGAATTCTCTTATAATCATTGATGAAAAAAAAATTATCCTCAAAATACAAATGCACTGAATATATAATGAATCTCTTATTGATATAATTAAAAACTTCCATTGTCTGATTTAATTTTTTTTTCAAGAGAGTAACTTTTTCTAGTTGCATGATTGATTGTTATTCTCCACTCATAGTTTCATCGTTAATAGATACTTCTAAGTTATTTCGGTTCTCTCCAAGATTGTCTTCCAAAGTGACTGCACTGCAAAAAGAATACAATGAAAGATGAGTAAATTGTGTAATGCATTCATCAACCACAATATTCAATATTTGAGTAAATTGTCATTAATTGTATGAAAAATTAAAATTGAAAAATTCACGATTACTAGGATAAAGTTAATAATTCGCGGAGAAGTTTAGACACAAACAAACATGAAGGACCTTAAAATGGAATGGTTGTAGAAGAAGCGATTGAGAGAAAAGTTACTTGAAAGGGATGTAGGTAGTTTTGTATTTTAATAAAATTTAAAAAAGAAAGAAAAAAAAGTAAAATATATCATTTTAAATTGAGAGTGAAATCTGTAAAGGATAATGTAGTAGTGTCCAGAATTAATAAATGATTAAAAATAGCAATGGATCGAAAATAGCAGAGTTTGAAAGTTGTTTTCTTTTATATTAACGATCCCTTAGATAGTGTCTTCATCCTAAAATATGGTTAGGAGATATTGACGACATTCTATCTAATTAACATGGTTCTCTTGTAGCTTGCACTTTGATTTCGAAAAGTGTCTTGTCTTGATGTACGTGGTTGAGCATAGAAAAGAGGCTAGAAAGATGGACCGTGCCAGTCGGGTTCCGACATCTCTTGAAAAAATGAGATTATAAAAAAAAAAAAAAAAAATTGGTTATAAACCGTTACCAGCTCTACTATTATTTCTGTTAAAAGATTTTCTTTTCTGCGTTTTAACTTTTATTTACTGTAAAAGAAAAAAAGTAAATGAAAAAAAAAATCCGAAAGATATTTCAGGGTGAAAAAATGCCGCTCTCTTTCTTTCTCGCCTGCAAGAAATCCAAAACCATCAACCTCCTCCTGAGATTCTTCTTCCTCCTTCTGCTCCTCCTCCGCCATTGCAGACTAACCCCGACCTTCGAAGCTCAACCCTCTGCGAAAGCAACAGAATGTCCATCGTCTCGACCTCTGCTCCTCCTACTCTCACTTCCCCTCCATAATGTGTCATTCCCCCTCCGCCACCGAAGCCCCGAACGACCACCATTGCGCCTCTCGCTCGCGGTCTTGAACCCGAGGCCTGATGCCTCTGGCCTCCTCCTCTGCCGCGCCTCGAAGTCCCGGGGGGTAACTTGCATGATTCATCGCAATCCTGTAAAACTATCGTTATTCGGAAATTAGAATGCTGGTTTTTGTTTTAAGGTGTGGTGTAGCAATTGCAAAAGGATAACTTGCATGGAAAAAATCCCCGGCGAAAACGATGGTTGCGCGAAAAGCCTTCTCATAATCCATGATTAGGAGATATAAGAACGTTCTTCCTAGCGTTTCCTAGCGTTCCTATGTGAATAACGATCGTTCACATGGAGTTGACTGGGTGGCACATAGCGAGCTTTAGAATCGTGATCTCATAATCCATGATTAGGAGATTTTGGCATAATTCTTTATATAATGATAATAACTATGGGACGGATGCTAGAAAAGAGTTTTAATGTATTTGAATATTTTGCAAGTGTCGAGATAGAATTTTTTCGCTCAAAGAGTAAATAGACTGCTTTCTCAAAGTACCGATACCTATCCTAAGCTAGAAAATTCTAATTTACTAACAAGGAGATGGCTAATCTCTGGATTCATCAGAAGATCACTTGCGGAGCACTTTGGGAGCTAGAATCCATAATCCATCAAGCCGACGTAGGCGAGTGTCTTTAAGATCCAAGAGAGATGTACTAATTGAGGTGCACAAAATTTGGCCCAGAAATTCTGTAATAATTTCAATTCGATATTATAGAGTATCCCATCATGAGTTAAAAAAAAAATGCCGCATCTTTATTAACTTTATCCACAAATTACAATTCAAGAATTTGGATAAGCATGGTGATGTTGGATAATGAAAGAAGCGTCTTGAGGTCATGCCATTGCCAGCAATGTTTTGGCAAAGGGGATGAGACGGTCCAAAAGACAAAATTTTGCAATTTGCTGTCAGATCTCACATGTCTGCGGGCTTTCTATTTCTACCGTCTTGAACGTTTCCAAGGAAACTGAAGAGGATAAGTCAAATGTTTTCACATCAGAAATTTCAGATACTGGATAAAAACAACCGTCAATTGCTAAAGCAAAAAGCCTGCTGCTGTCCAGACAAATCTTTTGTCAGAGAATGTGGCGGTCTCCTCCTTCCCGATATCAATGCTTTGAATTTCGTTTCCGAAGGGAGGAAATCCTGCAGCAAGATCGGCTCTTTCTAAAGATGATTTTGAGAGGAGAAATTTGTAGTATACTACATTGGAGAAGGTGAAATACAAGAACAAAATATTCTAGACGTGCAGCCACCGTGCCAGGTCGATACAACGGATTATCTTCCTCTATATTCCGTGCAGAATAATTGGAGGGAATAGAAAGAACTTGGCTAATAAATGAAAAGAAAGAGAGAAAATCTCTTATTTCTGATATATTTTTATTGTGATTTGAGAATTCTCTTTGTAAACAAGTAGAGGAGAGAATCATAAATCAAACCAAATCAAAGATTACAAAGCCGTCACTAATTGATAGCGGTCATAATTTCATCAAAGTCATTACAAAATCGAGATGGAAAAAGAAATGGATTCCAGGCAAGTATTGAGGTGATTTGTAAATTTTGTTCAGGTTTTGTGAGATTGTTTTTCGAAATTGTCAACGTTGAAGCAAGAAAGATAAACGTTAGCATTACTGCAGTAGGTAGCTTTTTTGATTAATTATTATATGTTTAAGCCTATCGAATTTAGGCAATGAAATTAACAAATTTTTAGTAGGTAAAAAACGAGTCCAAGCTGACGATCACGGTCTATCTGCTTGACAAAAGACACGTCACCTTCTGCTTCATCTTGCTCTGCTACAGCTTGCTCTGCTTCTGCTTCTCGCTTCCACATGAAGCTTTCTCTCGAGACAGCAACAACCATTGTGGCTCTCATCCTATTTTCATTTCTCACGTCCTGTTTCGCAGCGAACGTGACGTACGAACGTCAGTCGCTCATCATCGATGGGCAGAGGAAGCTCTTCATCTCTGCTTCGATTCATTATCCTCGCAGCGTTCCTGGGGTGAGCAATTCATCAACTTTTCTGGTTCTGAGACCACCCACAATAATAAAAAACTATGAAAGAAAGAGAAATAACGGTCGAAAGAGCTACTTTTTTTCTGCAATGCTCCTTTTTTGATTGTTTGGGGATGAAATGTTCTGTCTTTTAATTGACCCAGCTGCTTGTCTTCCACGAAAATGAAGCTCACGTAATGCGCTTGTTTTATGGATTGCTCATGGGTGTGTTTTCATGTTTCTTGATTTTGTAACTTCTGGTTTCATCGGTTTTTCTGCATGTCAGCACGCGGGTTCATGTTTTTGGTTAAATCCATGGGCCATCGTCTGTTGGCACTGCTGTGTTGGTGATATGTTGCAAGTCTTAATTAAGATTGTGCTCAAGTGTATAATCTGGAATGCGTTTAGATGTGGCCCAGACTGGTTTGGCTGGCCAAAGAAGGCGGAGCAAATACGATCGAATCGTATGTGTTTCGGAATGGTCATGAACCTTCTCAAGGCAATGTGAGTGCTCCACATTCTCATTTTCGTTAAGAAGCTATGATGTTTTTCCCGGTGTAGCGATTTTTGTAATTAATGCTTTCATTTGTTTTGGGGGAGTGTAGTATTGCTTCGAAGATAGATATGATCTTGTCAAGCTCGTGAAGATAGTGCAGAATGCAGGGATGTACATGATTCTCCGAATTGGCCCCTTTATCACAGCTGAATGGAACTTTGGGTATGTTCTTCCCTGATAATAGGATGATAAGAATGTCATAGAAACTAGCTACTGAGTATGGAATTTCCTCACATTATGATATACTTACTTCATAGAAGAATGTGATGATTGCTTTGGAGTGGTATACATGCTACTTCTTGACACAGAGGGCTGCCAATCTGGCTGCATTTTGTCCCAGGGACAGTCTTCCGCACTAATAACGTGCCCTTCAAGGCATGTTAATTGGAATATCAACAAACGCTTTTTGGAGGAACTTGAAAAGATGCCCTATAAATGAATGTTAGTTAAGAATTCGTATTTCTGACGTGGGTCCAATGTTGTTGTTCGTTTTTTTCAGTATCACATGAAGAAATTCGTGTGTTCATAGTGAAACTGATGAAGAAGGAAAAGCTTTATGCTTTGCAAGGAGGTCCTATCATCTTAGCCCAGGCAAGTTATTTTCATACAAGTATAATGATAATGACAAGAGTTTCAAAGTTTTGATGGTGGTAGTACGTTATTTGTGAGTCCTTTCTTGTTTTCAAACTTTCACATTGCGGTTCTTTTTATCTTCATAAGTCTGATCAGCCTCTAACTAGTGGGTGAGACATGCATCTCTCACTGCAGGTAGAAAATGAATATGGATACAATGTACAATAATACGGCGAGGCGAAGCCACATGTCATGTGGGCTGCGAGGATGGCAGTCTCTCAAAATACTGTTGTTCCATGGGTTATGTGCCAACAGCCCAATGCTCCTGAATATATCGCAAGAGTTTCATCATTTTTTACCTCTTCCACAATGTGTCATGGGTAGATATTTGTGCATTGTAGCATTTGTACGCAGGAAAATGATAACTATATATTTTGCTTTTGATGTGGAGACTTCTGACATCTGCTCTCTGATGTTTTCTGATTTTGAGGACATTATTGAGACTAATTTCTACTTGAAGTAGCCTTATTCACTGTTTTTTGGGCATGGTGAAAGAAAGACTTGTTTCATCAACATTCATCTTTAACTGGAGTTTCTCGTGCTCTGCAGATAGATACTTGCAATGCCTTCTATTGTGATCAATATACTCCCAATTCTCCAAAAAAGCCCAAACTTTGGACTGAAAATTGGCCTGGATGGTAATCTCTTTTTTCAGGATGCTTATGTTGATTACTATACTTTCAGATAGCACTTTCTCTGCGTTCTGGAGAATTTTGATGGCGTGACACTCAACTTCTCTGGAAGTTCTTCCATTCTTTCTTAATGAACGCATAATATACCATTTCCATTAGGTTTGGTTTAGCTGCCTTTCTTTGGTATGTCTGCTTTACTTGAATCATGATAGAACCTGCATCTAATATTGCTTGGTTGTGCAATCGGAGCATTTCTTATAGCATATTTGACTGCCAAATTTCAATAGCAAGCAAATGCGTTTAGGTTTTGTGTGCCTAAATTCACCAAGAGTCTTGTGTTGTCTTCCTAATGTGGAACATTTGGTGAATATAGCTGGTTTTGCTCATTTATTTGTTTTGATACCTACTTTTGTGTGGATGGTTTCAAATTAACAATGAATTTAGTACTTAGCTCATCTGATGATGACTAGTTTAGAGATACAATTTTCCAATCCACCCCTTACAATAGCATCTAGACTTCAAGAGATATGATAATTGGATGATTACTGTATGTAACTTATAGATACTTTGTCATGGGCAGGTCTAATGGAGTTTGCAGCTACACAATATTCTATCTTTTTATTTAATCAAGCTATGAATATTTTTACATTCCCTCTGGCCACTGTAATAGCTTCACTTGTCGCCAAAGACAAAACTCTCGGAAAAACATGTGCCAACCTAGCAAAAGATGAAAGCTCAACTGAGGAGATAGAAATGGAAGAGTCGACGCATGATGATGAAAATGATTTATCTTTAGAGATAGATGGCCAATCTCATTTTGTTAGTGACGATGAAATCATAGAAATAGAAAAGCCAAAGCTTGATGATGAAATCGTTCCAACAAATGTACGTTCCAATCTCATCTTGTTAGTTTTACCATTTAATCAAAAGACTTGGCAAGATGTCAGTTCTTTAATGACCGTATTTTTGGATGACGTAAGGAAATGGAATATATGTCTTCCCAATCTACTTCACTAGTAGTTGCCAAGATCCTTGGCATTTTGCTACCATTACCTCTAGTATTTGGTGCTAAAATCATCTTTGCTTTTATGGGCGTAAGATCTGTAAGTGTCTTCCTTCTAGATATAATTGTTTGGATTGCCTTGACACTACATTGATTAAATGATGCAAAGCAAGAGTATCTCAATGTTTTGGTTTTTGGTCGTGCGGCGGTCGTGCGACGTTCGTGCAGCTATCGTGCGGCAGCATGCCAAGATTAAGTACCATTCTATTGACGCAAATGGTCCAATGGCTAGGATTGGGAGGAGGAAGGGCTAAATTAGGAGTTCAAAATCTTGAAAAGGAAATAATGAAGTTTAACTGGTAATTTAGCACCATTCTATTGACGCAAAAGACTATAAACTTTTACACATCACTAAACTCGCCTCACTAATATCAACGTTGCTTCAGTTCATATATGTTGTCTGTTTCCCCTGTGTCATTTAATTATATACAAGTCGTGTAGATATTATCGCAGTCGAAAGTCCAAGCCAAGATTAAGTACCTGGACTAGGATTGTAGCTTTCGTCGGTAGCTATATTCTTTTCGTGCTTCCATTTTTCTTTGTCCACTCTGAATAAGGCTTGTTTACCGACTTTGACAAGGCAACCGTCTAAGATTTTCAAATACTTTATACTACTTAATAGTTAAGTTGCAAAACTTACTCCTCGTATCAATAACTTCCACGATGTTCTTTCACTTTGTCTTCACTTTTTAACTGACTTTATCTGCACCACTTCAACTTCAACGTCTCTATAGTTGATGAAGCAAAGTTACTTAGTTATTTCGTGTGACATCCCAAATTTTCAGTCATGTCTTCTACTGAATAAAGCAAACAATATTACACAATAGGGCTCGGGTCGTTACATATGATTGCAGTGATTTCTCTATATTAAGTTATTAAATGACTATTACCTGCTAATTAAATGAATCATATTTCTCTTTTGCATTTGGCTAGTGTCTAGGTGGTTTAGAGAAGCTTGTGGGAAATCCTTTAAATACGCTATGCTAGCACTGAAAAATAATTCAAGCCAAGATTGACACCTCTTAAATATTCTTCATTTCCTTTTGGTCTTAGATACCAAGCTGCACTATGTACTCTATTTGAGATCTTTCTAATGTGTGCTCAGGTGGATGGTGACCATTTTAAAGCAAGATTAGAAGTGGACATCAAAATAAAAAGTATAGAAGGGAGAAAACAAAAAAGAATTCTAGACATGGAACTACATTTTTCCAAGAAAGTGACCAACACTTGGGGAATTCCTATTCTTGTTTTTCTAGAAGCTAATTGTCATGTACATTGCATTGCTTCACCTAAAGATCTAATGAATTTGTCACACACTGATGAAGTGCATTTGTTTCTAAAAAGTATATAAGGAAGTAGTTTTACCTATTCAGTAACAGCCAAACCATTAGTAGTAAATGATGATATCGTTCAAACCATTAAGCATGCTTCATTTGCTGTCATAAATGTTGAGCCCAAGCATGCAACCAAAAAGGTAGCAAATGATAAATAGGTTGTTAGAGTTATCACCTTACCAACACAAGAAGTCTTGTGAATGAACACAAGTATACATTTAGAATTGGCAGTATTCTCAAATTTCAAGAAAGAGTATTTTGCAATATAAACACGAAAGACTATCAAATTTGTCATTGAGGCAACTTTTTTATATTGTAATACTGGGGAGCACATGGCTATAATACCATGAGCAAATAAATTATCAATATTCATATAAGACAATGGTATAATCTAAAGGGCAGCTCTAGTCCTTTTGTCTAAGGAAGAAGGAAGACAAAGTGATAAAATATTCACTGACCTTTCTTTAGAAACTGACAAAAATTTATATCTTTAATGCTTGGAGGTAAAATATAAACTTTTTTTGTCAGCCTCCAGAGGAGAATAAGAAATATTAAGTACCTAATGAAATAAGACAAAGGATATTGTCATTTTTCAATACTTTAAGACATTATGACATGTGTATGAATAGGTGATTCTATTTGACTTCTTGAAACAAAAATACAAAACCAAAGAAAGTTATAGATGGATAGCACTACTCATTGAGAAGAGACATGAGCAATTGTAGCACCTCTAACCCCCAATTTGTAGACAAAAATTAATATTTGATCCAATGCAATATTTGCAAGATTTCCTGCAACTGTTATTAATCAATCAGATAAACAATCAAACAACTACCAAGAAATAAGCATAGTTCTTAATTTGCTTAGCTACAAAGACCATTAACTTCACTGCGGTAATGAAGCATGAGTATAGCCTAAAAATGTAAACTGCAAGATAGGAAATCTCTAGACTCTCCTATTGTATTTGCTTTCCTAGCTTAAAACATCAAATATCTTTTTGTATTGTTGGCTTAAGTTAATTATAAAATGAACTTGTAACAACTTTATCTGGGACAAGAACTACGCATTTTACCCAGATATATCATCCTACCATCCAATCAGTATAATAGAGTCAATTAATTGACAAAGAAATCCATAAATATGACATGACTTACTATAAGTGGAATGGTAAACTTTTTTAACTAAAAATTTGAGCCATTCTAGGATTTTTAATAGTGCATCATGTAAAATAATGACTATTAATCTTTTTGTTGACATGATTATCTTTAAAAGCACTCTTCCTCCAACCTAGACTTTTAATCATTGGAAACTTTGATGCTTTGAAGCTCCAATAGAACGACTCTAATTAATCTACACTCAATTGTTTTTTCTGTCTCTCTGGTCAATAGGTGATTTCTCCTTATCTTAGGCACTTTCATTGTAAACACATTTTATCCTATGTTAGACACATCAAATTTGCTTCCACATATTATGTAGTGAATATTACCAAGACATATGTTATATATGCTAGTGGACCTATTTTTTAACAAGCTAAACTTTTAAATAAATTTTTTTTGTCAAACCCTTTATCAAAGCATATATGTAGATTTCAAGTTGTGACATCTCATTTATTGCAATTTTGCATATTCTCCACTTTTGATATTCCTGCTTTTAGTCATCTAATTGATTTAAATTTCACATATCAGACTCATTTACGAACAACATGAAGTATTAAGAACTGTGTTATGTATATATTGTGAGCTCATTTCTCCATACTTTTAAGTTCTCAACAAGACAAATAGTCTAAAGTAAATAATAATCACTCAAATGCAAATTTACCATTTTGTCACAACAACTGGAAAAATAACTTATGAGGAAGAGTAAGAAAATCATCCCTCATACTAGTGGCATAAAAATGAGTTCAAGTATCCTTGAATCCTAGAAACATGCCTTGCATAACATTAGAAAGAAGAATGGCAGGAGCCCCAATGGATCTCAATCGCAAGTAGCTCCTAGTTGAGGTTTGTATGGGAGCTTATTCAAATAAGCTCAGCTGCAATTAGTCAATGTAGTGTCAAGGCAATCCAACAATTATATCTAGAAGAAAGACACTTACAAATATTACGCTCATTAAAACAAATATGGTTTTAGCACCAAATGCTAGAGGTAATGGTAACAAAACGCCAAGGATCTCAGCAACTACTAGTAAAGTAGATTGGAAGACATATATTCCATTTCCTTACTACATGTAGCTGCCGTAAAATCTGGTCATCTACAAATACGGTCATTAAAGAACTGACATCTTGCCATGTCTTTTGATTAAATGGTGAAACTAATAAGATGAGATTGGAACGTACCTTCCGCTGGAACGATTTCATCATCAAGCCTTGGCTCTTCTATTTTTATGATTTCATCGTCATTGAGATTGGCCATCTATCTCCAAAGATAAATTACTTTCATTATCATGCATTGACTCTTCCAGTTCTATCTCCTTAGTTGAGCTTTCATCTTTTGTTAGATTGGCACATGTTTTTTCCGAGAGTTTTGTCTTTGGTGACGGGTGAAGCTATTACAGTGGCCAGAGGGAATGTAAAAATGTTCACAGCTTGATTAAATAAAAAGATAGAATATCGTGCAACTGCAGACTCCAATGGACCTACCCATGACAAAGTTGCTATAAGTTACACACAGTAATCATCCAATTATCATATCTCTTGAAGTCTAGATGCTATTGTAAGGGGTTGATTGGAAAATTGTATCTCTAAACTAGTCATCATTGGATGAAATAAGTACTAAATTCATTGTTAATTTGAAACCATCCACACAAAAGTAGATATCAAAACAAATAAATGAGCAAAACCAGCTATCTATTCACCAGATGTTCCACATTAGGAAGACAACATGAGACTCTTGGTGAATTCAGGCACACAAAACCTAAACGCATTTGCATGCTATTGAAATTTGGCAGTCAAATATGTTATAAGAAATGCTCTGATTGCAAAACCAAGCTAACAACTCAATTAGTTAGTCAAATGATGCCCGAATAGACATAGAAACGTAGACCCAAAATCAACTGAACATGTATATGATCATATAAAACCATGACATACTATAGAGTTCATGTGAAAAAGTGTAGACTTGATTGTCATACCTAAATGACAAATGAAGACAATATCAATAAAGGAAGTGGCACGGTTAGCAACCAAAGCCAAGACAGCAAGAAAAGCAATCCTCAATATCTCTTGACCAAGTGCATCCATTTTGAACACATGCTTGAAAACCATTTGGAAACCATTTTTGAGCATTAAAGAAGACAGCCGGGGTACATATCATGTAACTTATCCATGTCATGACATGACTTGAACTTTAAGCACCTTTGAAGTTTGACTAATTTTTCTAGAGAAATCTATGGCTACTAGAGTCTTGATAACTTGACCAATGAGCAACCGAAATAACTAAGTAACTTTGCTTCATCAACTATAGAGAAGTTGAAGTTGAAGTGGTGCAAATAAAGTCAATTAAGAAGTGAAGACAAAGTGAAAGAACATCATGGAAGTTATTGATGCGAGGAGTAAGTTTTGCAACTTAACTGTTAAGTAGTATAAAGTATTTGAAAATCTTAGGTGGTTGCCTTGTCAAAATCGGTAAACAAGCCTTATTCAGAGTGGACAAAGAGAAATGGAAGCACGAAAAGAATATAGCTACAGACGAAAGCTGTAATCCTAGTCGAGGTACTTAATCTTGGCTTGGACTTTCGACTGCGATAATATCTACACGACTTGTATATAATTAAATGACACTGGGGAAACAGACAACGGGTATGAACTGAAGCAATGTTGATATTGGTGATGCGAGTTTAGTGATGTGTAAAAGTTTACAGTCTTTTGCGTCAATAGAATGGTGCTAAATTACCAGTTAACCTTCATTATTTCCTTTTAAGGGTTTCTGAACTTCTAATTTAGCCCTTCCTCCTCCTAATCCCAGCCACTCGACTATTTGCATCAATAGAATGGTTTTTAATCTTGGCTTGCCGCCACACAATAGCTGCACGAACGTCGCACGATCGCCACACGACCAAAAACCAAAAAATTGAGATACTCTTGCTTTGCATCATTTAATCAATGTAGTGTCAAGGCAATCCAAACAATTATATCTAGAAGGAAGACACTTACAGATCTTACGCCCATAAAAGCAAAGATGGTTCTAGCACCAAATGCTAGAGGTAATGGTAGCAAACGCAAAGGATCTCGGCAATTACTAGTGAAGTAGATTGGGAAGAGATATATTCTCTTTCCTTACTACATGTAGTTGCCGTAAAATCTAGTCATCCAAAAATACGGTCATTAAAGAACTGACATCTTGCCATGTCTTTTGATTAAATGGTAAAACTAACAAGATGAGATTGGAACGTACCTTATGCTAGAACGATTTCATCATCAAGCCTTGGCTCTTCTATTTCTATGATTTCATCGTCACTAACAAGATGAGATTGGCCATCTATCTCCAAATACAAATCACTTTCATCATCTATCTCCTCAATTGAGCTTTCATCTTTTGTTAGGTTGGCACATGTTTTTCTGAGAGTTTTGTCTTTGGCGACAAGTGAAGCTGTTACAGTGGCTAGAAGGAATGTAAAAAATGTTCACAGCTTGATTAAATAAAAAGATAGAATATCGTGTAGCTGCAGACTTCACTGGACCTGCCCATGACAAAGTTGATATAAGTTACACAAAGTAATCATCCAATTATCATATCTCTTGAAGTCTAGATGCTATTGTAAGGGGCGGATTGGAAAATTGTATCTCTAAACTAGTCATCATTGGATGAGCTAAGTACTAAATTCATTGTTAATTTGAAACCATCCACACAAAAGTAGATATCAAAACAAATAAATGAGCAAAATCAGCTATCTATTCACCAGATGTTCCACATTAGGAAGACAACACGAGACTCTTGGTGAATTCAGGCACACAAAACCTAAACACATTTGCATGCTATTGAAATTTGGCAGTCAAATATGTTATAAGAAATGCTTTGATTGCAAAACCAACCTAACAACTCAATTAGTTAGTCAAATGATGCCCGAATAGACATAGAAACGTAGACCCAAAATCAATTGAACATGTATATGATCATATAAAACCATGACATACTATAGAGTTCATGTGAAAAAGTGTAGACTTGATTGTCATACCTAAACGACAAATGAAGAGAGTATCAATAAAGGAAGTGGCACGGTTAGCAACCAAAGCCAAGACATCAAGAAAAGCAATCCTCAATATCTCTTGACCAAGTGCATCCATTCTGAACACATGCTTGAAAACCATTTGGAAACCATTTTTGAGCATTAAAGAAGACAACCGGGGTACATATCATGCAACTTATCCATGTCATGACATGACTTGAACTTTAAGCACCTTTGAAGTTTGACCAATTTTTCTAGAGAAATCTATGGCTACTAGAGTCTCGATAACTTGACCAATGAGCAGCCAAAATGTGACATCCCAGATTTTCAGTCCTGTCTTCCACTGAATAAAGCGGACAATTTTACACAATAGGGCCCGAGTCGTTACAAATGGTATCAAAGCCGACTCCCGACCGTGTGTAGGGGCCACAGCTCTTAAGGGGTGGAGAGTGTGATAGCCTAAGGAATGGGAGGGGTCCTCTCTAGTCCCACATCACTTAGGGGGAAGAGTCCTGGGCTAGTTTATAAGGCTTGGGGTCCCTTTAACCTGTGTAATGCATTTTAAAGCCGTGATGACTCAGTGTCAAAAGCAGACAATATTACACAGTAGGGCTTGGGTCGTTACATCATAAATATTATAACACTCAAATGGGTACCTCTTAAAACGTTCGTTCATTTGAAAAAATTTGCTATAGCCTCCTCATATGTGCTATGGATCATATCATCATCCTTTATCTTATATCTACCGTTTGCACTAAAAATAGTGCTATGGCCTCCTCATATGTGCTATGGATCATATCATCATCCTTGATCTTATAACATCTACCGTTGGCTCTATATCGATAATGATAGAAGTTATGGGTACCTCTTGGCCATGATTTTTATAAACGTTTATTTGAAAGTTTTCTTGTTTGCACTAAAAATAGTGCTATAGCCTCCTCATATGTGCTATGGATCATATCATCATCCTTTATCTTATAACATCTACCGTTGGCCCTATATTGATCATGATAAAAGTTTTTCTTAATTTATAATGTTGGTAGTGATCATTGACTAAGATCTCCTTTCTCTACGAATAGACAATCCTTGCAAGTGGATTTGCGGAGAAAGATTATGACAAGGCACTATAGCTGCATCTAGGTTATTATAGGTACCTATTTTGATGAATAATAATGGCTTTTTGAACCCCTAATCTTGTGAATTGGAGATTCTCGAGAGCCAAGAAAAAAAAAAAGAAACAATTAAAATTGCTTAGACTAATAGATTGAATGATAAGCAGTATTCAAGCATGAAAACAAAATAGGTGCACAAATATTCAACGTAGTAGAACGAAGGATCCGTTTAATTAAATTAAATTTAGTTTTTTTGGTTGCATTGTCTCCAAATACACCACCAGACAAACAGTGCAGTATTCCAAGATTTTTTATGAAGTAAAACCAGCATCATATTTAGGACCCGTTTGGTTCGGGGCCCAAAGCCCCTTGGGAATGCCCAACCAAACGGGCCCTAAAATAACCGGATGTTTCCCCAAGTTATTCATTTGGCGAGACTCACGCAAAAGACATTCATGTCTGTCTTCCTTAGTAGAACTACGTCTCTATTTCTGTTGTCTCTAGATCCAATTTTATAATACTGGTTTTAGTTTTTCAGAAGAAAGAAAAAAAATCCCCTATTCTTCTACTGATTAATAAGTAGGTGCATATGCTGCTAGTTGAATTTTCTATCATTTGTGGAACTTTGTGGATATTTTTCTTTTACTCTTGAAGGAGGTCAACTATCATCAATGAACATCACTAATGATGGAAGTCAAGTTCATCGTTTGAATTGATGCGCAGATGGATTTGGATGTGTATATTATCCTCTATCTAGTGCTTGATTGGTAATTAACTCATAAATTAATCATCCTTTCATACACTAATTACCTATGTTATGCTCTGTCTTGCTTAGTATCATGGAGGAACAAATTTTGGTCATACTAATGGCGGGCCATTTATCACCACAAGTTATGACTATGAGGTACCAATTGATGAATATGGTAAGCATAATTTGTTCGCATGTACATGGACATGTTTAAACTTGATAATTGCGAATGTTTATAAAGTTAATATTTTGGCTACTAATTTGACCGCTTGCTTTCAGGTTTACCAAGGTTCCCAAAGTGGGGACATCTCAAGGAGTTTCACAAATCTCTAATGTTATGTGAGCATGTGCTGCTGAACGGTGAGCCAACTACTATGTGGTTTAAGTCCCAATGCCGAGGTGATTGATTCTTTCTTTCTTTCTTTCTTTCTTTTTTTCTTCACTTCTCAATGCTATGACTTCTGTTCTGATGCTAACTGGAACTTTGATCAAATATTAACATCAACACAGCATCACCCCTTCACATAATCACCTGTTTACTTCCTTTTCTGCAGACCACCATTTTGGAATTTTATTTTGCACTTGTCACATAGAATCCAAGATTGTAGGATCATACTAAATAATGTGAGGAATTAATTTTGGAAATCATGTTCATTCATGCAAGTTGATAGGCAACCTTGACATATTTTTCCAGTTAAAAGCTTATTTCCTTTTTAAAGGATCTCTTGACAGTTTTAGTCATGTCTACTATAAATGAACCGTCGAGAAAAACTGACACACTTGGTAGTTGCAATGATGCATACTGTTTATATTCCTCTATGTCATATTATACGGTTTTTGTGTCTCAACAATTTATCCAAATCTACCCCTTTTTTCCCAATCCCAATTAACCTTATTATATCGTCATTCCCTGACAGAAATTTGTGTAGGCCAATGTCTACACTTCTTCAGGATTTTGTGTTGCCTTTCTGGCAAACATTGATGACGAGGAAGACAAGAAAATACTGTTCCGAAACATGTCTTATCATTTGCCTGCATGGTGAGTCAGCATTCTTCCTGACTGCAAAAATGAAGTCTTTAACTCAGCAAAGGTAGCACTTTAAACTCTTTTGCATTTATTGTCCAAAAAACAAAAAAAAAAAACTCTTTTGCATTTCTCTAATAAGGATTTTTCTTTTGAGTTTTGATGCATCACATTCTTAACCAAAAGGTTGGGTTTGGCCCCACATTTTTTTCTCTTTGGTGTGCATGCCTTGGGTTAATTGCCTCCTTATTAACAGCATAACTTGAACAGGTTTGCTCCCTGAGCTCCGTGCTAGAAATGATACCAGAATCTTTGATGCCATCTGCCTCATCATCGGATAAGGATCTGAAAGCTCTTGAATGGGAAATATTCACTGAGAAACCTGGACTATGGGGAAAAGAAGACTTCAGTCTGAATGGTTTTGTAGATCACCTCAACACCACAAAGTATAGGACAGACCACCTTTGGTATAAAACAAGGTTGCTCATGTTCCTGTTCATTAGTAGAAAATCACTGACATATTTCTTAATTTATTATTCCTGCCAAAGATATACATAAAAAGCGAAGATATTGTTCGACCTTCACAGTTGAGGAGTCCATTGTTTCTGCATATATCTGTATGATATCGTCATGAGTACCTCTTTCCTTCCTTTCTAATTCTTCTGCACTTCTTCATACATTTAATCATTAAATGGCCTCTTCTTGGATTCTTCACTTTCTTCAGTTAGATTAGCTTTCCTAGTGAGTGCACATTTATTTATATTATGAACAAGCACTCTCATTTCAAAATTTCACCCTTCGTACATACATCTGGATAATGGACCAACCTTGATCGAGCAACTTCTGATGAATGCTTTTGCTTTGCATTTCCAGTATAAATGTCGGTTAGAGTTTTGTCTCCTCTGAGATTTCTTTCTATAGGGAACTTCTTCTACTTATCGTTCAACTCGTCACCTAGCATTCTGCTTTCAATTATGCCTCCATTTCACCTATGTGTTTATCATGCCCTGTGTGGTGCAAATTGATCTTCCCTCGAGAGTTTTTTTTTTTTTTTTTGACAAATCCCTCGAGAGTTAAATAAGTACGGATTTTTCACCATTTAATATTTTCTTCCTTCCATGCCGTGCTGTTAGTGGCATATTCTTTTTAAGGGTGAGCTCTTGTCATGTTATATGTTGGAGAAAGTATCTTTCATTCAGTCGTCAGCTCATAATTCGTGGTTGCAGTTCAGACTCTGATGTTTGATTATTGCCCTGTCAATTGTCAGGTAGTGGTTATGGAAATGGATTGAATGTACCTTTCAACTTCTCTGCTTCCATTTCTCTCAAGGCTGGAAAGAATGACATCGCTATTTTGAGCTTGACAGTAGGAACCCAAGTGAGTCCCAGGTTCATGTAACTGGTCCAAGGTTTATGATAACTTCCTTTTTTGCCCCATGTCATTAAATCTTCTGCTTAGCAAAAGAATGGCTAACTTCAATAAAGTAGTGGAGTGCACTTTAAAAGGGTGGCCAACTTTGAAAGCTACCGGGTGCAGTTCTGTAGTGTAAACATGTTTAGGACATGTCAGAGAGTCTGATGATGATGAAACTGTTCTTCTTGATAACAATGGAAAAGTTAGCAGGAGCTTTCTTATATATATTTGGTTTAAGGTCCTTCTTCCTTAGTGCCTTTTTAATTAATTGCACATTGTCCTTGTTTTTTGTTTTGGTATGATTTCAGAATCAGCCACTCAAGGTAAAGAATGCTTGGACAACGCCCAATGCATTCGATGGTCCTGTTTTCATTGACCCGAAGAGCGCACTAATAGTTATGTGTATTATCTGTCACAATTAAGTTGATTTATTGCAGCCTATTGTGGACCCTCCAACAGGTAATGAACCTGTTGGTCTGGATATGATCCATGTGGGTAAAGGACGGAAAAATTGTCCAAAAAGTCATAAATCTATTTCACTTTTGCCAATTCAATCATAAATCTTTTAATTTTGCCAATTGAGTCATAAACCTTTTTATTTTTTGCCGATTTAGTCCATCCGGCTAATTTTGGCCGGAAAATGCTGATGTGGATGCTGGTGGTGCCACCTAGGACTGACGGCGCTAATGTGGACAATTTTTAATAATATTTTAATAATATTTAATTTTTTTGAATTTTTATTTTTATTTTTAATATTTTCTGTTTTTTTCTTCTTTTTTTTTTTTTTTTTTTTTTTTTTTCTTTTTTTGGCTTTTTCCTTGGCCTTTTCTCGGTGGCCGGCCATCGGCCACAGGCAACGGCTAGCCACCGGCGACAACCGGCCGGCTAGCCTCGCTTGCCACGGGCGAGACCCGGCCAGGCGAGGAGGAGCACTAGCGAGGGAAGCTCGGGCGAGGCCGACCCTCCCCCAGCCGGGGTGGCCTCGCCGGGCGTTGGTGAGCGACGGCGACGTTGGGCCACCCCTCGGCGAGGCCGCCTCGGCCTCGGCGAGGGCCGAGCTCGCCGGGCTCGCCCGCCTGTGTGAGCGTCGGCCTCGCCCCGACCTCGCCCGCCACGGGCGAGGCCCGGCCGGGTGAGGAGGAGCATCGGCGAGGGAAGCTTGGGCAAGGCCGGCCCTCGCCGAGGCCAAGGCGCCTCGCCCGACATCGCCGTTGCTCGGCCAACGCCCGGCAAGGCCACCCCGGCTCGGGAGGGTCAGCCTCGCCCAGGCTTCCCTCGCTAGTGCTCCTCCTCGCCCGGCCGGGCCTCGCCTGTGGCGGGCGAGGCCGCGGCCGGGCCGTGGTCGGTGGCCAGCCGTTGCTGTGGCCGTGGTTGGCCACCGGAAAAGGCTAAGGAAAAAAAGAAAAAAAGAAAGGAAAAAGGAAAAAACAGAAAATAAAAATAAAAAATTCAAAAAAATTTAAAAATTATTAAAATTTATCCACGTCAGCCTTGGTAGCCCTACGTGGCACCGCTAGCGTCCACGTTAGCATTTTCTGGCCAAAATTAGCTAGATGGCCTGAATCAGCAAAAAGTAAAAAGATTTAGAACTCAATTGACAAAGTTAAAAGGTTTAGAACTAAATTGGCAAAAATACAATAGGTTTAGGACTTTTTGGACAATTTTCCTGGTAAAGGACTGGCATGGTTAAACGGACAGCAAATAGGAATTTACTGGCCTAGATTAGTCTCCTTTGCGAACCCGTGTGTCAGGGAGTGCAACTACAGAGGCTACTTCAAGCCAAACAAATGCCTCACTGGATGTGGAGAGCCTAGCCAGGGATGGTACAAAACTCGATACTTTAAAAATTAGAATACGAAGCGACACTGCAAATGCCCGGTCTTCTTCCAAAGATTATTTGGAATAACATTCTCTATGACAATTTAAATGACCCCTGGTGGATCGACTTTCTCAAACACGATAATGTATGCAGGGAAATTTTTTTTCTCTTGTCATGTCATATCTATTGTTTGTTCTGCTACATGGGAAAGGTACCACGTCCCCCGATCTTGGTTCAAGCCATCTGGAAATGTTCTGGTTATCTTGGAGGAGGTAGGAGGTGATCCAACGAAAGTCACCTTCTCAAAGCGGAAAATTTCAACTGTTTGGAGCTATGTTGCAGAAGATTACCCCTCCATCAACTTAGAATCTTGAAAGCCAGATATAGATGATGATAGCAGTCAATATAAAGCACCCAGAGCTCACTTGAAATGCCCTGATTCTACCCAACTATCTGCTGTTAATTTTGCAAGCTTTGGGAATCCGGTCGGATCTTGTGGATCTTACAGCCTGGGAGACTGGCATGATCCCTCGTTCAAATCCGTGGTTGAAAAGGTAAGTTTAGCGCTATTGTCCTCTTAATTGTTGCAGGAGGTCTTTGCCATTCTATTTATTTAACTTCACATTCAGGCTTGTAACTGCTATAGAAATACATGTCTTAAAAGTAAAAATGATTCATTTTCATTGCATTGCAAGCTCCCTGGCACGCTTCATAGCGCAGGCCTGCCTAACCAAAAATGAATGTACTGTAGAGCTAACCGAAGGGAACTTCAGTAAGAACCTGTGTCCTGGTTTGAAGAGGAAACTAGCCGTGGAAGCAGTCTGCGGATGATATTGAGCTTAGTAGGGAGAAGAGAAGAAGCCGGAGGTTCCATTTCATGATTGTTTTTTCCCCTCTCTTTTTGCGGAAGTAGCTTTTTGGCTTATAATTCATTAGCTTTAGGCTATTTCTTCTGTTTCCAGCAAAAGCTGTGCAGAGGACATGTTACTTTGTGATATCAATTGTCGTTACCATGTCCGAAGGCATCAAACAATGCTCTCTGAAATTTATCTATGGTGCATATCTATAAATAAATGCAAGATCCACAACATAAATGCCCGTTGATCTTATGAAAATAATGCTAAATCTTCGAACCATGGTATCTCAAAATACCAGTTGGGAGCGGGAGGCTTTTCTTCGTCCCTTGAAATTATGAGATCCCAACAAACAAAATCCTGGAGACACATTGTGGCTCTATTTATTATCAAGAGATACACAGTTTGTTTTATCTTTAATGTGTAAAGGTCAATGTTATATCTTTTGTATGGTACTAACATTTTTTTTTGGGGGGGAATGGCGCTAACATGAATGCTATATTTGGGCAGCCTAACTGTTTTTCTGTCATAATTTTTTCTACCACTTTAGTGCTACCACAAGTGTTGTGTCATGTCAGATTTTCGGCAATTAAGTGAACATTTCTACAAAATTATGACACTGATCAATTAAAATTACTTGTGGCAATTGGTCGCAAAAAAAAAAAATGCCTCAATTGAGCATCATACGATGTTACGACATTTGTTATATCTTTATCCCAATTATTCCTTTCTTTATCCTAAAATGAGCCCACCTAAAGCAAAGTATCTCATTGACTATTTTGCTTTCACTTTATTCCCTAATTGCCTGTTTTGCTAGACAGAAACATTCATAATTTCGTAGCAAAAATTCAGTGAGGGACCAAACGAAAAGGAGAATGTTAAAAATTGCCTTCTTTGAAAAATATGCTTTGGAGATATTGATGGCTTCCTATCTGATTAAAACATGATTCTCTTGTAGTTTGCACTTAGATTCCAGAAAATATCTTATCTTAATGAATGTGGTTGAGCACAGAAGAGAGGCCAAGAATGAACCAAGTCGGGTTGGGTTGGGTCGAGTTAGGTCCCAGCATCTCCCCTACCCAGAAAAAAAAAAAAAAAAAAACTGATTATAACACATTCCTATTAAGTTTGAAATGTTATGATAACTTTTGGAGATTCATAAACTTCATTTACATTTACTCAATTATAGGGGAAATTGCAATATCTCAAGTGCAAATTTAAGTATGAAATGTATGGCATCTCAAATTTTTCTTCTAGAGGGCCTTGAGAGCTCTCTTTTAAACAATAACTCATCCTTGTTGTTTATGAAAACTTCATGACGAGAGAAGTAACATTCTCACTCCCTTTATTAGTCCCCAAAATGAATTACATGCTCGGTATACTATTCTTGTTGGTAGTAAATTTCTATTAGGAAAAGAAGCATTTAGTAGGTGTAATAGTAATTAGGGATGATCTGTTTCGAGATGAGTAAATTTTAAATTGAGAACATGAAACTTGCGCTATCCGTAAGAGTTGATTATTTCATGAACCGGTTTTGAGCATAATTGGCCGACTCTAGGGGCCACTTGGAAATTGAGGAATGTACTATGTTAAAGGTTTGTGGCATAATAGTTAAGCCATTAGTGGATTTCTTAAAATTCCTGGGTTCAAAACCTATATTTTGTATATTTACCCTTTTCTTAAACAAAGTTAAAACAAGAACTAAAATCGATTATGTTGATTCTCAAATATGGCAGGAATTTGGGAGCCAAACTAGTCAAGACTGATTCTCCAATTCGGTCATGACCGGTTCTTCAATTTTTCATGTAGTGATCCAATGTGAACCAGCCTAGACTAGGTTGAGTAAGCTAGCTGAGATCGATTTGATTCTTGAGTGGAACCGAACTTATTGCTCTTCTTTAGATTGAAGTTTCTTTATGGAGAGTTGGATTATATCAAAATATCAATTCTTAAAGCCTAGCCCATAGCCCATAGCCTATAGGTACCCAATGAGAAAAACAAAATTATACACAATCACAACCTATGCATATCAAAGATTAATTTTCATATTAGCGTGATTGATAACCTCGATGCATACAAATTTTATCTTCTGACATCATTGTAATTGAGGATGGTAAAACACAAGAGAGATGTGAAATTTCTGTCTTTTGATGTATATATTAATGAAAAATACGTTAGCTATTTATGAGCTTTTAAGATAACTATTCTAAATAAAATATTAATAAAAATATACACAATCAAGGAGAAATATACATGAAATATATGTGTCATATATGTGCAATATTAAGAGATACGGATAATCAACATAGTTATCAAACTATATCTAATAAAGGAAATTATCATAATAAATCCCTAATTATCTCTAATTGTTGTAAAGACATCATTTGGCAAACAAGTTGCTAGTGACGAACATCATTTCACAAACCTGGAAGCCAGATACAAATCACGATAGCAGTTAAGATAAAAGCACCAGAAGCACACTTGAAATTAGCCCGATTCTACTCAAATATCTGCGGTTAATTTTGCAAGCTTCGGGAATCCGACAGGATCATGCGGATCTTACAGCATGGGAGATTGCCATGATCTTACATTCCATTGCTTTTTTCCCTATGCCGCCTCCGGACGTGCTGTTTTCTCAATTGTTGCAGAAGGGCTTTGCCATTTTCTTGCATTCGTTTGTATTCAGGCTTGTTGCTGATGTATGGTTTCATGTCTTAAGAGTGGAAATGATTCATTTTCAGAGCACTCTAACCTTCCTCACACGCCCCATCGCTGCTGCTGGTGTGCCTAAACAGAACAGAATGTACCATAGAGCTAACTGAAGGGCATTTCAGGATGGACCCGTGTCCTGGTTCGACGGAAAAATCTACCGCGGAAGATGTCTACAGGTGATACTGAGCTTAGTAGAGCGTGGATCGGAAGCTGGAGGTTCCACTCCCCGAGTTTTTTTTTTTTTTTTTGCTCGAAAGTAGCTATTCGGCTTATGGTTTGTGAGCTTTAGATGCTTTTTCTTGGTCTGGCAAAAGCTTTGCGGAGAGGACATGTTAGTTTGCAATATCAATCGGTGATACTATGTAAGAAGGCATCGAATGGTGCTCTTTGAAATCTACTGTGCATACTTATGAATAAATGCAAGATCCACGACATAGATACCTGTTGATCATATACCAATTGCGAGCGCCAAGCGGGAGGCTCTCTTCTTCTCTTGAAATTATGAGACCCCAGCAAACAAAATCCGGGAGTGTGGCAGTATTATCACGAGATACATTCAATTATCCCTTCCCTTGTACAAGAATGAACCTACCCAATGCAAATCTTATATGCCAAGTCTCTCATCGACTGTTTCGCTTTCCCTTTAATCTCTCATCGCTTGTTTTGTTAGCAGAAAAAAATGCATAATTTGGTAGCAAAAATTCAGCAAGGGACTGAAATCAAATAGAGAATGTTAGGTTTTATTGAAAACTTATTGACAAAGGAAAATTTTTCCATGAAAATTGTTTTTAAGGAAAATGGTTAATTTTTATTTATTTGGTAATTTAGAAAAAATGATTTCCTTCAAATGAATGGCCCCTTAAAGAGTACCTTAATCGTAAAATATGCTTTGGAGATATTGGCCACTTCCCATTTTAATCAACAAGGTTGTCTTGTAGTCTGCACTTGATTCCAAAAAGTGTCTTGTCTTAATACACGTGGTTGAATCATGACGGGGTGGGTTCCTGCATGTTACGAATCTTATGATAATGTTTGAAGGTTGATAAACTTCACTTACATTTCCGCAATTTCAAGAAAGTTACATTGAAATTTCGCGATAAGAGAAATAACTTCTTCATTCTTTCTTATTTCGTAAAAAATATCACATATTCAATAACTTTCTGAATTTATTTATTAACTTTTATTTTAAATAAAAAAATTAATTATCTTATCCGATATGAATACATACATAATTAAAAGATTAATTCTCTTGATTTTTTTTTGTTCTATTAATTCTCACGTTTAACCATATAGTGAAAAATGTAAATTATTTCTAAGAAAATCGCTCTATCATCATTTATTTACTGTAATAAAATAAAATAAAATAATAAAAACCCCGAAAGATATTTCAAGGGGGAAAATGCCGCTCCCTCTCCGGCAAAGAAATCCAAAACCACCAACCTCCTCCCGACATTCTTCTTCTTCTTCTTATTCCTCCTCCGCCGCCGCCGGTCGTCGCCGCCTGTCATTCTGCGACTGAATCCGCCGCCGTTTCTGGCACAGAGCAGCGGGCAGCAGAATGTCCATCGTCTCGACAACCTCGGCTCCTCCTACTCTCACTCCCCTCCACTGCCCGTCGCTCCCCCTCCTCCGCCGCCACCGCCGAAGCCCCGGCCGACCGCCGCCGCCGCCGCCGTTCCTATCGCTCGCGGCCCCGCGCCCGAGGCGGCGCGATGCCGCCTCCGGCCTCGTCCTCTGCCGCGCCTCGAAGTCGCAGGGTAACCCCGTGAGGAAGCGCCAGCCGTCCGGCGCCGGCAAGCGGAAGAAGAAGCCGGCGAAGGAGGACGGCGCGGCGAGGGATGTGGAGATTGTCGATGATTTCGTCATCGGCGAGGGCGAGGGAGAGGGCTCCGGGGGCCTCGGTGCGAGCTCGGCGGGGTATCACCCCACGCCCTTGCCGAAGCCGCCCGCCGGATTCGTGGTGGATGATCAGGGCAGGGTCGTCATGGCTTCGCACAAGCGTCTGGTTACGATTGTGAGTTCGGTTTTGCATCGTCTTTTTTTTGCTGTTTGCGTGGTTGGTTTGGTGATTCTCTTAGTGGTTGCTGTGTAATTTGAACTCGTTTATGGCGTTTTTTCGGGGCTTCCGCGATGTCTGCCTGTGCATTTAGGTCTAGTATTGGGAGTCCAATGCCAAATTTGATTGAGGGTTGCTTAACGACTGAAAGCTGAGCGGTGGGCAACATGGATGGTTGTTTGAAGACGAGTGTTCTTCATATCCGGAATATTCGATGGGCGTGTTCTTTGAAAGCTAAGAATAGAACGAGAATTCTATGTGTATTAGGCTCCAATCCCAGTTCAAATCCACTCCTTGTATAGTTTCTTCTTAGCTGTCCAGTAGAACATGAAAAATTCGAGGTTGAGGGGGTAAAGTGAAATAGGAATGTGATGTAAATAAAAGGGACTCATGGCTCTTTTGCATTAACTTTTCCATTAATTATCACACTAGATTGGCAGATCTTGATGTCTTACAATTAGATCTGTTGAACACATTAACTTGTAAATGATTTTTCTGCAGGGGTCACCATTTGAATGAAAATTTGCTGTTATTAATGGAAAAGAAGTGAAATAGGAATAGAAGGGAACTTTAACTTATGTAGCGGACTAGACAGTTCCTTAATTTGAAATGTGATCGAAGGAGTAGTCCTTTTCAATGGTAGTGCTCTTTGAATTATTAGTATGCGCAGGATTTTTCTCTGTGAATAATTTCACTCTCAGATACTCTGCGTGTTGTATGCTGTGGTGCTGGTATACTAGTTTTTTAGAATAATCACACCCTGGATTTGGATCTTAATATGTTACCTGGCCGCGATGATATCCACAATCTGTGTTTTGTGCTGTTAAATCTATGCAAACCAAGGCAGACTTTTGGCTTAGGTATGTCATGATTGGCTCTGGTTATAGTGGATTTTTAACAAATGTTCTTTTCTTTAAACATATTATGTTGCAGTTTATGTCTCTCTTATGTGAGGACTTATCTTTGCACGATAAATTTAAGTTTTCATGACTTTTGAAGTGGTCATTGGCAGGTTGATCCTACTAACAACTTTCCCTTGGAGTGTGTTATAAGGAGAATTTTCAGAAGTTCAAGCGGTGATGAATGTATGCTGCTTTGCCCTGCAGACACGTAAGCTATGGTTCCATTGCAACACTAGGCTATAAAGTATAGAGTTGTCCCCTTGGATACTATCTATAATATGGATGTTTTTTGAGCAGGCCGGTCCAGATATTGAAGAGCACCAATATTGATGGCTGGTCAGCTGTATGTTCAATGTCTCTAATTTGAAGTTCTTTAGTATTGAAGTCATTCAGGTCTGTTTTTTTCGTTGACAAATCTCTTGATAATTGTGATTTGGTGTCTTGTTGATGTATATGGAATTTTCCGACTTCTACATTTTGTTTTGTTTGATCTGTTTGTTTCTTCCTTGTGTGAATGCCTTTTTCCCCTTGTTGATTCTCTCTATCCTCTCCTGCAATCTTCCCATAGCATTGGAAATGTCAATATTGCATTGTTTTTCAACCATGATAATATGCATTATAGGGTTTTCTGCACCACGCACAGAGCTAAATGCATTTGCAATGTAATTTTTTTATAAATTGTGGCATGCTTGTGCATTTGTTCAAGTACTTATGCTAGTAAGATCCTTCTTCAGTGTTTCTGCACGATGGTGTAAGTTAAGGCAGATTTTTATGTTTTACTGTACTATATTTTTTTTGTGGTTATTGAATATTGATATGAAGCTTGGCATAGTCTTATCAGTTTGATGCATATCTATAATCTGGTTCACAATTATTAAATGATCATAAGTTTTTCTTTCCTTCAACTAAGTGGCTTCTGAGGAGAACTTGTTTCTTTCAATGGAATCTTAGATAATTTTTGTAAGCATGAAGGGGCAATAGCAAGATGACTGTTCTGAAAAAAATATAACTAAATTAGCTAAGATGGGACAGTGTAGAGAGGGAGAAGAACAGGATGTGTGAAAGGCTGGCGAGAGTGGACTTTGGAAGGTCCTTGTACTTCCAAGCAGTTGTTAGTCTTTCTCTTATAAGAGTGATGGCTAGTGGTAGCTACGAAGCTCTTTATTGGGAAGATTCTCCTATGTTGTAATGAGCATCAATTTCTAAAGCTAGAAAATGTCTTGAACTATTGTTGGTGTGGTGTCATATTTTGTTCGTTTAGATTCACTAAGTTTGTCTTATTAGGTAGGTGACGAGGAAGTTGAATCTATACTTCCTACAGCAGCTTTTGCTCTTGCAAAGATACACATGCACTTGGTATATAGTGGGTGAGAACTCTCTGCTATAAGAACTTTATTTTTTCATCCCTTTAAATGTTTTTTTGCTGATTTATTTTCTTGCATTGTTCCAAGCAGATTCTGTTATACTGCTCGGGGAGGGTTTTGCTACTCGGAAGATGATATATTTGATTTCCGAACAGGCAATGGCCTTCTTTCTGAACTAAATGTTTCTTCTGACTTGCGAAATACTTATTTTACTGCTTTTACGTACTTGGGCCAGTTGTTGGTGTATGTTTATTCACATACAGTCTGGTATATTTAGCTCATATAAATGCTTACAAGATAATGCTAATGCAAGTAGCCTCCCCCCTAAACCTTGCAAGTCAATATATCATACATCACTGGCCCCTTTTGTCACACGTGATGGGCATATGGATATAGCAGGTGCAAAATGCATGCCTATATATAGGAGTCAAGACTTCAGTAGGGTCTGGCGTCTGACTTCATTCATTCAGTAGTTAGTCTCTGTCTTTCTCTGAGTAAACAAATTATAATTCCGGAGGTAAATAAAAGCTGGTTGGGTTTTCCTCAGCGAATGCATTTGGGACCCCCTTCAGTGTATTATTGGATTTTAAACATGAACTCTCATGTTTATGGGAGTTTTCTGATGCTAGATCGTTTCGTGGAGACTCAACTCCACACTGGAGAGTGGAGACTCATGTTTTGTGTCTTTAGATTACTTTCCCTATATATATACACACGGGCTTCACTGCAAAGCTGATGATAAATTTTAAACATGACCAGTACTTTTGACCATGTCATGTAACTTGAGTTTTGGTTTAAGTATGGCAGTGGCGAGCAATCTAATTTGAAACTTTGCTATCAAAATATTTTTGATAAATTCTTGAAGTGTTCTTCCCAATCTAGAAAGAAGTCACTCATTATTATAATTGGTTCGCTTAGTTAAGATTTAGAATGTTGGTTGGTTAATTTGATCTATCAAATGATGAAATTTTTGCTTCAGAAATTTTACTGATGCTATGCATCTTTCAGCTTTCTTATGTTAGAAAGTGCCACTAGAATTTTAATAATTATAATGGAAATATTTGCTTGGGTGATAACTAATTATCTAAAAGCTTGCAATCTCGTTATCTGTTCAGATTATTTGAGTCATTGTCACTTGTGAAATTGTTTTAAATACTTCTCATGGGTCTCCTCTTCCCCTTTCTATGTGCAAGGAACTGCAAATGCCATGATTTTGTCAGTTTATTTTTGTGATGTATTTATAAACATCAATTAACAAAACCTGGATATTTGTCAGAAAGACAATTAAAGTAATATGTTGATTATCTTGCAGATGATGGTCAAGATGTTGATGGCTTACCCACTGAAGGAGTGGAAATTACATGCTTCCATATGGTAATGCAATGATCATCAATAGAGATTATTTTCCCTTTCCTTTCACTTTGTTTCCATTCCTCCAATTATACCTATTGTGTCGGACAGTGTGATCCTGCAACACTGATCATTAGTGCTAGATATTGGTTTCCAAACATGATAGCTCCTACATTGATAAGGTACTGGGCATTTTAGATGACACTATTGATTCCAATTCTCTTATGCTCTCTTTCTGTTGCTTTGTGGTTGTAGGATGGTGCACATTACATGATTTATACACCCTCCGATCCACTTCTTTTTGTTGCCATAAAGGTAAATTCCTTCTACTAAGGTCATAATGAAAGAAAATTGTGCTCTCAGCCAATTCAAGTGATTGAATTTATTCCTCTACTTATGTGCTTTTCGTTACACAAAAAAGGTGTTAGAAAGAATATTACATGTGATGTTGTGGGTTGTAGATGCCCGTTAGCTAAGTACAAAAAGTTGTGATTGCTAGAGTTAACCATGATCTCTCAAGCTGAATTTTATCCTGCAGGATCGCAACGGGAAGTTGCAGATTGCTGATGACGTAAGCAATTCTTTTCCTGATTGAAATTTTGATTTAGGATGGCTGAAAATATAGATATTGTCTCTCTGCTTTAGCAGTTTCTTGTGGTTGGATCTAAATAGAATATTACGTTGTCTCTAATTTTTCATGTTTGTCACTAATATTTCGTGCTTTGAGGCTGCATCACCTATAGATTGCAGTGACAGCTTCTATGCTATTATTACTCCATAAAAAGGAATATCATCTTGAAATTGCAATAAATTTGTGAAGGCACATGTAAGTTGAAGTTGATAGATCTCCAATTGAGTGATGCTTTCTGTTTTAAGTCGCCTTACTCATTTTCTGCTTTTGGATGTTATTGAATTATCGTAGACTGGGAATATGTGTTTGTTGTGGACATATTCCTCATGGTGTTCCACATGCTGTTTTTGTACCTGTTTCTGATTGATAACAGACAAACTTCTCTTTCAATATCAGAGAGGATTATTTGATTCTGTATTATGTAACATGTTTTTTTTTATAAAACTGTTTAAAGGAAACATAGTTGTGCCCTGGCATGATAAGCTGGGCTTTGCAAATTCGTTGGCAATTAGATACTACCCAGGATCTTGAAGGTTTTTTAGTTTATTAGGTGATACTTCACAGTTGACTTACTAACTGGGTTGTTGAGTTGAAATCTTAGTGTCGCATGATGTCATGTGTAATGCTGGAATATGTTCAAGTGGTTTCTTGATTATATTTATGCACTCGATGACTGATTGTTAGCCCCATACTGGAGAATTTGAGGAGCTAATGCCATCCCGATAACAACCGGAGTATGTGATAATTGAGTCTGTTATCGAACAAAACTCTGTGGGTGGAAACTCAGTATGAATTCTAGGGTCCTTCTGGAGCGCCATTGTTCCACATGATCTAACACCTCACATGAAGGGCATAAGCCAATTGAAAGGTTCTTCTGATTGATCTAGAGATCATTTGACTCAATTATTTATAATTCTAGTTTCCAACATGAAGAGGCTAAGTGATGCACAAGTTCTGTGATGGGTATCTACTTAATAATACTGAATCCACATTAATATGCAAATATATGGAATTTTTTTTTAACAATTCCTTTTGTTTTGAATTAATAGGATCTGTTGGAGGACCCTTCCATAATAAGTGCCATAGATGAAGAGACTGAGTTCAATGCCTTAGTGGTAAGGGTCATCTTTTGCTGATACTGGATGTATGCAGTAAAGAAAATAATAACATGGTTCCTCTCTCTCTCTCTCTCTCTCTCTCTCTCTCTCAGGAGGAAGAAGCTGCCCTGCTTGAATCACTGATGGGTGAAAGATGACAAAGGAGCTTGCCTGACACAAAATATAGGTTATTTTGGAGGTGGCTGTCTTGAGAGACCAGTCTGGCTAAAGAAGCAATGCAAAAAGAAAGGCCTTAACTTGTAGTGTTCTTTTGCCCTTATGCCTGTCTTATTGTAAATGGTGAACTCTCTCTGGAGTAAGGTGCAAAACTGCAAGTAGTCATTATTCGTGTTAATGCTTTCTATTCCTCTATATTGGCCCTTTGTTCAGTGGTTTCTGATGAAGAAATCTTGCTTCACATCATTTGGATTGGTCTGTCTCCAAAAATTCAGGTCAATATAGAAGTTGAGGAGATGTTATTCTAGGAAAGACATGGTCACTGTACATAATTGACGTGAATTTTGTAATTCATTAAGCATTTAGCCATTAGTCCTTTTCTTTAACTTTCCTTTTTTTCTGATATGTTGGAGATCCTGCTACTGATGTAAAAATAGGGATGTGGAAACGCCACTTTTATCGTCTTTTACCATGAGATAGCATTGCTTGGATGATCCTTTTTAAGATCTTTGTTCTAGAGATTACTTGGCTAGAAAATCGTCGTATCAGTCTCTAGACATTGCCTCATATTCATGGACTTCTTGCTACTGGGAGCTTCTGGTCTTTACTGGTGTTTTGTTTCGGATCTCTTATCACCAGCGAAGATAAGCTGATGTCAAAGTTTCAGTTGTATAAGAATATTTGTCTTGATTTGCGAGAAATCGCAGATTACTTGTTCGTGTTCCTGGTGGTAATGGTCATAAACAACCATGTGACGAGGGCTCAGTCATCGATCCGGTCACATGGACTAATTATGTCATATGTGCAATGCCGACCTCCTCATGCTTTATCAATTACGGCATTCTGATTCCACTGCATAATGCGAAGCGGGATTGCAATCCTTTCGAGATTTAGATGATGACACGATCTTCTCCATATCCTTGTTTTCTCTAAGAGTGAATGGTTTCATGGTGAGTAGATTTCAAAGTTGGAATGCGGAACCTATCCTATTCTAACCGATTCTTAGTTTTTGGAATTTGGAACCTATCTTGTTTATATAGAACTGGTTTTGAAATCAACCTGTTTTTCCTATGTCTAAGGTCTACTCGAGAATTTATTTTATATTTTTAACGATTTAAAGTAAAAAAAATGAACAACATAAATCATAATCCATCAAAAATAACAATTTATAAGATAAATACGTATGTAGTCGTGTAATTATAAACTATAAAAAGTAAAAACACATAAAATAAAATATACATTATAAAATTCTATTCTTCATTTATCCAAAGAAATTTAGGGGAGGAATTGGGGCCTCCCAATCACTAGTCAATATGCTTTTCTCTCATGCCTTTCTTCGTTCATGGTTCGATATTCTGGTGTGCTAGGCGTAGAGGAATCACACCAATCCATCCCGAACTTGGTGGTTAAACTCTACTGCGGTGACAATCAGGGAGGTCCTACGGAAAAATAGCTCGACGCCAAGATGATAAAAAGCTTAACACCGCGGATCATACCACTTGCATCGGTTACTCAAGGAGTTTAGTTCCTATTGAGGAAAGACTGATGATGAGTTCTAAGCAAGGACAAAAAACAAAGGAATGTTGTGATTAGAATTTAGGGAAAATAGAAATTAGAATTTTGGCTTTTTTTAACTTATAAAATCAGTTCTAAAATTAGTTTCAAAATAGAATGGTCTCGTATGATTCCTGAGTGAGTATTAACTCGGAATTTGCTCTCAAACCAATTACAATCGGTTTCGAAATTGGTTCTAAAACAGAGTGGTCCAATCCGATTCTCATTTGGGTATTGACTTAAAATCTGTTCCGAACTTGTTACAATCGATTCCAAAAAATTCGGTATCTGTTCTCGGACTCGGACTGGTTCCAACAAAAACTATTTCTCATACTTGTTTTTTGGGTGGTCCAGATCGATTTTCGGGTAAGACCACTTTGGTTGGACACTCTTAAGTTTTCTTTTTGCCAAAAGGATAGTTGGAGTGATTTTCCATGATATGTCTCAAGGTAATGACGATAAAAATTTCCATAAAGGTGCACTGCATGGGCAAGTTGTCAACTTCTCATGATTGAGTGTGAAATTCGGATCTTTCTCCTTTCGATTTCAAATGACGTGGTAAAACCGTCCTGTATCAATTACCAAATGCTTCTACCTACTTTTCAACATGAAAGAGACCGGTGAAAATTTGATGAAACAAAATATGCGAAATCACTATATTGATTTTCAACCTCTACAAGAATACAGATAATATTATAAGTTATGTGAAGAATCTCGACCCAGATCGAAAGCAAAAAAAATATCCTTTTCAAATTGGGTCAAGAAATCTTCGACCGCTGTATGGAGAAAAAAAAAGTACACATTTATAGAAAGCATTCCCTGGAAAACCCAAAACCTTGTACAGATTCGAAGGAGGCAAAAAACAACGACATGCCGTTCTGAAGCAAACTCCCAGTTCTCCCGAAACGGCACTGCGTTTTGGGGAGTAGTCTTCTCTCCCCCAGGCCGTGTCTCAGTTTTTTCGCAGAGAGAGTGACGACTTTGCGCAGGCCAGCAACTCCATTGATTACCTCTCACGCCTCTCTCTCTCTCTCTCTCTCTCTCTCTCTCTCTCTAGGGTTCCCAACCCATCTTCCTATGCTCGATCAGCCCTCATGAGGACTCGTCTCTCCCTCTTCCTCCTCCTCCTCTTCTTGAGTTCTTGCGCTGTCGTCCTCTCATGGAAGAAGGAGGAGTTCCGGAACTGTAACCAGACCCCCTTCTGCAAGCGCGCCCGTTCCCGGAAGCCCGGCTCCTCCCCCTTCCTCGCCGCCGACGTCTCCATCTCCGATGGCGATCTCGTCGCCAAGCTCGTCCCCAGAGAACCCGACCCGGATCAAGAAGATCAAGAACCGCCCGCCAGGCCCCTCGCCCTCACCCTCTCCGCCTACCGGGATGGCGTAATGAGGGTCAAGATCGACGAGGACTACCCGTCCCAGGAATCCCCCCACAAGAGGCGGTTCCAGGTCCCCGACGTGATCGTCTCCGAGTTCGAGTCCAAGAAGCTCTGGCTGCAGAGGGTCTCCACGGAGAGGGTCGGCGGCGACGAGGGTGTCTCGTCGATCGTGTACTTGTCTGATGAGTATGAGGGGGTGGTCCGGCACGACCCTTTCGAGGTTTACGTTCGCGAGAGATCGAGCGGGGATCGGGTGTTGTCGATGAATTCACATGGGTTGTTCGACTTCGAGCAGTTGAGGGAGAAGAAGGAAGGGGAGGATTGGGAAGAGAGGTTTAGGAGTCATACGGATACTAGGCCTTATGGTCCTCAATCCATTAGCTTCGATGTCTCGTTTTATGGGGCTGACTTTGTTTATGGTATTCCCGAGCGCGCCGCTAGCCTAGCCTTGAAACCCACCAGAGGACCTGGGATCGATCACTCGGAACCGTATAGGCTGTTTAATTTGGATGTCTTTGAGTACTTGCATGATTCTCCCTTTGGGCTTTATGGGGCGATTCCCTTCATGATTTCCCATGGGAAGGCGAGGGGGACTTCTGGGTTCTTTTGGTTGAACGCGGCTGAGATGCAGATTGATGTTCTGGGTGAAGGATGGGATGCCGATTCTGGCATTTCACTTCCTTCGTCGCAGAAGCGGGTGGATACTTTTTGGATGAGTGAGGCTGGGATTGTGGATGCTTTCTTTTTCATTGGTCCAGGGCCTAAGGATGTCGTCAAGCAATACGTTGGTGTGACGGGTAACCCTGCGATGCCTCAGCTCTTCGCGATAGCTTATCACCAGTGTAGATGGAACTACAGGGATGAGGAGGATGTTGAGAACGTGGATGCCAAATTCGATGAGCACGACATCCCTTACGACGTTCTTTGGCTCGATATTGAGCACACGGACGGCAAGAGGTACTTTACCTGGGATAAGGTGCTTTTCCCTCATCCCGAGGAGATGCAACGGAAGCTAGCTGCAAAGGGTAGGCACATGGTGACAATTGTGGATCCTCATATTAAGCGTGACGAGTCATACCACATACACAAGGAGGCCTCCAAGAATGGCTATTATGTCAAGGATGCTTCTGGAAACGATTTTGAGGGTTGGTGTTGGCCCGGTTCATCATCATACATTGACATGCTAAGTCCAGAAATCAGATCATGGTGGGCCGACAAGTTCTCATTTGAAAACTATGTCGGCTCAACACCTTCACTGTACATATGGAATGACATGAACGAGCCTTCTGTTTTTAACGGTCCTGAGGTATATTTGTGCTTTGTGTCCTTGTCTTTGGCTCTTAGAGTCCACATAGGTGCTGAGATTAGATTTTATTGGTGACCATTCATGATACACCTTTGCTTTCGTACAAATATTATATCTTAAACCGTACCTGGGTCACAATCACTCTGTAGGGAATGCTCATAGGACCTTATGTTGGGGCTAGTGTGAAGGATTAGAACTATTGCAGACCATGAAGAGCTTTTAATTCTTGACTGTTTGGATGAGTCTTATGATAGTAATTTTTTAATGCTTGTGGAAGTCATTAGTCATATCTCTGCATTTTTTTTTTTGGTGAAATGTAAGAAATATCTCTGCATTTTTTTTCTTGCCTTTTTTGCAAATTTTATGCTAAGTGTCTTAGCTTCACCAGAAAAGCAAATAGGTAAAGAACTCGTTATCATTTAAAAGGTTAAGTAAGCAAGTCTTTTGTTGTTTTATCTGTATCTTGAAGAAACGTTAACATTGGGGTTTTATGTGTGTTATTGTTTCATTCAAGAAAATTTAATTTTTAATTTTAGACTGATGCTCATGCCTTCTGGTTTATATTCAGTGGCAGCACCAGGAGTATCGGACTTTTCCTTTTCAATTTGGGGGAATGGGGTAGTTAAATTTTATTCATGGAACCTATGTACTAGAACCATCCCATGGTAACTTAATTGCACAAATTAAATTTCTCAGTTAGGCATGTACAAAGCACGACTTGCTAGTTCTAAATCTGTTGTACATCATCTTTCTCGAAATCTAGTGACTTGACCATTGGACTGGGAACAATTATAGTACTTACTTGTGATGCAAGATAGATTGATAGAAGAAAAAATAATAATAATCTTTCAAGTTTTATAATGGTTGGCTGAAATATGTGTCTAATGTAGACTCATGTCAAGCTGCATAACTTCATCTTGGCTTCTTCAAGACTTTTCGTGTGTAATCAGTAAATACAGAAGATTATGCTATTAAACAGAATGAAAAGTTAATGCAGTCCAAAAAATCTTGTTCTTGGAAACCTGTAAGAAGAGTCGGCCAATTATATTTGGTTGAGGGGAATTTGTTCTCCCACTCCTATATATTGTGGAAGAGAAAAATGAATTGAGAGTGGATCAAAGTTATTTGTCATAAAAGTAATAGCTTATAGCTAATTTATCGACCTGGGTTTGTATAAATAACAGAATCATGGTGGATTGAATTTTCTTGTCTTTTGTCATCAGCTCACGATGCCAAGAGATGCTTTACACTATGGAGGTGTGGAACATCGAGAACTACATAATGCCAATGGTTATTATTTCCACATGGCAACATCTGATGGGCTCTTAAAGCGAGGAAATGGAAATGACAGGCCTTTTGTTCTTTCCAGAGCTTTCTTTCCCGGAAGTCAAAGGTATGGAGCTGTCTGGACTGGAGATAATACAGCAGAATGGGATCAACTTAGGGTTTCAGTACCCATGATTTTGACTCTTGGTCTCACTGGACTGTCATTCTCTGGTGAGTTTTGATTGATTAGAATAAATATTTGATGTGAGGTTCTCTCTCTCTCTCTCTCTCTCTCTCTCTCGCTAGTTTTCTTTGCAATGTAACTTTGCATCGTCTGTAGGTGCGGATGTTGGTGGTTTTTTCGGCAACCCTGAACCTGAGTTATTAGTCCGCTGGTATCAACTTGGTGCGTACTATCCTTTCTTCAGGGCGCATGCTCATCAGGATACGAAAAGACGGGAACCCTGGTTATTTGGGTAGGTTGTCCTTTATATTCAAGTTGTGATTGGATCATAGTATGGTTCTGTGGGAAAGATATTACGCTTTACCTAATTAATGGGAGGACAAGTGGGTCCATACGCTGATACAGTTTTTTATAGTGGTGCATCCTTATAATAGGTTTTGAGAGGTATTTGTGGTAGTCCTTTATCAAGGGTGACCATTTATACAATACTTCACTGTCCACCCTTTCCGCCCCTTCTGATGCTGACTTCAGTTTGCCATTATTATTTGTGTTGTTACAGAGAGCGCAATACTGAACTGATGAGAGATGCCATACGTACACGCTACATGTTGCTCCCATTCTTTTACACTTTGTTCAGAGAAGCAAATGTCACTGGTGTTCCAGTAGTACGCCCTCTGTGGATGGAGTTCCCTTTTGATGAAGCTACATTTGACAAGGATGAGGCATTCATGGTGGGAAACAGTCTGCTGGTCCAAGGCATCTTCACCGAGGTGCTTTATGATTGCTTTTTTGTTCCTCTTTGGAACCTCAGTTTGTTGTTCTTTTAGTCTCTTTTAGTAGCAATATCAAGCATACTTTACTCTTCTGGACCAGCGTGCGAAACATGTATCAGTATATTTGCCGGGGAAAGAGTCTTGGTATGACCTAAGAACTGGGACAGCATACCTGGGCAGTAAGACTCACAAGCTGGAAGCTCCAGAAGACCATGTTCCAGCTTTCCAGAGGGCTGGAACCATCATACCACGAAGAGATCGGTTTCGTCGTAGCACCACACAGACGGTGAATGATCCTTACACTCTGGTAAGTATCGACAATATTTTGTCATTTTCAGGCCCAAGTTGTTATACTCCAAGCTTACTAAATACACACAGCAATTTGTAAGTGCACCCTTTCTTATTTTTTTTCTGAAAGCCTCTGGGCCTGCTTGTAATATTCAGTCATGGCATCAGCATGTAAATGGGAATCATGTGACATATGAATGATTGATTTATTCCTATTATGCAGTTCTGATATGATATTGGAGATGAAGAATTTTTGATGCACTTATCTGATTATTGCACAATGCAATATGAAGCAACCTCTAGAATAACCTATGATTATGTTGGAATCATACTGGTGGCTTATTATTATTATTATGATTATTAGCATTTAAAGAGAGAAAAGACCATCTAATAAATTGCTTCATGGAAATGGCACTTCCGAATTTTGCAATAACCTCAAAGATGGCCTAATTGCTGTCTCCATGTTCTTTCTCAGTACTGTTCCTATGTGGATACTGTTATCCAGTTATTTCATTCACCTATTGCATGTCTAGATCTGTAAGATTTTTCCTTTGATGCTTGGATGCTTTTAGGCTTCTTTCGGTCTTGTTTGTGCCTGTGATTGTTTTCCTAGTGCAGACATTATGAAGGCTTTCCCCTCCCATGAGTGCTGTTACTGATGACGTGTAAGTATTGCTTACAGCCTTCCAATCTCATTTCAGGTTATAGCTCTGAATAGTTCCCAAACAGCCGAAGGTGAACTCTATATTGATGATGGGAAAAGCTTTGAGTTCAAGCATGGGGCATACATTCATCGCCGATTTGTTTTCAAAGGGGGAAAACTTACATCATTGAACATGGCACCTGCTACCTCTGGTAACCTTCCATTTAAGTCGGAGTGCATAATCGAGCGGATCATAATTCTTGGACATGCTGGCGGGCCAAAGAATGCTCTCATTGAGCCAGGTAATCTGAAGGCCCAGGTTGAATTTGGACCCCTCCTGCTTCAAGGAAGAAGCAGCTCTGGTGTTTTGACCATACGGAAGCCTGGCATCCGAATTGCAGATGATTGGACAATAAAAGTTTTGTAAGAACATGTGAGTTTTCCTGATTTTCTTGTTTCAGTCGCACATCTGAAATTCATGGTAGTCATTGGGTCCACCTTGTGAAGAGCACAGGTGGATTTCATGCTTTCTTGATCAACTTTGGCTAGCCAACTCATAAATTGGCCATACTTGTGTTATGGAAACATCACACTTCGCTCTCTTGTTAAACCATCGTATGGTGGGACCAACATTTGGTGATTCACAGGGAAAGGAATTCTGCTGTTCAGAAAAAGCTTCTTTTTTTCCTTTTTTTGCCGCTATTATGTGGTGACAGATTAATGCTGTTAACTGATGCTAGATTTCTTTGCAGACCCGTAGTCCTTTCGATGTTCAAATATAAATGCTGGGTTTCTTTTTGGAATTTATCCGCAGGATTGCTCAACAAGAACTCTCCCTTCCCTTTTGCAGAGTTTGGAAATTGGGCAAATGGAACTAACAACTTGGTGTTACTGAAAAATAAGAACCAGAATTTACAGGATTGCTTGAAGATGACCTGAATCACTACGCAACAGAAAGTCATCTGTCTGGTTATTTTTCAGTAATTTTTTGTGCCGCTTACTCATTCTTTCTTGAAGAGGGAATGACAGTGAGGAATGTTAATGCAAATTTGCAATTTGAGGATTATACTGTACTAACTGTTCAGTTATCAGATTACTGTAAGAGAAGCGTTAATAGAGATGGTTAGACCATTCTTAAGTGTTGGAAAGTCGCTAGCAGAAATTTCAGTTCAGTGAGTTTAGTCAAGCAGAAGTAGTGCTCATTGCATTTTCTGTGCAAGATTTAGGTTTTGATTGCATATGATTCGAAAATTTTAGGAGATTGCATGGAGGCACAAGTCTGAGGAATTCATATGGCATTGTCCCAATGCTTTTATAAGTGATAGTAATTTGAATTAGGAAAAGTAATGTCCAACATATCTGATGTCCAGGACCGAGAACCCAGTATGTTGTAGAGAATTCAACACTGGTTGACATGAAAATCTCCGAAAATTCAACATGTTCACCAAGTTGACATATAGGTTCGACCATCCGATTATGGGAAACATTGAAAGGTAAATTGAGCATAAAAAGTGGAATGAAAACTAAGAACATCCTGTATATGGCAGAAATTCGACCAAATCCAGGTACTCATTCGAGAAAATGCTGCTACGCGGATGGCCATTCGCCTCGACACCTTCAACAACCTCTCACTTACACTCAGAATGGAGGAGCCCTTCGATCCCACTGCGCGATCAAATACATTATAATCATTATGTAAGCTCGGGGATAAGTTAAAACTCGAGTTGAACACAAAATCAATAGTCGAATTGAACTGTGACTCGGGTTTCTCTGATCGCTTCGTATACTTTAGGTTCACTCCAGCTGTCGGTAGTCTTCGATCTTTGAGTTACCTTGGAGCGGAAAATTGAGTCTGGATCAATATGAAAGGATCGTGGACTAAAGGAGGATGAAATAGGTCGGGAGACTTGAACAAAATATTGTCTTAGTCAACACTCAACGGTCTTATTTAAAGATATTCAACCGGCTCAGCTGGTCGACTTGTGAATTGAATCCCCGTACTTATTTGAAATCTTCTTATCTCTCACACCTCCCCATCCTTAATTTTAGTGCTAAACTCACACGATTGAGCGGCTCTAGAAAAAAGTATTATCTCCGTTTATCAACGAAAATTACAATAATCCGGATAACTCAAAAATCTCTTTAGTTGTTTCTGTTATACTGATCAAGATTTCGCCCCCTAAATTAGGTCAGCAGGTAATTAAGCCGATTTGATCTGGATTGCTAGTCCGGATTGCTCAATGCTCATTAAGATTTACGCGATGTCTCGCAGAAATCACCACAACTTGTACTAGCGCCAGCCACCAGGGGTGTCCAAAAAACCGGTGGGCAGATCGAAAAACCTCGTTTTGAACCACCCAAAAAGAGCATTCCTTATAGGTTGTGTGGCAGTTTTACTTTAGTGTTTTCAGTTCAGAACAACCCAGAGACCAAAAGGAACAAAAACGGCCGAACGACCCTTTCAGAATTTTTCACCGTTCCACTGCACTCGGACCCAATTGAAATCATGCATTGCCCTACACATTTCCCCGGAAGAAGTAACTCCACTATACACATCTCACATTATCCAAAAATCTCTAAATACTAAAAGAAACCCATCTGCTTCAATGCCGTAGTACGCTATAATCCCTGTTCATGAAGAGAGCAAAAGAAACAAATCAAAGGGAAGTACCTGTCACCATTCAGCCTTTTACTTATAGACAATAATCTGAACAATCAAAACAAAGGGCTAAATCACCGAGACACCTCCGCTACTTTGGTAATTTTAGCCAGCTGTCCCCCTAACTTGAAAGTAGCACAGTCAGTCCTTGCTTTGGATACTAGTGAGACGTCCATCCAACTTTTGACAAGAATTCTATTGGAGTTAGGAATGTGGTGAAGTAGCAATCTCCCATGCTACTGCATAAAATGTTCCTGCTAGGAACCTTAAGGTACGGAGTACAGAGGGACTTCTATCACCAATATCCAAAGTATAGGGACAGCTTTCACTGTTTTCAAAGTGGAGGGGTTTGCTCGCTAAATATCCTTAAAGGGGGATATCGACAATTTACCCACGCTAAAAATATCTTACAAGTATACCAGCAAATTGGTACAAATGGTAATGTTCCAATCCCATGAGATGTATACACAATGCTATTATATTTGTTGCGGCGGATTGCAAAAGGCAATGAGTTTTAGCCTCGTCACTTGGACAATGCAAGGGAATTCATTGTAGGCGCAACCACAGGATCTTCCATGCAGTAACCTACAACATTGGCTACGAGGAGAACAGTTTCGGCAAGATCCTCATAGCCCAAGTGAATGTACTTGTTTGGCAACCCTAAGTAAATCATTGGCTACGAGGAGAACAGTTTCGGCAACTTCAGAGGATGAACTTCCTTAAATATACTGTATTTCAAAACGGGTGCAATATTGGCAAGATTATATTCCTCAGAGACATTCATTGTCCTCCAGGAGTATCTGCCAAGGAAAGAAATGGGACGCTTGCTTAAAATAGCTTGAAGCTGAAAGGTTGTCTCAAGAGTTCAGAAGAGCTCCTCTGAATTAAATTTGTTCCAAGCTTCCTGTAATAACAAGGACAATTAACAATCAATGCTGACATTGGAATGTCATATTACTAAAACCACGAAACAAGAATTAAATGGCACTTATAAAAGTAGTAAGTAGTATTCTTTCCCCACATTGTCACATGGAGTAAACGTTATTGAAAGCAGAGAGTGCCAGGAGAAATCTTCAGAGAGGTCATTTACCCTCCGCACAAAAAAATGTTAACGATGTATTATGCTTACAGAAAACCAACAAAGGAAAAGGAACATCTAGAAGCGCAAAGACTGATAAAGAGGCACCACTGTAGGATAAGGGAACAAGAATTGCAGACCTGGCAGGGTATTCACGTGCCAAAAGATGAAGAAACTTCCTATCAATTCTTTTTCTCACTGTTAATCCTCATTTGTAAATACAGAAAGGGAAAGGGGAAAAACCTAAGTCTTTGAAGAGGATGGATCTTCTTTTTATGATCTTCAAAATGATTTAGAACATTAAATATAGCATCCAAAATGTACTCTTGGAATAACTTCTCAATCATGCAAGTGAGCATTTTCTTTATATGAGCTCTTTTCTAAATGTCTTGGTGCCTGCCGTTGACAAAATTCTCATAACTAATGAAATAATATGCAGACCAACTTGTGTAGCCAGAATTTCCTAAAAATGACAAAGCAAAAGTTTGCCAAACCCAATAACGAACATTATGAATTATTATTATTATTATTGTTATTATTATTTTACTGATCTCCACATGCATAATAGAATCAGATGCAAATGGAGGACCTACCCTTCATTTAAACCTGATAAAATGGGACTAACCCTACTCTCCGACCACAGAATACAAACAAAAGCATGATGTCAAGATTAATAAACAATCTACTAGAGTCATTTTATATTTTTCCAATGTTAGCAATGCTAATTTTGTGGAACTGTCCCAATGCTATTCAGTCCACCACACAAAAACGATGATAATTTCAAAGCTCTTGGGTTGTTAAATACCTTAAGGAAGTCAAAAACCTTCTCGGCAATATATTTCTGCTGAAGATTGGCACCTTTTTGCTGCACCTTGTCAGGATGAATACACAAAGTTGCCTTCCTATAGAACTTTTAACTGAAGCAGCAGCAATCAAATCCGTCAGAGAAACAGGTTCCCAACCACATTCAGGCCAGAGCACCTAATAAGAAAATGATCAACAGGAATTGCTTAGCCCAAACACCAGAAAGGTATGCTCCAAACAGATAAAAAAGCGAAATGAACGGGATAAGGATACAATCTATAAAAAGTTTATATGAGATTTGAGCAAAATGTCAAATAAATAGCTTCGGGTAATATGTGCCAATAAACACAGGGTAGCTAATAAACAAGTAGGTAGCTTAAAAATACATAAAACAGTCATATGCAGAAGTACATCCAGATCAGGTCAGCAAAATCTCATCATATGCTATTAGTTTAACATGGCTCACAATCAGTATTTCTTTGGAGCGTCTTCCTCCCTTTCATAGAAAAACCTCAATGTGTCCAGTAAAATTTTCATGCACACAAAGCAAGAAAGTAGCTACTTTCTCTATCAAGTAGACCAATGAGGAATTTCTGTAAATGCATGACCCCTCTTATCATCACCACCAGCTTTAAATCTTCTGTGTTTGCCCACAAAGAAAATATTTTGTTGCGAATGAACAAGATATTGAGGAATTGTCTGTGTTTATTGTAGGCAATGTGAGGTGACACAAAGGTTGCACCTACATCTTTTTCATGTAAAGCTGTTTCCTATGTACTGCTTTCCAATGAAAAGCATCTGTTTACGATAAGAGTGCCACAACTGCCATTCAAGAAGAAAACTCAGACGTCTCCCTATTGTGTTATAGGAACAATTGCAAGACAAGTCCTAAAATCGGTTATGATAATGCACTTGAGTAAACTTTCATTTAGTGCATCTAAACTTTAAAACTTGCGCAACTTAGATGCACTTGGGTACTCGAAATGCCACGTGGCTTTTTTCTTTTATGTGGCCATTAAGGGGGAAAAAAAGCCATGTGCATCTTCCATCCACTAAAGCCTAATGGAGTTATCAGAAGGATTTAAATGAACGACCATGACAAATTTTATGACTTGCAAAAAGTGAGAGTTTTAGGACTCAAGTGCATTAGAGTGTCAACTTTTAAAATCCTGCTATAATTATCCAATAATCCCATGTTATACATACTGATTTCAAGGATCTCAAGAACTCATCATGAGTGAAATGCTAAAGAAGAATCACCATCCCATATTCAGTCAAATTTAACACTGCAAATTTCAATATTGAACCACATAAAATCCACCTCTTCTTTTGGAGCCTTGAAAACAGGGCACATCAATTTTTGGCTCTGCCAAGGAAAAATATTTAATGCTCCATTCCTTGTATACCGAAAAATCAAGATTGAATAAAACATGCACTCTTTCGACTAATCTATTCTAGAATTAAACTACGACCAATAGATAGTAACAGCTTCGATGCAGAAAATGGGTGCCTATTCTCTCTCCTGTGTATTTGTCTTACTCTTGTTCTTGCATCCCGTCCAATGCCATTGGATGAGTACCAGAAGATGCAGCCTGTATTTTTGCAAGCAATGCACGACAGTGAAAAGAACATCAAGGAACACATCTAACTTACATATTGCAAAGTCGATAGCAAAGCACGCAAGTTCCCCTCTTTTCCAGTAGCCCAGCGCTTTATCTCAACATCCAGTGTTTCAGCAATCCTCTGAAGGAATTCATCAGATAAGCGGTTAATGTTAACTTAACGAAAACCTAATAGCAGGAGTGTCAGCGAATAGCCATAGGGATGTAACATTTCACCGATAAAATAATGTGAAATCAGGAGCAAGAGGAATTAGTTACAAGTAATATTCTGCAGCTCCAAGCATTTATGTGCACCGCGAAGACAATGTTTTTTTTTTTCTTTCAAGATTTCCAAATCTTACTGGCGAGGTACACAGTTCAGACAGTCAGTCACTTGGTTTTCCCCTAGGTCAACCATGGGCCATGCATCTATTTTTTATTAGGTGTAGTGAAGTCTTGAATGGAAAGTAATCAGGCATAACTAACTAATATTTTAACTCTTGAAATCCCAAACAAATTGAGAGAGAGAGAGAGAGAGAGAGAGAGAGAGAGAGAGAGAGAGAGAGAGGTTCAGTCTATGCACTTAAGTCTCAAATTCTAAAACCCATTATAGTCCACACTACAGCAGATACACCTCCTATTCTACTTATCAATTTCCTCAAACATCAGATAGAAATAGTAGCAGAATGTATCGAATGGTTCATATCAACTCCACTTTGAGGGGTTACATTGATAACTCTGCCTTTTCACCTATGTCACAGTCACAGCATCCAATAAGATAGAAAAACTATGGCATCTTGGTGAAACTAAACACATAGAGTGGGAAACTCAAGCTTCTTACATGTCTCTCTTCCTGTTCCTTTAGAGTCTGAAGATCACGCTGATTTTTCTCAGCAAGTGCTTTGGCCTGAATAAAACATGCGAAGAGTGATAACACAATACTCTCAACAATCAAAATGCCTTCAGCTGAAAATGCACTCCATTCAGAGTTGCAGAAAATAAAAAATTAAATTGCCAAAATGAAAACCTACTGTTCTTTCTTGCGTTCTCTGATGGCGTTCCAGTCTGGCTCTTCTTCTTTCTTCAGTTTCTCCTTCAACTTCCTGGAATTCTCTGGATGGTGCAGCACCTTGTCCCAAAAAGATTAATAAAATTCAGCAAGCAATCATTATAAAATGATGACCATGACTTTCAAAAAAAAAAAAAAAAAAAACATGTTTGTCGAATAGTACCACCAAAAAGAGAGGAAAGATCATCAGCAAGATTGGCTGTTGAAGATGGTTTTCTTATGTTAGATGATGTTGCAGCAGATGGCTTTGCTGCTTCAGGCCTTTGCCTTTTCTGAGTTTTTGTATCAAATTCAGGATCCTGAGGCATACGTTCAAAGAGGTTAGCAACAGAATGAGCAATACATGAGAAGCAAGACCTTCACATCCATACCGATGAATTTACTCTTGGCCTTGGAGCTGTGGTGGCATGAGAACCCATCTCGAAAAAGGAATCAAGATCATTATCATTACTGGCTTGACTAGCCCTTGAAGCCCCAGCAGCAGCTGCTGCTGCTTTTTGACGAGCCTCTGTAGTAGCCCTTTGCCTAACATCTGCAGTGGCTCTTTCTACAGCTGCTCTTTCTGCTCTTATCCGAGCCTCTGCAGCCTTCTCACGTGCTTCTCTCTCCCTTGCTTCAGCAGCAGCCTTCTCAGCTCTTTCCTTGGCCTCATTAGCAGCCCTTTCACGGGCTTCTGCTTGTGCTCTCTGGACAGCAGCCCGTTCTGCTCGTTCTCTAACTTCAGCATTAGCTTTCTCAAGAGCAGCCCTTTCAGCTCTAAGGCGAGCCTCAGCAGCTGCTCTCTCACGAACTTCCCTTGTAGCCCTTTCCACAGCTTGTCGAGCCCTTTCCCTCTCAATCTCTCTGGCTCTCTCCCTCTCCTTCTCAAGTCTCCTTTGCTCCCTCTCTTCCTCTTCCCTTTGTTTTTCTTTGAAAGCTTGCTCTTGAGAGTCATATACATTCTCATCCTCTTCCAGCTGTGTATCTTTACTTCTGGCAGCTTTAGTACTCCCTCTACCCCTTACTTCCTTCGCATGCCTGAACTTTGCCTCAGCTCTATCCATAGCTGCTTTCATAGCTGCAGACGACGCAGCAGCGTTTGTATTCCTAGCATGTTCCTCCCTAGAAAGACCATTTGCAAGATCATCAGGATTAATAGGGCTACTGCCCCTGGCAAACTTTTCAAGTTCATCCACAGCTGATGGAGATGACACCTTAGTCATCGAAGGTATTGATTTTGGACTGTGGTAGCGTTGAGTGGGATTTGCGAATGAAGAAGAATCATTGATCTTCTTCTTTGCACTTTTTGATCCAAATAATCTACTTACTGCCTTTGGAATTCGGGTTGGCAGAGGGGGTGGGGGTCTAGATGGTGGAGGCACAGTTGTTGGTTGTGTAAAAAGAGGGATCTCGGACACAGTGAGCCAAACTTCATCAGATGATCCCACATTCTGTTCAGACCAAGGGGAGCTGTCGCCCTGGGTCTTTGTGTCATGAATACTACCCTTCCCATATATTGGTGAAGAAGCAGTCTGGCCAGTAGATTTATGGGAGCGGTTCAAGCCTGAAGCCATGTCAAAAGATGTATGTTGAAATTTGCTGCCATTCTCCACATTCATTTCCCTCCTTGACTGGTCATTCTTATTGAATGAAAAGGATGGTGCGGATTTTCTAATACTACTAAGCATTTCCGAACCATTGTGGATTTCGCCAGCGGAAGCAGATGAACCATCAGCTGCCGTGCTTCCAGCATTACCTGTCTTATTAGAAGATGAGGCAACATGGGGTGAGGTAGATCCCAATACCACAAAGGGGTCTTCTGTCATTTTACTAGTGTGAGTCCTAGGCCTAGATGACCAACTTGACTCAGGATTTGGTCTGAAGAGGAGAAAGATAAAACTTGAAGTAATCAAATCTTTTGTATCGAGCATAGAGTAACAAAATCAAAGAAAAAAGGAGACTAAAACAAAAACAATAGCAAAGAATAAATGCTGTCATGCCTTAATTTAAATATTTTTCTCATAACGTGAAATATTATAAGCGTGTGAACATTATTTGCACATACCCTACTGACTAATGAGATCTACCACAGATGCCTCTCATCAGAACAGTCGCAAGTGAATACCATCCAAATTCCAAGCCATTTACAGGAAAGAGTATTTACCAAGTATATCAATGAAATCTTAAAAGTATTAAAAGAATAACAACAACCCTAGATAAGCACCGCCAGCCGACGGCTCACATACACAGCATTGCACACCACATACATAGTGTCAAATCGCGAGAGCAAGACAAACTCATTTGCAACTAAATAAAAGACGAGTCACGTTCATGGAGATTTAGTAAACTCAAGACAATATCACAGCAGAGTCGAACACACTGAATCATTCCCCGACATAAAGAATTCGTTTAGCTGCATAACGGCATCATTCGTTGTACTGAGAATTCTAAGCTTGCCAAGTGGACATGAGAAGGAACTAACTACTGGCCCGGAAATCACACTATGCGGGATTATGCAGGCCCTGCAGACACACAATAATACAAAAGTCCGCTACTTGAAATCCGAGATGTCCAATAGTACCTTCCGATCGGAGAAGACTTCCTCCCAAACCCAGGTAACAAAGCATCGAAATGCTGCATACCCTTATCCCCGTTCTTCGCAGCTCTACTCCTAGGACCGTCGTCCTTCTTCCCAACTCCAGCTAAAAGATCGTCGAAGTGGTCACCGCCGCTCGCACTAGAAGAGCCCTTCGATCCCAGCACGCGATCCAACACATCACCATCATCATCACCTTCATCATAAACGGGCTTATCGTAACGCGGCAGGCTCGAGGACGACTTCGAGCCCGAAACGGGCGCGGAACCGAAATCCGGCTTTCTGGGTCCCTTCGTACGGTCGAACCCACCATAATTCTCGAGGTTCTCCGATCTCTGGGCGCCCCGGGAGCTCGAAACAGGATCTGGGTCGGCGGGAAAGGATCGGGAATTGGGGGAGGGCTTGGGGGCGGACATTGGGGCCGATTTGACCTGCGATTTGAGGCCGAAATCGGGGGCGAACAGGCCGTCCAAGTCGTTCATTACGAAGCGGCGACGATCAGGAGAATGCACGAGGGATCGATCATGGGATTACCCGGAATTGGGACACGGAAAGGGAGGCGAATCTGCGGATCAAGAAAGGATTTTGAGGGGCCGAGAAACGGCAGAACGCGTTTTCAAGAAATGGGGTCGTCGAATCTGACCATTTCTTGAGCCGATTGTTTTGAATTAATGGCGAATTGCCTCGTCTTCCATCTTCTTCATCTTGCCAGTTTTAAAAAATTGCAGAGAGAGAGAGAGAGAGAGAGAGAGATTTGTTGGGAATTTCTTTACTGGCCAGTTTAATGAATTCGAATGTCGGCCAAGATTCATAGTAGTTTATATGCATTCCTTTGAATTGAGATCAGGTTTACAAAAACACCACAGATTAGTAATAATATTTTTGGCCAAGATTAATAGTAACCTGATCGACTAACTGGGCTGGTAATTTGTCTAAATAAGAATATCTTGTAAAATATGAGAAACATCGTATCCCTTTAATTAAATTTCAGAGTATGAGAATATTGTATTATTATTGAAAAAAATGTGTTGAAAACTGATTATGTAAACATAGTATCATGTTTGAATTTGATTACATCATTTAGTGTAAAAATATTGTCCGTCTCCAGTAAAGTGACGTGCACTTAACTTTGCTTTGGAGGAATTTGATAAAAGAATATTTAATTGAACTTCAGCGACCAAAAAAGAACTTCATGTTCAAGAAAAGTGCCCCAATTAACAGAATCTACATTAGTTGCAATTGAAGAGGGAAACCACTAAAGATTGCTTATCTCGTTAAAAATAATAGATAATAATTAAGGACGTGCATGACAAAATTTTTATTTTCTTTATTTTTTTTTTTTGTTTTCTGAAATAGATTTGGAACATAAATCGATTTAGTGACGCAATTTCATTTTTATTTTTAGAATAGATTTCTATTATAAAAATATATTTTAAAAAAATCGAAACTAAAATTTTTAATTTTTAATTTTGAAACAAAAATAAAAAATAAAAACTCACATCATCATTTATTTACCACATTATCCCCACCCATCACCTATGAAATGCTGAAAGCCCACTACTAGTCACCAGATGCTGGCTCCTTTGCTAGCTAACGCCAGTTGCCAGACGCCTACCACTCGCCACTTGCCACCAGATGTCAGCTGCCACTAGAAATAGAAGTTTTATTTTATTATCAAACGAATTCTATTGTATAAATAAAAATTTTGAATCGTTATCAATATATTTTCTTTTCTTTCAGAAACTTGTTAAATAAAAATTGATAAATTAATATTTTGTTAAAAATTGATTTCTATTTTAAAAATTTTGTCACGCGCACCCTAACAAACAAGAGTCAATATCTTTTTAGGAATGTAGTAGAACATAAATATTAATGAAGTAATTTCAAAAGATAGAATACTAGTTTTGTAAAAACAAATTTTATATATATATAAACAGCAAAAATAAAAAACAAATAAATAGACAAGAGATATAATATGGACAGAAGGGAGCCTAACATTTTCACTTGGAGGCGAAGTAAGAAATTGGAAAATTATTTCCTTTTCATCATAATGGGAAGTCATTTTTCACAATCTAGATTTGTTGTTTAAGTCTATGGAAAACTTTGTGATTGCTCAATTAGTTTTCCGTCTTCCAAATACTAAAATATTCGAAAACAATTTCTCGAGAATGGTTTTTCATTGGACAAATTGACCTAAAAATTATATCATAAACCGGTGAATACATAGTTTTTCTTTTTAATATATCCCATTATCCAATCGCGTCTCATTATATGAAAGTTGTCTTTTGCCTAAAAACAAATAATTACACTATAAATTAGAGAATTTCGTTGAAATCTCAATTCATCTTGTCAGCCAGAAAATCATGGTTCACAAAAGGCTAGTGAATAAGACAAAAGGGGTCATCACTCGATACTTTGAATTTTAAACACATCCTAATCCAAGCACGGTTGAGTTGTTCATCCGCCTGAACCTAAACTTGGAAAAGGCACTAAACTACAGCCACTTGAAGCCAATTCGAACCCACTCCTGAAAATGCCCATCTCAATGAATTCCATATGATTTTGACATAATCTATATTTATATACATACTAGATCTATTTCTATATTTCACAAGTTCTCATAATCACGATATGTACATTAATCGCGACTATCTACTAATAACAAGATATCAATACTTATCGAGACTGCTGGTGAAGAGTTTCTTATCTCAGTATTTTTCAAAAAAAAAAAGCCATCCATTCATTTATATGTCTATCTCTCCACTATCCACACGAAAGATACAAGAAGCTCATCGCATGCATGTCAATTTTGTCGCGTGATTATATTGCTGGTGAGTTCTAGCAATCGAATTATTTTCATTGTTAATCTAGCCTAATGTAGAGCTGGTGTAAATTGGCTTGAGCTTTGATGTGTATTATTACACTTCAACTTTGCATACTATAGATTGAAAATCCAAAAAAAAAATGGTGCCGCTTTTAGGTCGTTCGGATAGGATAAGAGGGAGCATGCTCTCTGTTGATTAAAAATAACTAGTGTTGAGGTGCATGATTATAGGTTAATTATGTACGAAGAAAAAGGAGTCTTGTTTTGCAAGAAAACCCGGTGATTATGTAGCAAGTAATTGTTAAACATGTGCAAATTGAATGAATACTTGATAAAGAAAAAGTAACAAGTAATTTGCTTTTGTATATTTTGACATTTTATGACATCACTCTTTCTGTATTCATCAAACGAAAACCGGAAATTAAGCCATTTTTGAAAAGTTGATATATTTAGAGTAATAGAACATGGGTACTCGATTAAACAATGCTAAAGAGTCAGGTACTTTGGCGTTATAACCCTTAATCATATTGATAGGGTATATGTTATATTTAAGATACATTGTTGAAGACAGATATGTACGTGTATGTATATATTATATGCATATAAATTGTTATATCTAACACTTCAATTTTTCCAATATTCACTCAATGGAGTCCGCTACAAAATAGTTAGTTTGGGTATTATTTCGCAACACTCGACGAAGAAACAGAACATTTTTGTAAAGGAGTAATGATATGAGTAATCCATTAAAATCCGCTCAATGTACTGCTTCCGTCAAGTATATGGCCACGCCATTCGCAGGAAGAAATTGTTGGGGGTAGTGATGATGATCGAATTGTAAATTTTATTTCGATACATTTTCTTGGAATTTCCTCACAGCATGAGAATCAGAATCTTTCTGGGGCTTTTCTTGGATTAGGGTTTTGTTAGGTAATTCTAGGTGATCAGTTTACTTTCAGCATTTGGGTTTAAGTGGTGAAGGCTTTGCTTCCAGGTAATTTATAAGTTTTAGTTCGCGACTCGTGAGCAATATCTTGGCAAGCATCAAACGAATAAGAATAAGAATAGATTTTATGGGGAAAATAAGCTTCGGCCAGGGAAATCGTAATCGGGTTAGATTTTTGGGGAAAATTTGGACGTCCCTGTGAACATTAAACATAAGCTAGGATCATATACTTTGCAGGAAATAATGTACTTAAATATTCTAAGAGATATCATTATAGGGTCGTGCTTTTGCCACTCCTCATATGCTTTAATACTCTCTTTTACAGTGTATGGACTATATTACCCATCAGTTTTTCCATGCTGTCCCTGCAAAGAATCGAAAGTGGGGGATATTTGGGTTTATTTATTTATTTCTTATTTTTCCTTCTACTTTCCTTTTTCATCTTGGTGGTTTTGTTCATTAGGGACTCCTGAACCTAATAATTCACCATCTCCTGCAACCTTGACAAAAGTGTTCGAGTTCTTTATCCTTTCAGGTAGCAAGTTGTTAGACATATTAATACTCTTTACATTTAGGTCTTTGCTCATGTTATCCATGGACTTGAGCACTTTGATAATTCTATTTCGATTTTCATAAATCATTATAAGAATCAAATGATTGTCGTAGAGAATTACATCTTAAGAAAGGGCACATCTTGATATAGGGGTGGTTCTGCCAGACATGCTAAGGTTTGTGAGGGGCGATGAAAAGGTAGATAGGAAGCTCGTGAAGCTATATGAGACCACCCAATTATTGGTGTGCATGGAGATGTCGGGGAGGAAGATGAATAAGCGGCAGTAATATGCTTGAGCACAAGTGAGAACAAAAAGAAGGAAAGTGAAAGAAAAGAAGAAGCAAATTCAAAAAATGACCCCATATGTCCCCTCGTATTTTGACTATGTGGGGGTACAACATTTAAATGAGGAAAAAGCAAGGGGTAATGTGGTCAATACACTAAAAAGAGAGTATTTGAGCTAAATGAGGAGTGAAAAAAGTACAAACTCTTACTATATAGTTCAACTTATCCCTTTTTTCCTTAATTTTGTTTTCTATATGTGTGATAAAATTTAATCATTGACTCAATCAAAAGTATAATTAACTTGTTATGTAGCTAACGAAGCAGTCGGTATATCAGACCAATACAAAGTAGAAAAAATGTGCTTAAATGCATAATGCATTATCATTAAATGGATCCTCTTTAAATCTAAATTCAAATGGCCAAATCCTATTCCCTTATTCAACGGCATAAATTATGTGTATTATGGGCATATTGTGCTTCATGCCTAATTTTGTTGAAAATTGAAGTGGAAAACGGTTTTCTAATGCCACCTGCGATAATGTGAGGACTTAATCGAACCTATTTCGAAAGAAAGGGAGAGAATTACAAAAAAAAAATCATAAATTTATTGCAATTGTGTCAATTTAGTCATAATTTTTTTGTTTTGCCAATTTAGTCCTAAACATTTTATATTTATACCGAGTTAAGTTAATTTAGGCAATTTTGACTGGCCGGTGTTAACGTGGAACTACTCGGTGCTAAGGTGGCATTTTTAAAATAATATTTTAATAATGTTTGGAATTTTTATTTTTATTTTTTTCTTTAAATTTCCCCATTCCCCTTCTCCTTCCCCTAGAGTCGGCGAGGACGTCCCAACCCCTCGCCAACCGGGCGTGAGGGGACACCCTCGCCTAGCCAGATTTGGCGAGGTGCCGTGGCCCTTGCCTATGGTTGGCAAGGATCCGCTGGTGACCCTCGCCGGTTCTAAGGGAAAGGGAAGGGAAAAAAAAATTAAAGAAAAAAAAAGAAAAAAGAAAAAAATATTCAAAAAGATTGAAATATTATTTTAAAAATGTCATGTAAGTATTGGTAGTGTCACGTTAGCTGCTGTTAGCCAAAATTTGTTGAATTGACTCAACCGGCATAAATGCAAAATGTTTAGGATTGAATTGATAAAAAAATCTTTAGAATTGAATTGACACAATTGCAATTGGTTTTAAGACTTTTTTTTGTAATTCTCCCAAAGAAAGACTTATATCACTGTACTAATCAAGACGATTTAGATTAAATTGATGAATGGACAAAAATTTTAGGCCTCCTACTCTACTATTTCATGAATTGACGTCTTGTTGTAACTCGGGCTTGTTAAGATGTATTATGGTTAATTAATTGTTCAAAGAATATAAATCTTATCCAGGTATGGTGGAGCTAAATAGAGATTAACTTTCTGGAGGGAAAAAAAATGGACGTACACGTGGAAGATTCATAGATATGATTGAAAACTTGTGAATAGTTGGGTTTCTAATTATTATTATTTTTTTAACTCATTAGGACTAGGAATCCAAAAGCTGCACGGATTCCGAATCGTGCTGAATTCACTTCTACTAGGATTAGGAATCGTGCTGTATATAAACTAAAGAAGCTTCTCAAATTCCCCACTCGGTTATTCCGTAGACGAGATGTCGCAGAAGAGAAGCGATCCCGGATTCACCTCCTCAACCAACCCCAACTCCTCCATGATGGAACAAGAAGAGGATGATTCCAGGTTCATTGGCCCCGATCTTCTCGTAGACCCCCCCATTCACGCAGTCACCAGCCGAATTCGTCGGGTCTGATGTCTACTCACTTGTCAATGGACTTGGAGACGATAATGACGGAGTTGTTGGACCAATGAGGAGTTCCAATTCTGAGGTTTCTCGTCGGGAGAGTGCTTTCAAGAAAATCAAGAATTTTCAACATGACGTTTTCCCTTTTCCATTCGCCACGAAGATGTCCGGAGGAGCATCTCAGCTTGAATCCAAAGCCGACATCAACATATGGAGCTGGTCGAAGGTAAAGGAGAATAGACTTGAAGAGAAAGTGGTTAATTTGCAAAACGTTTAGGAACTGGGCCTTTCCTTAAAATAGGTTTACAAAACAGCGTCAAGCGTCAAGCGTCAAGCACGTATTCAATTTCGTTAGTTTAGTTTTTCCGGCTCGTACATCATATTAATCATTAAATAATATATTCATGTATTTTCCGAGTTCCAATTAACTCCATGATCATTCACATTATCTCCAAATAGTTACCATCTTTCGAAATCTAAATCCATAAAATTTTTTAAGAATTGTAATTCATCCACGTTGGTTGATTCTAGGATATGCTGTAGAATAAACAAGAAAGGAACTTAATAAGAAGCTCGCATGAAATTGAGTCACGTGATATGATTTTCCTTTTTTTTGGTGGAAACGTGGCATGGTTATAAGTGAAGTATCATACGCTTATTTAGTAGATTAATGGATAGATATATATCTGTAAGATTTTATTTAAAGAATTAAGATAAATAGATGTCCAAAAACAAGAGATACAAATAATAAACCTTAGCCCGTTCAAATTAATCAATTTAAATTCTTTTATGAGCAACTTTCAATAACAAAGTTAGGCTTGAACGGGCCTCAACCCCATTGGACCCATCTATATCATTACGTCTATCTCGCAAACAAAGACAATCATCTTTTTTTTAGCTTTTTTTTTTTTTTTTTTTTGAGATGCTTCTTTAGTTCACTAATTATATAAAGGCACGGTCTTGTCTTAAGGCCTATTAAGAAGCTTTTAAACATAATTTAGCATTGACAATAATTGCTTGTATAAGTTAATTGGATTATTGCGGAGCAAACAACTTATTATTTAATGTTAAAAAGTACGTTACTATTTAATTAAGAATTTATTTAGCGAGCAAGAGTCCCATTTTGATATTTATCAATTTATGTGATAAGTACGGTAAAAAATCTACATATGTGATATACAAGTCAAGTTATTTAAACCAATCGAGACTTCAAACATTTAAAGAACGAATGGTACTAGGAGTCATAATTAGATTAGAAGACATTAGGACTTAGGAATCATGTAGTTTAGATATATAATCCTCCCTCCATAGCTAAATTCTACCGGTTAATCGTTTCTCAGGACAACTTGCATTCTGGAGGCATCTTCCCAACGAAATCCGACTCCTCCATGATGGCACAATTGCAACCAAATCGTTTCGAACAATCGCCAGCCACGTTCACAAATGGACCGAGAGATGAAGATAGTGGAAAAAAATACTCACAAGCTTTTGGGTAGAAAGACCGCTCTCTAGATAATCAAGGAGATTTGAGATCGGGACTATGAGTTTAATTTTTCATACTTTATGACAACCCATGAAGAATATCTTGGCTTAATTGCAAAACCAAAATCGATTGATGGAGTGGCGCTGTCGAAAGGGAAGAAGCATGAAGTCGAGGAGAAGGAAGGAAATTCGGTCTCTCATCCAATTGATTCGCAAACTGTTTAGGAAGAACTAGGACTTTTTTTTTTAAATGATGGTTGATGTGTTCTTATGTTTTTGTTGAAATTTCGGAGTATTTAGATTAAATTTATATAATCTCTCTTATTGATTGGAGTAAATTCATTGGAGAGTATGTTTTCGTAGAAAGTGTTTTATTATAATCTCTCTCATTGATCCCGCGGTACACATGGAAATTTGACCATTCGTAATTGACTTCATTTTAACATATGATCGACCCATTGATGACTTAGATCGATTATTCAACCATCCATGGACCTTGAATTAGAAAATAAGCAGAAATACATTATGATATCAATATGGCTGATAAAAATAAAATGGACCCTTCTGCCTATTTGTCAATTTTTTGCTAGTCTCCTATAAATCAATGTGAAGAAGCAACTATAGAATTACTTGTTAGCTAGTGCGTAATGACATATCCTATGTAAAATACACAGGCGAAAATAGTTGTTTTATGGAATAATCACATGAAGCGGAGTAGTAGGTAGAGTACGTCACGCTTTGCGTCCGGAGAAATAAATGTAACTATATTCTAAAATCTTTATTTTTCAATATTCACACGAAAACCTCAAAGTGCTTTAAAATATATAGTTTTATGGACTAATTTGTTGGTAAGAGTAATCGAGTGACAAACTGGTTTTGGAGATATGTACATCTAACTACTTTGGCTTTCTTGAACTGTCAACGAATAAAAACTGCCTTTCAACTGCTTTTAACAAGCTTGGCGCTTAGTTCAGGCTTCATAAAAGCCAAGGCTACCTGCAAATTAAACCTCCACGAGCCATTTTGCATTTTATATCCAAGCGTTTCAGAGAGAAAACCACCATTACAGAGCTTTAGTTTTCCGCTGAAGCTACACGAGTTTTTCTTCCTTGGAGAACCGATGGAAAGAGCCCAAGATTCACAGACGACAAGCGGAAATGGCGATGAGTCTGGAGAAACATCAAGACAGTCGCAATCGCATCGGCGACTTGATTGTTTTATTCTTTTTGATCGAAGGCGACTTAATTATTCAGTACCGGGTCGCTACTACTGGACGCAAACTTCAGAGAACTTCATTTTCGCTTTGCGAAGCATTAATGCTGGTAATCGAGCAGGCGATGATCGAACTGCTAGCGTTGACCCCGAACGAGAGGCGGAGAATGTTCCTGATGATCAGACGGGGACAGCCCAAGATCAAGAATTGGCTGACGGGTTGCGTCGAAGGGAAAGCGACGGTGATGTTGGTGATGATCGAAGGGGAAGGGTTGACGCCGAACAAGAGCGAGAGAAGGTCGTTCCTGATGATCAAGCAGCGAGGCTCGAGGGCCAAGAATTGGCGAAGGGGCCGAGTATGATTCCTGATCAAGAATCGACAGCGGGATCTCACGGACAGAGAAGAGACGACCACATTTTGACACTCGATAGCACTGATACGAGTTCAAGGCAGCGGCCATTACTCGGGTCGAATAGTGGAACGGATAATCAGAGTGCCGCAACTCAAGGTCAAGAATCGATGCATTCTGTCACGCGGGAGAGCGCCAGCGGCAGATCGAGGCAGACGGAATGGCCACAACTGTTCGAACGTCTGAGGGTTGCAGACGAGAAGAAGAAGGAAGCGCAGGAGTAAAAGAAGGAACGAAGGAGATGGAACCGAGAGGAGACCGAGAGGGAGAGAAACCATAGAAATTCCTTAGCAATGGTGGAGTATGTTCTTGGAATCTCTCTCGCAAAGCATGATGATAAGTTTCTTCTCGGGCTTTTCTTCGTTAAGGGTTTTTTAGGCGCTTCCTTCAATTTTTTTTTTTTTTTTTTTTTGGTTTCTTTGTGTGTAAGCCTTCGTGTGAAATTGATTTTCACGGATGAATATTCTTGGTGAAAATAAAGATTTTTGGCAATGGAAAATGAAGGGTCAGATTTTCCAGAGAAAGTTTGGACGTGTAGTTAATTTGTTTGTGCTCTCCTATCCTTTATTCCTTTCTGTTGACTTAGGTTAGGTTAATTGGATCATCATCATCTTCATCATTACTATCTCTAGTTTTATTGCCCCTATGTTGCACGGTTTTTCTTAAATCTGCAAATTAGAGAGGAGTAAATAAATATTCGATAACATAATTACTAATGCTGGTATCATGACTAAAAGTTCTCTTTATTGGTGATATATTTCCCACCACTAAATTTTTGTAATAGCAAAACCAATGAAATATCGTAGATTATATTAAAAAAATTGAAGAAATGTTTCGTGATATTTTCCACTCAAAATAGATTGTCTGCGTAATAAAAATAAAATACAATTTTAGTCTGCCAATTCGATTTCTCAAAATTTGGGGCACCAATAAAAAAAAATGTATGTATTTAATTTCATAATCACGAAATAGTGGAAAACTATATTGTAAGACAAAAATGATGTATTCCTTATTTATAAACAAAATATGTAATTATCAATGAGTGTAAACTTCCCAAAGAAAATCAATCAATTGTTAGACCTTATTCTAAAGAATGAGAAATAATTTAACTTTAAAAGGACAAACTCCATAGTTTTAACGTGCATTTTGTCTTCGCCGTTTGATTAAATATAAACAAAGAGAGGTGCGAGTGTTTTAGTTTTCTTTTTTTTTCCCTTTTGTCTTTGATGAAGTCGGGAAACATCAACATGAAAGTAGGAGATTTTTAGACGTTTGAAAAGTAATTGATCAAATATATAAATGCCAATAGAGTGATCTGAGTAAGACTTAAGTGAGATTATGTTCTTTCTTTTGGAAACTTTCTATTAATGAAGAAAACTAAGCGATGATGCTTCCGTTCGTTTTCTAGCTCGATTAGAGAATTCTATTTTAAGTCAAATAGGAAAAAGCAACATCAACGGGAGTATTTTTCACAAAAGAACGTGCATGATCAGGACCCATAATCTTAGCTATAGTTCTTTGAAGCAGAAGACAAAAAGCACGGCACATGGTCATCCTTCTTTGGCATTAAAGAAAAACCTATCAAAGAGGTGCGACATAAATTATTATTATTATTATTTTTTATGACTCGAAAATCGCCATACAGCCAGCAGTTGACGACGTAAACCTAGGGTGACGCTAGTGGAGCGACCCCTCTCCCACGGCACCGCACTTAAGTCGCGCAATTGTGCACGCGGTAACTTGAACCTCCCTTCAATCGGGATGGGGGAAACACCGGACCAACACACTCACAGCAGGGTGGGTGTGGGTGGTGCGACATAAATTATTGATTGCCAAAAAAGCCAAAACAAAAAAAAAAAAAAAAAACTTGAAGGATGATTCTATCATGCTTGAAGAGAAGATGAATCTATCCAAGTTCTTCAACTCATGACCGGCGAATGTAATTGGTTTCTCCACTTTTTCCCGAATATCCCTGTGATTGTGCAAACACATTGGAGCATGTATTTTTAAAGATCCTTGAAAAGGATATCATCTCGTAATAATTATGGATTTTTGCAATTTACTTTAGACAACTCGATATTATTAGTCATGATGTGTTTATATCAACTGCCACGTGCTTATATTTTAAATAATACTGAAAATGATTAAGAAGATAAAAGAAAATAATTGTGCATTTTCAGGAGGAAAGCTTTTAACCCAAAAAAAAAAAAAAAAGAGCGCTTACATTAGGAAACTCCTGTGTCAAGTCACGCGACAAAATCGTGTTAGGTCACGTGCCTATCACGTGGCAAACAGAGAGGTGTAACGGGGGACTGCGACGGCCACTTCTGCAGCGTAGTTCTTTCCCGCAGCTCTCTACTTCGCTCTTCTTCTCAACCCCTGAAGCCACCATGAGTTCCTCCTCCTCCGGCGGCGATGGCGACGGCGGCGGCGGCGCGAAGCTCCCTCACGACGTCGCCGTCGAGATCCTGAAGTGGTTGCCGGCGAGATCCCTACTCCGATTTAGGTGCGTCTGCCGATCGTGGCGTTCCGCCATCGACGACCCTCGTTTCGTGGCCCTCCACTTGAGCCACTCCGCCCTCCACGCCTCCAGTCGGCATCTCGCGTGTCTAGATTGCGGCGACGACGCCGTCCAGAACCGGTGCTCTCTGTTCCCCAACGCCCCTCTCGCCCTGCTTCCTCCCCCGTCGCAAATCGAAATCCCGTTCGTTGCTCCTCCCAACCATTACGCCCTCGTCGGTTCGTGTAACGGTTTGATCTGCGTCTCGGAGAGTTCCAGTGACGGCACTGAGCGGGCGCTGTATTTTGGAATCTATTCACCAGGAAGCATAAGGCGGTTCGGCTCCCCCGTCCGGAGCGGATGCGACCCCAAGGGGGCGCTCATGTAGTTCTGGGGTTTTGTTTCGATGCGAAGTCTAATGACTATCGTGTTGTCAGGATTATCCGATACCTAGGTATTCGCCATCGACGCTTCCGCAACAAGAAGCCTCGAGTCGAGGTTTATTCGTTCCGTACAGATTCATGGAAGACCTTGGAATGTGAGGTTCCTTTTCTCTGTGACAGTGCGGTCTTCTTGAATGGGAACCTGCACTGGTATTCTGTCAATGAAGAGGGGGGTGAATACGGATCCATAGTCTTGTTCAATGTCGCAGATGAGGTGTTTGATGAAATAGCTCTGCCGGAAGGGATCAGTCCCCATTTTGAGTTTGTGTTGTCCCTGACGGTATTGAATGACTCGCTGGCTGTGTTCTTTGGTGATGGGGAGGCTTGTTTCGTTTGGGTTATGAAAGACTACGGCGTGCCAGAGTCTTGGACTAAGCTGTATACTTTCGAGGCTACTGGACCGGTAACAAGACTTGATGGCTTTACATGGAATGGCGAGCTTCTTATGGAAATAAATTTCGAAGAACGAGTTTCTTGGAATCCGATCACAGCACAACTCTCAATTCTTCCATTATTGGCGAGATACGAATTGCTCCCCGTTGTAGAGAGCCTCGTTCCACCTTAGATAATAGATATGACTCGATTGCTGCTATATCGGTAAAGATTAATTCTGACTGCTGAAAAGTTGAAAGTTACATCTGAATTGAATTGAAAAGATGTAGTTTTATTTTTATTTTTTTTTGGGTAAAGGAGAAGATATGATTTTATTCGTATGTGTCGGCCATAAAATGATGAGGAGAAGTAGTGCGGCAGTGTGTATTTACTTTGGATACTTGTTGCAAGATTTAGAATGCATTTTCATTTTCACTTCGAGTTTTTCTTTAGACTAGTGAAGTGTGTCCTCTGTATGACTTCCGCATTGTCAGCACCAGCGGATTTTAGACCATGCGGAAGAAAATGACACAGCTTTTTGAATGCTATGCATGTATGTGTTCGATGCTATGCCACCATAAGCATTTTCAGCTTCCATAAGACCAAAATATTCATGGCTTGAATCACGCATCTTGATCCCGGGGCATTGCAACTGGTGCAACTACAGATTACTATATTTTGTTTCCTAGCATTGGCAATGCTTACCTGGTAAGCTTATTTATCAATATATGCAGACTGCTGCATTAATGGATGAAGAAAACAGTGGAGATTGTATTACCACGATACACTCTTTTTCCCCCCAAATGCTTTGGGATCAGAAGTCTCACTTCTTGTTATGATACACCGATGATTTTGCATGTCAAGCCTTATGAGAATTTGGTCTTTAGATGAGATAGTCTCTTTGCTTCCTCCTCGGAAAGACATCTGGGATAATGATTTTTAAATTGCAATTCTCTTCTAAAGTCAGGTGCAAGGAAGGTGCTGGAGCTCTTCTTTATTAACAGGAATTGTGGTGATTGGCGATGCAAGTTCAGCTGGCTCTAACAAAAATGGGGGAGTGGCAAAGGACAGCAGAAAGTGATGTTGAAGTTTCTTCGGAATATAGTTTACATGGAAGGCAAGAAACTATCTGCTTCATGGTTAAGCTACTTCTCCCTTCGAGCATGTTCTTAGATTGATTGATTTGTTACTTAACATCGATTTGAAGGCTATCTACTTTCAAAAGGATACATGTTGTGCTTATGATTATCTATATAATGTAATGATGGGGATAGTGAAAAGCTAAAATGTGTGAGATTTGCTTATACTGTCATCTATAATGAGTATGTCTGTTTACATAACTATTTTCTTGCTACCATCTTTAAAAGCTAAACAATTGATGCACCAGCCTTTTTTCTTGCCAATCTAAACATTAGGTTTGTCAACCTAATTTATGGTTGTCAAAAGCAGTCTCCGTCTTGAAAATTTTGTGAATTTATGTTATGACATAGGAGTTTGTCAAAAAGTGCTCCAGTGCACTTCTTAAACAATTGAATCAGCTAATGCTTATTTAGACAATGAGAAAGAGTTCAGAAACTTGCGGTGTCACAAATCACTCGATGGTATTGATAGGGGAATATGCTATATTTAAAATACTTTGTTGGGTATATGTGTATTCTGTTGTTGTATCTAACACTTAACTCTTCCAATACCTATGCCAATAAAAGCGCTAGCATTTAATTAATTGAGATTAGGGTGTAACTAACCTGGTAAATTCATCCTAAAGGCTCGAAATTAGGGAGTAATTTTAAAGTTAGGGGGCTAATTTTGTTAAGAGTTGTGGTTGTTTTCATTGTGCTTGATAACGTTTTTTGTTGGACTTTTTAACACTATATCATATTAGACCGCAATTGTTTCTAACATTTTCCTCTACCTTAAGTTTTTGAATTTGATTTTCTAACAATTGTACCCCTTGAGAGTACTTCTTTAAACCAAACACTCCGGTGCTTCGAGCAAATTTATGTAATTATTCGAAAACCCTTAACACGACTCTCTTGCCCCTTCTTTGACACGCTGCCAACCCAGACCTCCTCATCAGCGTCCCCATCAATTTGTCCATCTATCTCTTCTTCTTCTTCTTCTTCTTTTGTCGATTGATTGTCTTCAAGCACAACCTTGGCATCTTTGACCCGATGCCTACCATGCTCTCCTATCCTTAATTCCTTTCTGTTGACTTTGGTTATGTTAATTGGATCATCATCATCTTCATCAATACTTTCTCTGGTTTTATTGCCCCCTGTTGCACCGTTTTTCTTTAATCTGCAAAATAAAGAGGAGTAAATAAATCTTCGATAACATAATTACTAATGCTGGCATCGTGACTAAAGGTTCTCTTTATTGGCGATATACTTCCCACCACTAAATTTTTGTAATAGCAAAACCAATGAAATATTGTAGATTAACTTAAAAAATTGAAGATATGTTTCATGATATTTTTCCTCTCAAATAGATTGTCTATGGAAAAAGGAAATGAAATACAATTTTAGTCTGCCAATTAGATTTCTCAAAATTTGGGGCACCAATTAAAAAATGTATGTATTTAATTTCATAATCACAAAATAGTGGAAAACTACATTGTAAGACAAAATGATGTATTCCTTATTTATAAACAAAATATCTAATTATCGATGAGTGTAAACTTCCTAAAGAAAATCGATCAATTGTTAGATCTTATTCTAAAGAATGAGAAATAATTGAACTTAAAAAGGACAAACTCCAAAGTTTTAACATGCATTGGCGACCCAACCTGCAAACAAGTCCATCATTGTAAACTGAGGACAAACTCCAAAGTTTTAAAGAGCAGGGCAAGAAAATCAATCAATGGTTTCCCTCTGAGGGAAGAACTGAGGCCAAAGCTGAACCGCCAGCCCATTGGCGACCCAACCACCTGCAAACTGAGGATGGAAGATGTGGCGGAACTTACGCCGGCCCTACTGGACAAGTCTTTGACAGAGTACTAGGAAGAAATCCAGCGCATGTATAACCGTGGCCTGACAGTGTCGAGCACCGGTCCTGCCACTAGTACTGTGGTTGGTTGGAGAAACTAACACTCAGCCTACTGTGCCAACCACATGTGATTTTTAATTAGTTATATAATTATGATAATGTTAGATACATGTACAGAACAAGATCTGTTTGGTCCTGGGATGAGAAAAGGAGGACATTGATCTGACCGTATGGATTCAAAATTCAATGAGGATATGAAATGATTCTTTCTCTAAGATGAGGACTTCAAGGTCGTTGTGTTCTGCTTAGTGTTGATTTCTGCCTGCACAGATCTGTTTCCGAAACAGAAGCCTTGCCTTGTGCGGTTTGCGTTATCTAATGCAAATGCAGATAGTTCTCTCTTGGCAAGATCTGAAGATCTTTTAGCTTCGAAAGCATGCACATCACGAATATGGTTCACTGAGTAACATGTTTGAAAGATGTCTATGTAAGTTGTCTGCAGTCTCAATCCAAGTCGGAGTTCTAAATCTCTACGCATGATCTGCAAAAACAGCTTAGCTTTTGCATGTTTATTCGTAAATCTTAATGAAGTAAAGACAATCAGATCGTCTTGGACATGATTGGTCAAAATATGCATAGGCCAATCTGGAGTCAAAGACTGGTAGAAATCCCTGAAGTGACGTGCCTTGGTTTCTAACGCCAGTGGTCTTCCTTTCCCGTGCATGGATGGGAGCTTTGATCCTCCACATCCCACGACTAACATGCAAACAAGACTTGTATCCGACCAAGAAGAGCTGTTCAGCTGGTTTCCACAAGCTCGTTGTATCCGATTATAAATGCCTAAATTGGATATTTTAAACCATGTTACCTGATCTTATCTAAACTCAGTCACCTTCAGCACCTCCATCCCAGCCTCAGCGATCCTCTGACTCAAGATGAAGGTCAAAAACACTGATTGCAGTGCTGATTTTTGTTTTGAATTCATACTTTCTTCTCTCAAACACGAATACACCGAAAGCATTCATTTGCTCATTTCACTTTTCACTTCAACTATTGGTTTTGGTTGATTCCAGCTCTTCACCTAGATACAGAACAAGCTGAATGTGAGATAGGAGTATACTCGTAAAGCTGATACAGTTATCATCAACCTGTCACCATAAGTACTATTTTGGCATGTCTTTGTAATGGATGATTCTTGGCTTTATACGGTGCATCGCAAAAGCTGAGAAAGCTAAGAATGAAACCGTACTCTCATTAGGGTAGAATTGAAGGCCTTCTATCGATTTGTTTTTCTCCACTCACTAACACGACATTAGCATGCTGCCATGTGTACACTAGTTTTGCTTATAGAAATGCGCCGTGAAAGAGGGGGTGTCACGGTCAGTGTACACGCTTATCATTTCCTTACATGACTGCAGGATCTTGATTATGATAACTAGGAATCTACTTAGGGCCTTCTGTACCATCATACAAGGTGCCTACTTTTCCAATTCACTTACATTTTATTTTGGAGAAATTAAGAGGAATCTGTTCTTTGCTCCACTTCTAGAACATGGGTTCTACTGTGAGTAGACCACATTGATGTTGATATACATGAATTTCATGTTGTCTCTTCCATTGATGGAGTTTAATATCTTGTTAAACCTTAATGGTTCAGATTAGGTGAAACTAGAACCTTGAGAAGAGTTCATTGACCGCCACATGGATTATTTGCAAGTTGGACTTTTGGGAAAAGTGATTTCGGGGGAAGCCGGGGAAACCAAGATCTATAGGAGAATCATTTTCATCCGACAAAGCTATAGAAAGAGCCAACCAAGCTTTTGTCCCTTAAAACAAGCAGCAAAACAGAAAACCAAATCTTGGACCTCTAGCTGGATAGACTCGTGTACTGTCCCTCGAGTTTGGAGGTGGATCGCTGAATCGGCAGTTTGTTTCACAGTGATTGAGATGACTATGATGATGATGATGAGATTGATATTGAGTGGACCATCAGTGCGATACTTCATAGATGCAAGGAAATTTGTGCAGATAGCAACAAGAACGATCGACGAAGGAGTAATTTTCCTTCATTATCAAGAAGATGTTTGCCTGTAGAAGTGGAATCCTTGTATTGAAAAGTTGTTCCATTGTGGTCCATTCATGCTACAGTCTCCAGTACCAAGAAAAAATTGTCCAAAAAAATTCTAAACCTATTATACTCTTGCCAATTCACTTTAAACATTTCAATTTTGTCAATTGAGTCTTATAACCTTTCAATGTTTTATCAATTTAGTCCATTTGGCTACTTTTGAACATAAATTGCTAATATAAAAACCGACCGTTTTACATAACATGATTGATGCTGACGTGGATAATCTTTAATAATATTTTAGTATGTACATGTCTTGTTTCTTTAGTCAAGTATGTGTGGATCTTCTATTTCCAAGTGGGTCCTCGATAATTATTTGCTTGTCCAGTAATTCTCTCTTTGACAAGTTTTTGACTTTTTTAGACATAGAATCTGCCCTCCTCGCCATCATCATTTCCAACCTTGTCTTCAGTTGGATATTTGAATATTTTGTAATTTTGATGATCCGTTAAGAATGGCACCATAAATTGTGGAAGATATCTCTGTCACAGCTCCTCAAACTTGTGATCTTTTCACCCCTTTCCAAAAAGCAATTATAATGAACATTTTTCTTTTTTAATAACTAAAAAGTAACATTTTTTTTTGTAAGTTGAAAAAGTAGAAGAAAATAAAAGGAGCATTCTAAATTTCCTCACATTGAGCCAAAGAATGAAATCACATAAGAACAATTAAGGAATTTTATCGGTTGTCATTTCTCGATAGAAAGTAAGTGGTTAATTTCTTTCCTTTACCTTTTTGTCCTTTTTATTTGACCATTTTACCTTTCTTTTATCTTTACTTTATAATTAGAGTAATACATACAGAAAGACTAAGGGTGCGTTTGGGAACCACTTCCCAAAGCCCCTTGGGAGTCCAAAGTCCCTTGGGCCAAGTAGAGGGCGTTTGGCAAAAAATTTTGCACCTCCATTCTCCAAATGCCAGCCTTGTGAAGGCTGAAAGCCCAAGGCAGGTCTCCCCCTGCCTTGGGCTTTCGGCTTTTTCGGCATGCCCACGCGGGTACTGTTCATACTTTTTTTTTTCCGAAATTATCCTTACGAACTTTTTGTTTTGCCGTCTTTTGCCCTTTCGAGAATACTTTGTTCATCTTCACCACACAGTTCTTCCCGATTGCGAGGGGCCGGTGACGGCTAGAGGGACGCCGGCGTGATCGCGACAACCTAGGCGAGCGTCGTCGGAGAGTCGGGCGACCACCGCGAGTCGCGGTGACTCAACGACCACGGCGAGGGGCCGCCTCGGCGAGTCGCAGCGGCCCAAATCTAGGTCCTCACGGCTCAAATCTGAGTCGGCGACGGCCGATCGAGGTCACGCGACCCTCGCCGAGGTCGCGCGACCCGGCGCGGCCCTCGCCGGTCGCGCGACCCGGGCGCGGCCCTCGCCGAGGTCCCCGACCTCAGGCGAGGTTGCGTAGCCTCGGCGACGGCCGATCGGGGTCGTGTGACTGTCGGAGGTCGAGGCGGCGCCGTAGCCGAGGCTGTGGTGGAGGTGGACGATGACGGGGTCGACGGCGCGGGCGGGGAAGGAGAGGAGGAGCTCGAGGAAGGCGAAGAAGGGAGGGTAGTCGAGGGTCAGGGGCTGGTCTCGTCGGAGTACCAGTGGGCGACGGGGAGGGAGTGGGTCGGGGGCGAGCCAAGTGGCGGTGGACCTCGAAGTCGGTGCTCCGGTAGGAGGGGACCAGGAGGAGCTTGACGCAGGCGGCGGCGGCCGCTTGCCACAGGAGCTCGGAGGCCGGCGGCGGCGGCGGCGGCATGGGGGCGGTGAGGTTGGGGATCACCGGCGAGGGTCTAGGTTGAAGAAGGAGCTGCGCAGAAGAAGGAGCTGGGCATCGTGCGGCACTTGGGAAAATGACCAAAAGAAGACTTTGATTTTTACTGGAATTTCATTAAAAAGAGTCTAAACTTGGATTTTATTTTAGGTTATAAGTTATAAACTATTTTGATGTGAATTTAACTAAAATTTTAAGTACATAATGTCTGTATTTATGACCCACACAGTCAAATTTTTTTATTTTTCTTTTGGTAATTTTTTTTATCATAAAAGTCCTTTGTCCCCCAAACACCATTTTGCTCAAAGGTACTTCACAAAGAGCTTTTAAATTACAATTTACCAAACACAGTTTGCATTTTGAAAAACACCTTTAACTCAAAGGTCTTTGCATTTTCCTAAAGACTTTCCCCAAAAGTCTTCCCAAACGCACCCTAAATGTGGCTCTCAAAAAGTGAGACAATTAGGGGTCTTGACTTATATATACCAAAATTTAAGTTAGAGACAAGACACAGGCTATGCACATGTATGAAACAAGATTGTTATGTATGATTAACATATTTCTATTTAGTAAAGAAAGTGGATGGAACCTAATTGTGTTATTATTATTATTATTATTATTATTATTGTAAAATATTGTGCTGTGCCAGCAGAGAGCTTACATTAGGAAACTCCTGTGTCAAGTCACGTGACAAAATGGTGTTAAGTAACGGGGGACTGCGACGGCCACTTCTGTAGCGTAGTTCTTTCCAGCTCTCTACAGCTCTCTCTCTACTTCGCTCCTCCTTCTCAACTCCTAAAGCCACCATGAGTTCCTCTTCTTCCGACGATGAGGGCGGCGGCCCGAAGCTCCCTCACGACGTCGCCGTCGAGATCCTGAAGCGGTTGCCGGCGAGATCGCTCCTCCGATTCAGGTGCGTCTGCCGGTCGTGGCGTTCCGCCATCGACGACCCTCGTTTCGTGGCCCTCCACTGGAGCCACTCCGCCCTCCACGCCTCCAGTCGGCATCTCGCGTGTCTAGATTGCGGCGACGACGCCGTTCAGAACCGGTGCTCTCTGTTCCCCAACGCGCCTCTCGCCCAGTCTCCTTCCCCGTCGCAAATCGAAATCCCATTCGTTGCTCCTCCCAACCGTTATGCCCTCGTTGGTTCGTGTAACGGTTTGATCTGCGTCTCGGAGAGTTCCAGTGACGGCACTGAGCGGGCGCTGTATCTGTGGAATCTATTCACCAGGAAGCACAAGGCGGTTCAGCTCCCCCGTCCGGAGCGGGGGCAACCCCTTTCCATGGGGGCCGCTCGTGTAGCTCTAGGGTTTTGCTTCGACGCTAAGTCTAATGACTATCGTGTCGTGAGGGTTATCCGATTTGTAAGTGATCGCCATCGGCGCTTCCGCGACAGGGAGTCTCGAATCGAGGTTTATTCGCTCCGTGCAGATTCATGGAGGACTTCAAATTGTGAGGTTCCTCTTCTCTGCCACGGCAGCAGTGCGGTCTTCTTGAATGGGAATCTGCACTGGTGTTCTTTTAATGGAAAGTGGGATGGATACGGATCCAAAGCCTTGTTCAATATTGCGGGTGAGGTGTTTGACGTATCCATAGCCTTGTTCAATATTGCGGATGAGGTGTTTGATAAAATGGCTCTGCCGGAAGAGATGCTTCTCATAGACAGTCTCCATTTTGTGTTGTCCGTGGCGGTATTGAATGGCTTGCTGGCTGTATTGTTTAGCGGTGGGGAGGCGACTGAGCGGTTTGATTTGAATTGCGCTTGTTTCGTTTGGGTTATGAGAGACTACGGTGACCCTGAGTCTTGGACTAAGCTGTATACTTTCGAGGCTACTGTACCGGTAACAAGATTTGATGGCTTCACGTGGAATGGCGAGCTTCTTATGGAAATATATTGTAAAGAACGAGTTTCTTGGAATCCGATCACGGGACAATTCTCAATTCTTCCATTGTCAGCGAGATACGAACTGGTCCCCATCATAGAGAGCCTCTTTCCACTTTAGATATGACTCGATTGCTGCTACATTTATTGGTAAAGATTGATTCTGACTGCTGAAAAGTTGAAAATTACATCTAAATTGAGAAGATATGGTTTTATTTGTAGGTGCTCTGGAATGATGAGAAGAAGTAGTGCGGCGGTGTCCATTTACTTTGGATACTTCTTGCAAGATTTAGAATGCATTTTCATTTTCACTTTGAGTTTTTCTTTAGACTAGTGAAGTGTGTCCTCTGTATGAGTTAAAGTATGCAACTCAAGACTGCATGTATGACTTCTGCATTGTCAGCACCAGCAGATTTTAGACCATGCGGAAGAAAATGACCAAGCTTGTTGAATGCTATGCATGTATGTGTTCGATGCTATCCCACCATAAGCATTTTTCAGCTTCCATAAGACCAAATTATTCATGGCTTGAATCACGCATCTCGATCCCTGGGCATTGCAACTAGTGCAACTACAGATTACTCTATCTCGTTTCCTATCTCAAGACTTTTTGGTAGCATTGGCAATGCATACCCAGTAAGCTCATTTATCAATATATGCAGACTGCTGCATTAATGGATTAAGGAAACATTGGAGATTGTATTATCATGATACACTCTTTTTCCCCCAAATGTTTGTGGTCAGAAGTCTCACTTCATGTTATGATACACTGATGATTTTGCATGTCAAGCGATATGAGAATTTGGTCTGTAGATGAGATAATTTCTGTGCTTCCTCCTTGGAAAGACATCAGGGAAATTGATTTTAAATTGCAGTTCTCTTCTAAAGTCAGGTGCAAGGTGCTGGAGCTCTTCTTTATTAACAGGAATTCTGGTGATTGGCAATCCGAGTTCACCTGGCTCTAGCAAAAATGGGGGAATGGCGAAGAACAGCAGAAAGTGATGTTGCAGTTTCTTCGGAATAGTTTGCGTGGAAGGTAAGAAACGATCTGCTTCATGGTCAAGCTACTGCTCCCTTGGAGCATGTTCTTAGATTGATTGATTTTTTGCTTAACATCGATTTGAAGGCTATCTAGTTTCAAAAGGATACATATTGTGCTTATGATTGTCTATATAATGACAGGGATAGTGAAAAGCTAAAATGTGTGAGATTTGCTTATACTATCATCTATAATGAGTATGTCTCTTTATATAACTATTTTCTTGCTACTATCTTTAAAAGCTAAACAATTTACGCGCCAGCCTTTTTTCTCTGCCGATCTAAATATTAGGTTTGTCAACCCAATTTATGGTTGTCAAAAGCGCTGTTCGTGTTGAAAATTTTGTGAATTTATGTTATGACATGAGTTTGTCAAAAAGTGCTATGGTGCACTTCTTAAACAATCAAATCAGGTAATGCTTTTGTTTTTTTTTTTTTTTGGCTCAAAGGTAATGCTTATTTAGACAGTGAGAAAGAGTTCAGAAACTTGCAACTTGCAGTGTCACAAATCTCTTGATGGTATTGATAGGGGAATATGCTATATTTAAAATACTTTGTTGGGTATATATGTATTATGTTGTTGTATCTAACACTTAACTCTTCCAATACCTATGCCAATAAAAGCGTTGGCATTTAATTAATTGAGATTAGGGTGTATCTTACCTGGTAAATTCATCCTAAAGGCTCAAAATTAGGGAGTAACTTTAAAGTTAGGGGGTAATTTTGTTAAAGTAGTGGTTGATTTCATTGTGCTTGATAATTTTTTTTGGTTGGACTTTTTAACACTATATCGTGTTAGACCTCAATTGTTTCTAACATTTCCCTTCACCTTAAGTTTTTGATTTTGAATTTGATTTTCTAACAATTGTGCTCATATGAGAGAGAGAGAGAGAGAGAGAGAGAGAGAGAAATGAATCTGGGCATGGCCACAAATCAATCATGTGATGGCTCGTGCAAGGGTTGGTGATGACGGATCGACAGAGGCTAGTGCGGATCACTCTGCCTCTTGAACACTAAGGCCCCGTTTGTTAACTTTTGTTTCTATTCTCTCGAACAAAAATTTATGTTCTTTTGTTTCGGAGAACAAAAAAAAGAAATGCATTTGTTTAGGGTGAGTTTGGTAACGTTTACTGTTCAAACATTGTCTTAGGGAACAAAATAGAGAAAATTATTCATGTTCGGGAAATAATTTTGAACGGAAAACGCGTTTGATAAATTTGTTCCGAAATAGAAAAAGAATAGAAACACGTTTAGTAAACTTGTATAATTTTTTTTTATTTCTTTAATTTTTAATATTTTTATTTTATTTTTCCTTTTTCCTTTTTTCTTCTTTTGGTCGGTTCTTTGGCCTCGGCCATGGCCGACGAGGGCCAACGAGGGCTAGCGGCCTCGCCCAGCCACGGCGAGGCCGAGCTCGCCTAGGCGAGCCTCGCTAGGGGCCGACGACGCTTGGCCTCGCCAAGGGTCGGCGAGGTCGCCGACCCTCGACGGCGTTGTCGACCTTAGATGGCCAGTCGCTAGCCATGGTCGAGGTCGGCAACCGGCCAAAGAAAAAATGAAAAAGAAAAAAAGAAGAAAAAAAGAGAAGAAAAAGAAAGGAGAGAGAAAATTTGTTCTTAAAAATTGTTCCAGAAACAAGAAACAAGTTTTTCTTATTTCTTATTTTTGTTCCAAATGTGTTTCCAGAACAAAACAATAAATTTGGAATAAAAACGTAAACAAACGTGTTTATGTTCTTTTTTTGTTATTCAGAAAAAAAAGAAGGAATTGTGTTTATAAACTAAAAAAAGAAATACAAACAAACACCCCATAAATCTTCGATAACATAATTACTAATGCTGACATCGTGACTAAAGGTTCTCTTTATTGGTGACATACTTCCCACCACTAAATTTTTGTAATAGCAAAACCAATGAAATATTGTAGAGTAAGTTAAAAAATTGAAGATATGTTTCATGATATTTTTCCTCTCAAATGGATTGTCTATGGAAAAAGAAATGAAATACAATTTTATTCTGCCAATTAGATTTCTCAAAATTTGGGGCACCAATTAAAAATGTATGTATTTAATTTCATAATCACAAAATAGTGGAAAACAATATTGTAAGACAAAATAATGTATTCCTTATTTATAAACAAAATATCTAATTATTGATGAGTGTAAACTTCCCAAAGAAAATCAATCAATTGTTAGACCTTATTCTTAAGAATGAGAAATCACTGAACTTAAAAAGGACAAACTCCAAAGTTTTAACGTCCAATGGCGACCCAACCTGCAAACCAGTCCATCATTGTAAACTGAGGACAAACTCCAAAGTTTTAAAGAGCAGGGCAAGAAAATCAATCAATGGTTTCCCTCTGAGGGAAGAACTGAGGCCAAGGCTGAACCGCCGGCTCATTGGCGACCCAACCACCTGCAAACTGAGGATGGAAGATGTGGCGGAACTTACGCCGGCCCTACTGGACAAGTCTTTGACAGAGTACTAGGAAGAAATCCAGCGCATGTATAACCGTGGCCTGACAGTGTCGAGCACCGGTCCTGCCACTAGTACTGTGGTTGGTTGGAGAAACTAACACTCAGCCTACTGTGCCAACCACATGTGATTTTTAATTAGTTATATAGTTATGATTATGATAGATACATGTACAGAACAAGATCTGTTTGGTCCTGGGATGAGAAAAGGAGGACGTTGATCTGACCGTATGGATTCAAAATTCAATGAGGATATGAAATGATGCTTTCTCTAAGATGAGGACTTCGAGGTCGTTATGATCTGCTTAGTGTTGATTTCTGCCTGCACAGATCTGTTTCCGAAACAGAAGCCTTGCCTTGTGCGGTTTGCGTTATCTAATGCAAATTGTAGATAGTTCTCTCTTCGCAAGATCTGAAGATCTTTTGGCTTCAAAAAGCATGCACATCACGAATATGGTTCACTGAGTAACATGTTTGAAAGATGTCCGTGTAAGTTGTCTGCAGTCTTAATCCAAGTCGGAGCTCTAAATCTCTATGCATGATCTGCAAAAACGACTTAACTTTTCATGTTTATTCGTATATCTTAATGAAGTAAAGACAATCATATCGTCTTGGACATGATGGGATGGCCCCTCATCCGCTCAAATTTCAAAGCTAATAGGGTGCTGAATACTTTGTAGATGCGAGGAAATTTGCGCAGATAGCAACAAGAACGATTGAGGTAGGAGTAATTTTCCTTCATTATCAAGAAGACGTTTGCCTACAAAAGTGGAATCCTTGTATTGAAAAATTGTTCCATTGTGGTCCATTCATGCTACAGTCTCCAATACCAAGAGAAAATTGTCCAAAAAAAAATCCTAAACCTATTATACTTTTGTTAAGTCCCTCTAAACATTTCAATTTTGTTAATTAAGTCTTATAACCTTTCAATGTTTTATCAATTTAGTCCATTTGGTTACTTTTGAACATAAATTATTGGTATGAATGCTGACTGTTCTACATAATATGATTGGCGCTAACGTAGATTATTTTTAATAATATTTTAGTATATCTCCGACATGTCTTGTTTCTTTAGTCAAGTATGTGTGGATCTTCTATTTCAGGTGGGTCCTAGACAATTATTTGCTTATCCAATAATTTTCTCTTTGACAAGTTTTTGACTTTTTTAGACATAGAACCTGCCCCCTCGCCATCGTCATTTCCAACCTTGTCTTCAGTTGGATATTTGAATATTTTGTAATTTTGATGATCCGTTAAGAATGTCACCATAAATTGTGAAAAATAACTCTGTCACAGCTCCTCAAACATGTGATCTTTTCACCCCTTTCCGAAAGCAATTATAATGAACATTTTTTCTTTTCTAATAACTAAAAAGTAACAATTTTTTTTAAGTCAAAAAAGTTAAAGAAAATAAAAGGAGCATTCTAAATTTCCTCGCATTGAGCGAAAGAATGAGGTCACATAAGGACAATTAAGGAATGTTATTAGTTGTTATTTCTCGATAGAAATAGTTAATTTCTTTCCTTTAACTTTTTATCCTTTTTATTTGACCATTTTTACCTTTATTTTATCTTTACTTTATAATTAGAGTAATACGTACACACAGACGAAATGTGGCTCTCAAAAAGTGAGACAATTAGGAGTCTTGACTTATATATATATATATATATATAAATTTAAGCTAGAGACAAGACAAAATGCACATGTATGAAACAAGATTGTTATGTATAATTAACATATTTCTATTTAGTAAAGGAAGTGGATGGAACCTAACTGTATTATTATTATTATTATTATTATTATTATTATTATTATTATGGTTTCTAGTCGAGACCATCTTGATTTCCAAAGGTTTGGTCCAAACTCCAAAACCCTGCCTCCACATCTCTTTTGAGATGTGTAATCAATGAGGCCCATTTGATCCTACCAATAAAGTGGATGAAGTAAGTGGTTACTAAAGAAAGTGATGGGATTGTTTTACCTTTATGTTTTTCTTAATTTTTTCATGAGGATGCTCAATTTTTTCTTTTTTAACTTTTACTCAATTTGAAATGAGACCTAACTCAAAAATGCCTAAAATGTTCAGTTCAGATCGATTGGGTTTATGAATGATATTTATGCTTATTGTCAAATATCTCTTATTTATTTCTTTAAGAGTCTTTTGATATGATTTGTACTCTTTATTTATTGTTTCTTTTATGAAATGAGAACTGATAAAAAATAATAATCTTTTATATGAAATAGTATATAAAGACGCTCGCGTAGAGAGAGAGAGAGTGATACCAAAAGAAAAAGTCGAGAAAAATATTGTGCCGTGTCAGCAGGAGAACTTACATTAGGAAACTCCGGTGTCAAGTCACGTGACAAAATCGTGCAATGTCACGTGCCTATCACGTGGCAAACAGAGAGGTGTAACGGAGGACTGCGGACGGCCACTTCTGCAGCGTAGTTCTTTCCAGCATTTCTCTACTTCGCTCTTCTTCTCAACCCCTAAAGCCACCATGAGTTCCTCCTCCGACGACGGCGGCGGCGGCGGCGGCGGCGGCGGCTCGAAGCTCCCTCACGACGTCGCCGTCGAGATCCTGAAGCGGTTGCCGGCGAGATCCCTCCTCCGATTCAGGTGCGTCTCCCGATCGTGGCGTTCTGCCATCGACGACCCTCGTTTCGTGGCCCTCCACTGGAGCCACTCCGCCCTCCACGCCTCCAGTCGGCATCTCGCGTGTCTAGATTGCGGCGACGACGCCGTCCAGAACCGGTGCTCTCTGTTCCCCAACGGGCCTCTCGCCCGGCCTCCTTCCCCGTCGCAAATCGAAATCCCGTTCGTTGCTCCTCCCAACCGTTACGCCCTCGTTGGTTCATGTGACGGTTTGATCTGCGTCTCGGAGAGTTCCAGAGACGGCGCTGAGCGGGCGGTGTATCTGTGGAATCTATTCACCAGGAAGCACAAGGCGGTTCGGCTCCCCCGTCCGGAGCGGCGGCAACCCCTTTCCATGGGAGGCGCTCATGTAGCTCAAGGGTTTTGCTTCGACGCTAAGTCTAATGACTATTGTGTCGTGAGGATTATCCGATTTGTAGGTGTTCGCCGTCAAGGCTTCCGCGACAGGAAGCCTCGAGTCGAGGTTTATTCGCTCCGTGCAGATTCGTGGAGGACTTTGGAATGTGAGGTTCCTCTTCTCTGCCATGGCAGCAGTGCGGTCTTCTTGAATGGGAATCTGCATTGGTGTTCTTTTAATGGAAAGTGGGATGGATACGGATCCATAGCCTTGTTCAATATCGCGGGTGAGGTGTTTGATGAAATGGCTCTGCCGGAAGAGATGCTTCTCATAAACAGTCTCCATTTTGTGTTGTCTGTGGCGGTATTAAATGGTTTGCTGGCTGTGTTGTTTAGCGGCGAGGAGGTGATTGAGCGGTTTGATTTCAATTCCGAATGTTTCGTTTGGGTTATGAGAGACTACGGCGTCCCTGAGTCTTGGATTAAGCTGTATACTTTCAAGACTATCGGACCGGTAACAAGATTTGATGGCTTCACGTGGAATGGCGAGCTTCTTATGGAAATATATTGCAAAGAACGAGTTTCTTGGAATCCGATCACAGGACAATTCTCAATTCTTCCACTGTCGGCGAGATACAAATTGGTCCCCGTTGTAGAGAGTCTCTTTCCACTCTAGATATGACTCGATTGCTGCTACATTTATTGGTAAAGATTGACAGTTGAAAGTTACATCTGAAATGAGAAGATATGGTTTTATTCGTAGGTACTCCAGCCACAAAATGACGAGAAGAAGTAGTGTGGCGGTGTCCATTTACTTTGGATACTTCTTGCAAGCTTTAGAATGCATTTTCATTTTCACTTTGTGTCCTCTGTATGAGTTAAAGTATGCAACTCAAGACTGCATGTATGACTTCTGCATTGTCAGCACCAGCAGATTTTAGACCATGCAGAAGAAAATGACCAAGCTTGTCAAATGCTATGCATGTATGTGTTCGATGCTATGCCACCATAAGCATTTTTCAGCTTCCATAAGACCAAATTATCATGGCTTGAATCACGCATCTCAATCCCTGGGCATTGCAACTAGTGCAACTACAGATTACTCTATCTCGTTTCCTATCTCAAGACTTTTTGGTAGCATTGGCAATGCATACCTAGTAAGCTCATTTATCAATATATGCAAACTGCTGCATTAATGGATTAAGGAAACATTGGAGATTGTATTGTTATGATACACTCTTTTCCCCCCCAAATGTTTGTGGTCAGAAGTCTCAGTTCATGTTATGATACACTGATGATTTTGCACGTCAAGCGATATGAGAATTTGGTCTGTAGATGAGATAATTTCTGTGCTTCCTCCTTGGAAAGACATCAGGAAATTGATTTTAAATTGCAGTTCTCTTCTAAAGTCAGGTGCAAGGTGCTGGAGCTCTTCTTTATTAATAGGAATTCTGGTGATTGGCAATCCGAGTTCACCTGGCTCTAGCAAAAATGGGGGAACAGCAAAGAACAGCAGAAAGTGATGTTGAAGTTTCTTCGGAATAGTTTGAGTGGAAGGCAAGAAATGATCTGCTTCATGGTCAAGCTACTGCTCTCTTGGAGCATGTTCTTAGATTGATTGATTTTTTGCTTAACATCGATTTGAAGGCTATCTAGTTTCAAAAGGATGCATATCGTGCTTATGATTATCTATATAATATAATGACAGGGATAGTGAAAAGCTAAAACGTGTGAGATTTGCTTATACTAGCATCTATAATGAGTATGTCTCTTTATATAACTATTTTCTTGCTACTATCTAAACATTAGGTTTGTCAACCCAATTTATGGTTGTCAAAAGCGCTGTTCGTGTTGAAAATTTTGTGAATTTATGTTATGACATGAGAGTTTGTCAAAAAGTGCTCCGGAGCACTTTTTAAACAATCGAATCAGGTAATGCTTATTTAGACAGTGAGAAAGAGTTCAGAAACTTGCGGTGTCACAAATCACTTGATGGTATTGATAGGGGAGTATGCTATATTTAAATACTTTGTTGGGTATATATGTATTATGTTGTTGTATCTAACACTAACTCTTCCAATACCTATGCCAATAAAAGAGCTGGCATCTCATTAATTGAGATTAGGGTGTAACTAACCTGGTAAATTCATCCTAAAGGCTCAAAATTAGGGAGTAACTTCAAAGTTAGGAGGGTAATTTTATTAAAAGTAGTGGTTGGTTTCATTGTGCCTGATAACTTTTTTGGTTGGACTTTTTAACACTATATTGTGTTACACCTCAATTGTTTCTAACATTTCCCTTCACCTTTAGTTTTTGAATTTGATTTTCTAACAATTGTGCCCGTAAGAGTACTCCTTAAAACCGAACACTTTGGTCTTTCGAGCAAATTTATGTAATCACTCGAAAATCCCTAATATGAATCTCTTGCCCCTTCTTTGACATGCTGCCAACCCATACCTCATGCCGTCACCGCCAACCCATTGGCGTCCCCATCATTTCACCCATCTATCTCTATTCTTTATTTTTTTTTCAATCGACTGTCTTCAAGCACAACCTTGACATCTTTGACGCGATGCCTACCATGCTTGATAAAGTCACTGGAGAGAGAGAGAGAGAGAGAGAGAGAGTACAATGGGTCTGCCCACGGCCGTGAATCAATCGCGTGATGGCTTGTGGGAGGGTTGGTGAGGACGGACCGACAGAGGGTGGTGTGGATCACTACTGCCCCTTTAACACTAATTTGATGAGTTTTGCGGGTGCAAGGAGGAGGGCTGTTCTGGAAAACTAGAAAAAGAAGGAAAATATAAGGTAAAAAATGATTAGGAGAAAAGGGAAATTTATCCTAGGCCATTCAAATTAGTTGTGCGGATAAGTCCATTTTTCAAGGGTGATCTTAAGATGTAAATTATTGTCCTTAACTTCAAAGAAACATAATCTATTAGGAAATATCTGATGAGGCAATGACAAACTTCACTGATTTTAGAGAATCTTGAAGACATGTACACTGAAACGGCTTCTTTAATGGACTGTTTTTCTTTCTTGATATAAAGGAAATAACTAAAGAACTGTTTTTCAGGAAATTGGCCCTCAATAAGCAAATTAGGAAGGTCTTCGTTCAATAACTAGAGAACTGTTCTTTCCTTTAATGGACACCCGAGATTATTTTTATATGTGAAATTCCGAATGTTTTGAATTGAATATTTTACGGCTGTCCCAAATCAAGTAATGCAAATTATGAAAATTATATTCGTGGTTGGATTCGTGGAATCGTGAACAAGAAGCAGAAGTAATATTGACCTTCCTACTGTGCGTTGAAGTGTTTGGTTGAAATTGGAAACTGCACTGGGGGCTTCGAGTTTGACTAGGACTTGTTCAACGTGGGTTCTTATAAGAACCAGACGCTTTAACGCACAGTAAGAAGGTCAATATTTCCTGCAAGTAGATTGGAGCTCCTTCAGAAGCGCTGTTTTCTTGTTTGATCTGTTTGCTTGTCTGTTATGGCTATTTTCTAAAATTATGCTTTATAGTGCAAGACAGATAATATTGGGTCTTCGCTTTGCACAAATTATTTCTTTGGATTAATATACTCCGGCACGTGTATTTGAGGTGTAGTATAATTCATTATCAATTGCGACGCCAAATTCCATAATCAGTACAACTAACTGGGACATGCGAGGAGTTAATTTATTATTATTATTATTATTATTGTAAAATGTATTAAGAGCATGTATCGTAGTTGCCCTAGGTCTACTGACAATGGACAAGATTATTGGTTGCAAAATGTAAACTAAGTTACATCAAATCATATGTGTGTGTGTATGCGTGTGTGTAAGGATTAAGTTCATAACTTATGCCGGTGACAACTATCATTTGAGTTTGCCATACTTATCCTTAAGTTGGTAAGCAAAGGGGCTCGGACATCAATTATTAATTATTTAGCCTTTGTAAAGATAGTAACTCAAACACAAATTATATAAAAGGAAATACTCATCATTGGAGGTGCAAAAGGGGAAATGCACAATTGCAACAATTTAAGCTCTGTGTGTTAATTTGTCGGTTATCTTAGGAGTAAAAACTTGTGTAACTTCAATGGAAAAACTTAAGCTCTGTGTGTTAATTTTTCACTGAAGATTTGGGATATAAAATGTAGATTGGCTTGTGGAGGTTTAATGCAAGTATTGATGTCTTTACGTAAAGCGTGAATTGAGCACCGAGTTTTTGAAAAATCGATGATTAACTGTCATGCATTTATAGTTTTGGTCTCTCAGACATTCAAGAAAGCTGAACAAGTTAGACTCACATATCATGAAAAACATGTCTTTACTTGTTTCCTTTTATCAAGAAAAACCAAATACATTTGACACAAATTAGTGAGGAGTTTTCTCAAAATTCAATAGTGAGACTATAGCAGAGTAGGTATAGCGTGTTAATTTTTGTGCTTGGATTTAAACAAATAAATAAATGTAATTAGATTTTGATGCTGGAACTATTCAACATTCACAAAAAAGTTCTTTGACCATTGAGATATGTAAAGAACTGTTACTGTTGATATGTACGTTTAATTCATTATGCTTTCTTGAATGTCTAACGGAACAAAGTTGTGAAATCTAAATAACTATTTTTCATCCATCTTACGAAAACTTGGCGCTCGGTTCACACTTCATATAAGAGAATGGTACTTTCCAACTAAACCTCAGCAACCCATTTAATAATTTACATCCAAGAGTTTCAAAAAGAAATCACCACACACAATCTAAATTTTTCACTGGACCTACACAAGTTTTTGTTTCTTGGAGAAATGAGAGAATTCTTTTGTCTTTAAAAATTAGTGTACTTTATATATTTAAGATACAAGTTAAGTATCAGATTTATGCTTTATCTTATACTATAAGTTAGGGCGATCGTGTGTAGTGGATTATGCATAGAACGAAATTGTGTGCTTAGAGTTTCAACTGCCATTACTAATCACATATACTTGTGAATCTGGGGATCTTTCCATTAGAATTTTAAAAAAGAGATGTAGGTTTAATGAAAAATTCTGTATTCTCTCATTGATCAAATGGAACAGAGCTGCGGAGGTTTTAACTTGCGAGTGCTATTTTGACATATGAAGAGTGAATTATTGAGGCCGAGCTTTTGAGAAGCAGTTATTAACTAGTTTCTTCTAGATCAACAAAACCGAAAATATTAATATTCTACATATAATTAAAAGAACAATTATATACTTATTTCCTTTATAACAAGAAAACTGAAAACATCTTACACTAATGTATACGCGAAGATTATCTTTGCATCAAAGAAAAGAAAAAAATATACCTGTTGAAGAAAGAAAGCATAGAAGCTTCGTCCAATGTTCTTCTTTTGTTTTTTTGGACCTAGTTGGGTCGAACTTGAATATCATGGACAACCTTAAAGAGACTGCGCAATGACCAAGTTGACAATTTTGAGGGATAGAGAAAAATCCCTAATTCGAAGGTCGATCAAGAGTTGCATAAAAAAAAAAAAAACTCGAAAAGAATTGCAAAAAGAAAAGTTGAAAGAGTCAAAGGAGATACCAAAAAAAAGGAGATGTATAAACATATACTTACTTTGAGCATTAGCATTTCTCCATACTGATTATGCCTACTCATATGTCACATATGAATAAAAAAATCAAGTTAAAAGTAAAAATACCTTGAAATTTCAGAGCATCTCCTATTAGGGGTGAGCATGGTCCAAGTTGGGTCAATCTATTCCTAACCTAAGACCAATCCACACATACTAGTCCTCAATTTTTGGGACCGATGACCGACTCTATTGAGTTTGGGACCAAGGACCGAACCCACCTAGTGGGTTTGGTTTAGTTCTAAGGTTAACCCGAGACCAATCGATAATTTTTATTTCATTTTTTTGCTCCTTGAAAAAGCAATTGAGGATCGGATTGACCCAATGGGTTTGGTTCAATTCGAGGTCAACCGGGACCAACCAATAATTTTTTATTTCATTTTTGAACTCTTTGAAAGGGCAACGAGGATCGAGATCAGCCCAATGGATTCGATGATGAGCGAGGTCGGCTAAGAAAGGCAAGTAGTAAGGGTCGAGTGGGGTAGCGTCAAACATAGTGAGCATTGAGTGTTAAGTGAGCATTGAGTGTCGAGTGAGGAGCAACAAGCCAAGCTGGCATCAAGCGACGAGCGGAAAAGTTGTTTCTTTTAATTTTGGCTAATTGAAGATTAAGATGACAAATAAGATAGAAGAGAATGAGTATTAGAGGAGGATGCCGTAAGGAGTTGTTTATGCCCTTTTGGACACCATGAGGACTCCTCACGAAAATATTTTCCTCATTCATAAATTATGAATATTGATGCTGTAAAATATATTAAAAATCTAAGTTATTTAAGAATAATATAAAATTACTTGAACTCCTCACTAAATAGCTGTTTAATATTGTTGACGTCGTTTATTTTAAGGTTTTCTCTATATAAAAAAATTATAAATAATATCATATATATATATATAGTCAGGGTTAGTTAACCCTAAACTTCCAAAACTGAGAACCAACCTGCACAGTACTGATTCAGAAATTTTAGGATCAAGGACTAACTCAGTCTCCCTAGGAACTAGACCAGGATTGACAGGGTTGGGCCAATCTAGGGTCGGTCAAGGTTGACCCCGAATTGATGCTCACCCCCTATCTCCTATGGAGTTAAAGCAAAAGCGGTGCGGTCGGTGAAAATTGGGCGAAGGTAGAAAGGAGGAGGATTTGTGAAAGGTTAATATACGCCTCTTCTATTAACGTTCAATATGGATTAAAGATTAGAAATAATTTTATTTAACCTAATCACATCCCCCTTATCAAAAGCCAAAGAGTCGAAAGATTCTAGGACTTTTCGTATATTCCATGCATTTAGATTTATATTGGGGAATATACCAAAAAATTCATAAACCTATGGTATTAGTACCAATTAAGTTTTAAACCTTTCAATTAAACCAATTTAATCATAATTTTTTCATATTAGTACTAATTTAGTCATTCCGGCCAATTTTAGCTAGTTGGCATTAACATGAATGCCAGCCCATTGCTAGCAAACTTTGATATGGCAATTTTTAAACAATTTTTATTTTTTTCCAAATTTTTTATTAATTTTTCCCCTTTTCCTTTTTTATTAAGATTTTGCTCAAAATGAAACAAGCCTTAAGGTTCTAACATAGGGTTTTAATTGTCCTCGAGACAAATGCTCTTAATTGCGCAATTTTCAATATGATAATTATAGCTTCCCTTTAGCCTAGTTAGGATTGGCAAATATTTATCTCTTAGTGTTAGATACTCGTTTTCCCTTGCAATTTATTTAATTTTTTATTTATTGATTATTACTTTGAATAGGTGGGCACTTACACGATCACTTTACATGTTAGTGAATATGCTTAAATCAATCTGAACTACTTGAAATTTTTTTTTTTGAATTGAATAAGATTAGGTACCAAAAAGGCACTAATTGATTAATTAGTATAATCATATTTCCGATTCCATAATCTTTTGTTGCATAGGAAGTGAGGTGCACTCTTATACCTAAATTGATTTTTAGCTGATCTTAATAAGTTAGTAGCGACTCTTCTTTTGAAATTTTTATATCAATTTAAATATCCAACGTCATGCAATGTATAAGTTTGGGATAATTCGCGTCTAAGTCATGAGCCACTAGGCTCGTTTTTAGGCAATACTCCTAAATTTACTTCTCTCTCTATCGAGGAGAAGGTCAGGCCTAAATCGTAAACCTAAATCGACTTTTCTAAAGTATTGCACAATGACAACATTGCGAAATTACCTTATAGCATGATTTCACTGTTTAACAGCCTCTACATCAACCCAATACTTGGAATTCAACATCGTTCAAAATTACAATTTTACTAAGAAATTCTCTCCCATTAAAGGAATCAAGAGTTAAAATTCATATCGAGCATTTCAGCATGGTGTTTATTTGGCGTGTTGAGGTGTTCGTGGATTCTTGAATCCCTCATCACCCCGCCCCCGCCAGCCCCGCGCGGGCGTCTTCCTGCTACTTCTATTTCTTGAAAGAATCTTGATAATTTTTCAAAAAGTCCTTTTCACTTAACGCTAGTCCTGGAGAAGATTAATAAAAAAATCTTTGAAACCTTGATTGAAATATAAGCATCCGAACATTAATAAGGGAATTTTTTTCCTAATTTTACATTTTTTTTATTGTCTTTTAAAGATAAAGACCAAGAAAACACGTGATTGTTTCCCTTGTTAAAGAAAACTTCAAAGATCTTTCTAATAAAAGTAAAAGCCTCAGAGAACAACTTTTGAAATTTCAAGGTGAGTTTGTTTAACAGAAAAATTAAAATTTGAAAAAAATTCTGAAAAATGATTGGTAATATCATATAAAAATTTAGTTAGTAAAATTTTTCATTATCGAGAACAATTTATCCTTAACTATTGCATTGATGGTATAACAATATTTTTCATTCGTTTTCTTAAGTAAAATTATCAATCATTCATTGAAATGTTCTTAAATAATGAATTTTCATGAAACAAATAGACCCTCAGCTTGTAAAGAAATATACAGTTCTGCTATAATTTTTTCCTAGGTAGCATATTGACAATGTCTAATAGTTATGAGAAAGTATCTAAATCTATAACAATTATCAACACATGCATAGTGAATTTAACTCTGCTATACACACAAATAATTATTATACTGTCTTCATACCATCCGAATATATCATAAAAATATATATATATATATATATATATATATATATTTAATTTACTTCAATGTTAGTGAGTTCTGTTAATTGATTCGTTAAATATGTATTAAAGATTTGATATTATTTCTCTGACCTAATCATGTCCCTCTTATCAAAAGCCAATGCAGTAATTTGGATTCCATAACTTTTGTATATTCCACGCATTTAGAATTATTTCATACTCACCATTGCAGCTCCCGTAAGAAAAATCTCAAGCCAGATCCTTTTGCTCTCCTGTATTTTTAAATGGCAAAAGAGCGTCGTTTCTATTCACATGCAAATATAGCTCGAGAAATTTGTTCTTCTTTGCATTATCTCTACGTTGCCCAAGTATCTGTGCTTGGAAATGGTTTTCTTCTTTGCCTTTTGCTTCATGTAACTCAAAGGCGTATATTTAAGATTGTTCATTCTCATCACGTACTTTCTTTTGTGATAAAACTCTCTGGTTTAATATAGTATTTGTTTAATCACAAAGCATTTGAAGTCAGAAAAGTATTCCCGATTAATTTGCCGCACATCACCTACTCAATCTTGCTTTTTTCAATACGACTTAAGAGAAACTCACTAATCAAGCTTGAAAACGTAGACGACAAAGTTATCAATATATCAAAAGCATTAGGGTTAATACCCTGAAAAACTCCAAACTGGGTACACTTGTGATAAATTTATCCAAAACTATTTTTTACCATCAAAAACCCCAAACCGGTACACTTTTGACAAATTTACCCCCAAACTGGTATATTTGTGACAAATTTACCATATGTTTGTTTTTTGTTAAAAATTTTAATTAAATTAAATGACACGTGGCGGTTAATTAATATATCGATTTAGGATTTTACACTTTGTTAGTCACAGTTTACAATTTTTGTGATTTTTTTGTGGCATTAATCCAATTTACTGCAGGGTATAATTGTCACAAATTTACCAGTTTGTGATTTTTTGTGGTCGAACAAATTAGTTTGGGGTAAATTTGTCGTAAATGTACCACATTAGGGTTTTTTATGGTCAGTCGGGGTAAATTTGTCACAGGTATACCGGTTTGGAGTTTTTTATGGTAAAAAAAATAGTTTGAGGTAAATTTGTCACAGGTGTATCAGTTTAGGGTTTTTGAAGGTATTAACCCAAAGCATTATTGCTTACTTTTCTTTATTTATAGAAATTTCCAAAAGTAAAACCATTATTCACTTAGGTCTTATTCATATTAGTCTGTTGACAATAGAGTATTCGATCAATTACCTTTCAAGCGTCTAATGATTTCCCACTCTATTGTTGATGCTGTCCTACTTCCACCAACAAAACAAAAAATGGAAAAATCAGTGCCTTCTCATTGTGTAGTCTTAATGATTACTTGAAGTGACTGTAACATTCTTGATCTTTTTCCAGACTCGTTGTCCTTGGCAATCATATCTTTTGAATCCACAGCTGGTTTCATTATATCTTGGGAGCAAACAAGCCACGGAATCACAAGATGTTGATTAACTATGACAAATGAAGAGAAAAATAAGATTGATTTGTGGAAATCAATTTCCTTCATATCAATGAAGATAAAAACGAGAATCTATTGGAGAAAACTCATCCTCACTTGTTTGGTTCTTGCCGAGACGTCATTCACGAACTAAAAGTGATTAATTCCATGAAAACCAATTTCAAAAGAAATCTTTATACGCAGAGAGCACTGATCATGCCTAACAAACCCTAAAACCAATAAAAGCTCAAAAAGGAACTAATCCGTGAGCTTTTATTCCAAGAAAAACTGCACCGTTCCTAAGAAGTTGATGGCTTCCGTGATGACCTCCTCCTTTGATGTCTCATTCCACGAATGGAACCAAGTAATGGCCACTCCGTTAAACTCGAATCAGTGCTATCTACTGTGAAATTGAGGTCGTCTCTTTTTGTCCATGAGATCTCGCCGTCGATTCTTCATTTCGACCATCAGTTGATGCCGTCGAAACTTCTTCGGCAATTCTGACAATCTTCTTGCTTTTGACGGATGGCTGCTTATGATAATTTCGCCTACATAAACATCATCGCTTTCCCTTCGATGCGATCCATCTGCCAATTCTGGATCTTCAACCATCACTATTTGACCATTAGTGATTCTCTGTTTAGGTCGACCCTCGCCCTTTGATCATCACCAACATTATCGTTGCTTTCCCTTCGACATGACCCCTCCGTCGATTCTTGATCTTCAGCTGTTGCTGTCTGACCATTAGGAACAGCATCCTCTCCCTCTCGTTCGCTTCCGTGAACCTCCTCCTTTGATGTCTCATTCCATCTTCTTTAAACTCGACTCATTTGATCTACTGGATGGGTCGTCTCTTTTTTTCCATGAGATCTCGCCGTCGATTCTTCATTTCGACCATAGTTGATTTCTTCTTCTAATTCTGATTCTCTTGCTTTTGACGGATGGCTGATTATGATAATTTCGCCTATAAACATCATCGCTTTCCCTTCGATGCAATCCATCTGCCAATTCTGGATCTTCAACCATCACTATTTGACCATTAGGAACTGCATTATCTCCCTCTTGTTTGGAGTCGACCCTCGCCCTTTGATCATCACCAACATTATCGTTGCTTTCCCTTCGACATGACCCCTCCGTCGATTCTTGATCTTCAGCTGTCGCTGTCTGACCATTAAGAACAATATCCTCTCCCTCTCGTTCGGGGTTGACCCTTGCAGCTTGATCATCTCGTCCTTGATCAGCAGCATTACTTCTTTGCCAGAAAAAGAAGTACTCGTGTGGAGTTTGCATAAATAAGGAAAAACCCGGTATTGAAAAATCAAGTTGCGGACGCGATTGCGACGCTCTTGATCTATCTCCAAACCCGTCAGCATTACCGCTCGTATCTTGGGAATCTTCTTTTCGTTCCATCTCATCAGAGAGAGAAGAGAATTCTCTCGGTTATCTTGGGAACAAAAACTGGTGGAGCTTCAATGGAAAAGCCAAATCTTTGAGTGGTGATTTCTCTCGAAACACCTGGATATAAAATATAGAATGGCTCGTGGAGGTTAAATTTGCAAATATCAACCTCTTATACCAAGTGTGAATGGAGCGTCGGGTTCTTGAAAAGCAGTTGAAAAGCGGTTATTCGTTTTTCTTACTTTTGATCCCTAGACCCTCAAGAAAGCTGAACAAGTTCAATTTACATATTAACATTTCTTGTTTCATTAATCATGAAAACCAAACACATAATACACAAATTAGTCAACAGAGCTATATATCTTGATGCAATAAGTGCTTTCGCATAACTTGCTGAAAAATAACTATATGACGAGATGATATATTTGCCGGAATGAGAACAACTAGGGATGAATGTAGAATATTAGTCATTTATCAGAAAGACCAAATTATTTAATGTTTGTTATGACATCACGCCATTTTGTGGCATTAAATAGGGATCACTTATTATTTAAATACTCATTTTGCACTTAGACATATAATTAGATTTTACTATATGTCGAATCAAGCTTATCATTGTCGGCATTATTTGAACTCACACCTTCCCCACATTAATTTTTTGTTGCTACCCTTTTGGTGCCCTCTTTTATCACATTTTATCGTGATGAGTCACTTTTTGCGATTATGCAATTTGACATTAATTTGGGGAGAAATATTTATTTTTCCCTAATTAGCTCACTTATTAGTTTTACTTAATAGTTTTGTGAACTTTCGACCAAAAATAAAATAGTTTTACAAACTCTCCCCCAGATTAGTTAACTTTTCCAACCAAAAAAAAAAGAAAAAAAAAAGAAAAAGAACGAAAGAGACTTACTCCCGGACTTCCATTACTTTGGCTGAGCACAAAGCTAATTTCCCAGCCAACTTCCCTGGAATCGGGTTGTGCCAGGAAAGAGGACAGCCTGGGCCCAATGGCTGCCCTGCGCCCAAATGGACGGAGGCCCGACTGTGCCTGCCACCAGGCCCACTAATGACTGGCCTGGACTCGTTCAAATGTAACATATATGACTAAGGTGATTGCGACGTTCCTGATCTTCTTAGCCCTAGCTCATTCCATTAGACAAGAGGAGTGGAGAAGTCACTCGGTTATCAAGGAAACAAAATGTGTAGCTTCTATGGAAAATTGAAATTCTATGTAGAGATTTCTCTCTGAGATACTTGAATATAAGATTTAGATTGGCTTGTGGAGTTTTAATTTATATCAAGTAATCATAAAAAAAAAATAAAATTAAAATTCTAGTATCTAAACTATCTACATAATTGTTGAGAGTTTGCAGTCTTTTCAATTTTGAAGAGCCTATTCAACTATTGTCCCTATTTTCGAGGATTCTAATTGGTAGGCAAGAATCATCTTGGATGTTATCACATGACTTGATTTTGACCAGAAAAGGATCTTGAACAATACTTTTTAAAAATAGCAGCAAAAGAAGGCTTAAATTGTGGCTCGTACAAGGAAAATACACAGAGGAAAAGAGCAAGAGGGAACCTTTTTTTTTTTTTAATTTCGAATCTGCAATAGTCCATTATTTTTTGTAGTTCAAAAGTTTAGTGGTTAGAATTACATTATTACTAATAAAGAGAACCTTTAGTTATAATACAAACCTGTGTAGTTATAATACTGGAAGAAATATTTGCTCCTCTCTATTTACTGATTAAAAAAAAAGGAAAAAAAAGAAGAAGATCTTGCGTAGGGGTTGTAAAACTAGTAATAGTTATAGTAGTAATAGAAACAACGGCAACAAGAACAAAGTATAATGACGATGATGGCGACAACGACAATAATAACAATGCCTTCGACGACATTTATTAGACTTATAAACAAAACAACAAAAAAAAAAAAAGAACAAAGAAAGTTTGGTTCTCCCCCCCCCAAAAACATGTGATCATCCAAATTTCCAAATAAAAGATAACAGCAATAATAAGATAACACAAAAACTAACACCACCTTCATACGTGCCCATTGCCTAATCTTATTGTCACAAGAAAATCCATCCGTACTCGTTTTGTTCTTGTCAAGACATGACTTATGAACTAAAATAGATAATTCCATGAAAGTCAATTTCACGATAAAAAAAAAAAAAAAAAGACTTATACACAGAGAGAACCAACCAAAAAAGTGCTTAACAAAACCCTAAACTAAGAAAGCCCACGAAGAAACCATAAAAACAAGCCAAATTATCAACCTAATTATTTCTAAACAATTTGCAAATTCAATGTGGATGGGAGACAAACTTTCCTCCCTTCTCCTCAACTTTATGCTCCTTTCCTTTTGATGGTGCTGCTCCATTGGTCGATTTTGGCTTCATGGGTAGGCCAAAATATTCCTCCGGTGTTGTTGTGAAGAAGGAAAAATTATGGCAATCATCCCGATTGAGAACCTCTTGGCTATCTGGAGAGCCGTTTTTCCATTGAAAAGCTCATAAGCATTCTCCCTGCTGTCGTCATCTCTCGGTCCTTTTCTAGGTGCGGCCGCCAACTGTGTGGAATGATTTTGCTGTTGTCGGCTTGCGATGGAGGAGCTGGGTTTCGTTGAGAAGTTGTCTCTAGAATGTGAGTTGTTCAGAGACATGTTTAATTGAAACAATGTAGCTACGTTGTTTATGAAAAATTCTCTTTCTTTGGTCAGGGGATTATATACTCAGACTACATGATTCCTAAATCTAATAGGCAAAGGTTTTCTATCTGGTTATGACTACTAGTACAAGTTGCTCTTAATTGAATTACGGATTTGTTTGGCCATGCTTATCACATATTTTGATATATCAAAATTGGACTCTATCTCACTTAATATATTGATTGTTATTGTTTACAAGAAAGGATATAGATAAGTTCCAAAGGGGTGGAGGCCTAGTTCAAGCCTAATTTTGCTATTAGAAGTCTCATATAAAGGAATTTTAATAGATTAATTTTCAATCCCAAGGCTAAGGTTTATTTCTTTTTATCCCTTCTTTCTGGCTATCCTTTAAACCAACGATAGGTATATATATCCATCTCTTAATTAATTAAAGAAAATTGTGTCACGTGACTCAATTTCATGTGAAGTTATCATGAAGCTCCTTTTGTTGTTCACTCTACATTGTGTTCTAAAACAGACTTCTATTGATAAATTAGAATTTTGCCAATTAATTTATGGATTTAGATTTTAAGAGATAATAACTATATGGAGAAAATATGGATGACTATACAAAGTTGTTAAAATTTTTCTTATTGATTACGTTGTAGAAATCATGGAGTTAAGCCGGAGCTGGACCATGAAAAAAATATGGATATATTTTGTGGGGAAAGATAGGATCACACTTTGCTTTATAAATATGTTTTTATTTGACACTTGCTTTAATATATGAGTTGAAAAACTAAACCAACTCGTAAATACTTGATGTTAAATTAAATAACTTGACGTTATTTAAACAAACAGCACCTGTGTAGGAAGAAAATAATATTCACACTTTTAATATCTTAAAGTTGCATTTGCTTCATTAAAACTTCACTATAAAAAAATATTTTTCATCAAAATCATTTAAAAGAAAATTTTGTTTTCATTCATTTAGTTATTTAAGAAAAGTAATTTCCTTCTCGTTAGAAGAGAAAGTCGTCTCCTCTGATCTAAGGTTTTTTTTTTTTTTTTTTTGGGGGGGTTCATGGGAAAATGTTTTCTATAAATTTAGTAGTTATTCATTATTGAAATATTGGAAATCATAAAACAATTTCCTGAAAATAGTTATCAGCAAAACAAGCGGAAAGTAATACTCAAACCCCGTACACTAAATGCGTCTACATTATGATTTTGACATGCTCGGTTAATATAGATTTAGGTTGATTATGATGATTGTAAACTTGTATTATGGGGAATTTTTGTAATAATTAAGGGTAATTAGTAAATAAGGAAGACTGGATTTTCATGTTTTTATCAAGGAGAGGTCAACGATTGTAACTGAAAGGGGCTAATTTATAAATAGGGTCCTCTCTCCCATATTAGTATCATCCCATCTGTTCAACACAAGAAGAATAGTAGAGCATTCTCTTCTAAAATACTAAGCAAGTGAAAAATAAATCGAGATAATGGCTGAGCTTAGGTGACCCTAGTAATAGGCGAACAAATCAAAGGAAGCCTTGTCATGCCATCATGGAGGAGTCGTATTTCATTGGGAGATGCCTCCAGAATGCACAAAATTCCAAGACATGATTAACTAAAAGAATTAGCTATGGAGTTTATGAGAATTCCCATTGGTTTGGTCCGGAGGATTCTACACCCAAAACTATCTGATTCACAAACCCTAGGCAAACGTTTACTAATCCAATTATGACTCCGAGTACATGTGGGTTTTTAAGCGTTTGGTATCTAGATTGGTTTAAAAGCCTTAATTGGCTTATCAAATATATAGATTATGCTAAATGAATTGCTAACTAAATAGTAATATAATGTTTAACATTAACTAAAATAAGGTACATACCCTGGCTAGATATTGGAAACATAGCATCTAATGTTGGCCCAGGGAAAGGCATGATTATTTTCCTTTTCAGATAAAACTTTTAAAGATTTTTCTAACAAATATTTGGTTCTAATATAATTTTTTTTATAAGTAAAATGACCACGTATAATAGTTACTGAATATAGAAACGTTTTAGATTATGTAAATCTATTATGATTGTTAATATGCACATAGTCAATTTAATTATGGTATACATACTAATTCTTATTATACAATTGCCATATCAATTGAATGTGTCACGCCCCAATCCTCGAACACGCACACATCCTTCTACTTGGTCGATTTTATAATGCGATATCTCAGGACTATGTATCACCGACTCTTTAATTTTTAATAGCACATGCGGAAGCATTATAAATCCCAGATAATAAAACAATGTGATAGAAAAGCAATGCCATATTTTTCATATTGAAATTCACAACCATACTTTTATACAGAGCATAACTCAAAGCACTTCACAAAACTATTCACAACTTCCTAGATGATGATATTTAAACTAAGGTTTCAAAGATTATCTTATTGAACTTCTTTGGGAAGAAAAGAGATTTGTATTGATTGAAAACCTGTGAAATAATGAAATAAAAGTTGTCGATAAGTTTTCAAAGATAGGAATGTAGCTGTTTGGAAGACACAAGGAGGAGAGTGGTTTGGAAAATGAGAAAAAGGATAAAGAAAAAATGTTAAAAAAAAAAGTGGAGCAAAGGGAGATTCATCCGAGGCCCTGATCAAATTAATTGTGCAGATAAGTCCATATTATTGTGCATAAGTTTCATATTTTCGAGGTAATTTTAAGATGTAAATAAGTATCCATAAATTTAGAGAATCTTAATCTATAAGGAAACATTTGTTGAGGCAATGAGAAAATTCTATAAATTTAGAGAATCTTAAAGACCGAGAGATTTGTACATTGAAGCCCCATTCGCTCAGCCCAGGCGGAGCGGCTTCTTTTCCCTTTCTTCTTTTCACTCTGCTCCGATGAAAAGGCCTCTAGGGTTCATATATCTGTTGGAGCAGGGTGGAAAGAAGAAAGAAAAAGAGAAGAAGAAAAGGGATGAACAAAAGAGGTCATATGTGGAAGCCCAAGTGAGTTTCTTTTCTGCGGCTTGTTTTGGTCTAACTTTTGATTCAGAATTTTGCTCTAGCCGTGAAAATTGTCAACTTCTCCGTTGAGGAATCTCTTACGGACAGATCAAAGAAAAAAAAAAACAGGAGGAGAAAATTAGATGTAATTGATATGCTTTCTTCCTTCAATAAACACTCAGTTGATTCTCCAAAAACCAATCTTAGTTTTTATCCAAGGGTCTCAGAGATAAATCTCTACTTATTTCAATCACCATTGCTAATCAACGTCTTGTGATTTAGTGGAACGAGCAGCCATTTCACAAGATAGGATTGCTAATGACAACAAGTCTAGAGGAAGATCAAGATTCACAAGATATGATTGTTAATGACGAGGAGTATAAAGATCAAGAATGCTGCAATCACCTCATGAGAGTGGAGATTATAAGATGCTTGAAAAGTAATTGATGGAATAATCTACTATTAATAGAAACTAGAGTGATTTGAATAAGACCGAAGTGGGATTATTTTTTTCTTTCGGAAACTTCTATGTATAAAGAAAACTAAGCAATGATGCTTTTGATATATTGAAAACTTTGTCATCTAAATTTTCTTTTAGTCGTATTGAAAAAGGCAAATTTGGGTTTATTTCTCGAAAGAAAGTACATGACGCAAACGAACAATCTTAAATGTAGTTCTTTGAGTTCTATAAAGCAGAAGGCAAAAAAGAAAACCTTTCAAGGACCTAAATACTTGCGCGCTTAGAGATAATGAAGAAAAGAAAAAATTTCTCAAGCTGTATTTTACGCATGTACAGATAATGAAGAAAAGAGAAAAAAATTCTCAAGCAATAGAAACGGCATTCTTATGCCATTTAAAAAAGACAACAAAGGAACGGATCTCATGAGATTTTTCTTTACGGGAGCTGCAACGGTGAATGTGACATAAATCTAAATGCGTGGAATATACACAAAGTCATGGAATCCAAATGACTGCATCCCCTTTTGATAGGGGATGTGATTGAGTCAATGAAACAATATCTAATCTCTAATCCATATTGAATGGATCAATTAACAGAATCATTAACATTAAACTAAATTTACAAACATATATATATATATATATATATGTATGTATGTATGTATATATATAATTTATCTATGATACATTCAGTTGTTAGGAATATAGTATAATAAGTACTACTGTGTGTCATAGAATTAGATTTCCTATGCATATATTGACACAATCATGATAGAATTTGAAATTTGAAATTTGAAATTTTTCTCTGCCTTATAATTGTTAGACATGTTGTTAGACTAACTATATATCTCTATTAACTAAGGGTCCATTTGTTTCATGATAAATAATTATTTAAAAAATATTTTATGATAAATGGTTGTATCGCTTACGAAATGACAAATGGAAAATATTTTTTTATCATCAACACAATAACTATGGATTTATAAATCGCTGTTGATAATAAAAATATTTTGTGCTGATTAATTCTCTAAATGATATAACCAATAGATTCATATGCTTATATTTTATTTGATGTGTTTTGCTGGTGCAAGGAGGAGAGCGGTTTTTGAAAATTGGAAAACGGGATAAAGAAAGAAAAGAAAAGGTTAAAAAAAAGTGGAGCAAAGGAAGAATCATCCTAGGCATCCAAATTAATTGTGTGGATAAGCCATAACTTTGAGGGTAATCTTAATATGTATATAGTTATCCTCAACTTTAGAGAATCTTAATTTGTAAGGAAACATACGATGAGGTAACGAGAAAATCTATAAATTCAGAGAATCATGAAGACCGAGAGAATTGTTCAGTGAAGCCTCATTCAATCAGCGCCAGGCTTCTTTTTTCCTTCCTTCTTTTTTCCCTGCTCCGATGAGAAGGCCACTAGGGTTCCAATATCTGTTGGAGCAGGGTGAAAAGAAGAAAGAAAAAGAGAAGACAAAAAAAGGGAGGAAGAAAAGAGGTCATCAATGGAAGCACAAGGTGAGTTTCTTTTCTGCGTTTTGTTTTGGTCGACTTTTGGTTCATGATTTTGCCAGACCACTGAGTTAACTGACCGGCAGACGTCTCCGGTTTAGTCATTCGCTGTCTTCGCAGGAAAGCATCGTTTCTCATCTTGTCTTGTTTTCCTCTTGGGCCATCAGGAACTTAATCTCAGTCAAAGTAAAACATGGGTACTTTGCTTGACTGCTTCCTGGACTCATCTCTGTGTTTTTGTCTCGAACTGCTCATCTCTCCTTCCTATAAGTTGCTCCGATTATGGCAGGGGACTTCATACTTTGTTTTGGCTGTTTTCGTCAAAGCTATGCCGGATGATCATTCTATTGCAAATGAAAAAAGGAGAACATTAGATGTGAATTGTAATTGTGGTTCGCCGAGGGGCTAGTCCCAGATCTCCCATGATCTTTTGGAAAGTCATACGTATGCTTAGAATATTGTCTGCCTTGTGTTCCTCCTCACAATTCTCAGCAGATGATGAAGACGAAAGTTCGTTTAATTCACACTGCATGATTTGCGGGCTGTGATTTCTTTGGTCAACAAGAAGTTAATTAGCTAGAGGAAGTGAGAGTCCCTTCCTTCTGTATGAATAAAAAGCATCAGAACTGTTGAAATTGGAATCTCAGGGCACAGATATACGACCTGAGGATCGGCAACTTTCGTATAGTTCTCATCATTCTAATTTGGCAGAAATAGTTCTGCTAAAGAAAGAAAAAAAGAAAGGTAAACAAAAGGAGCAAAGGGAAATTGATCCTAGCCATCCAAATTAATTTTGCGGGTAACTCTATATCTACGAGATCAATCTTAAATCAGCGCAATGCGGAATGTTGCTTCTTTTCACCTTGCTCCAATTAAAAGGTCACTAGGGTTCCAGTGTCTGAAGGAGCAAGGTGGAAAGAAGAAAGAAAAAAGAGAAGAAAAGGGAGGAAGAAAAGAGGTCATCAACGGAAGCCAAAGTGAGTTTCTTTTTTCCAGTTTGTTTTGGTCCACTTTTGATTCAGAATTTTCGTCTACCCCGTCAAATTGTCAACTTGTCCAATGAGGAATCTCTTATGGACAATGAGGTTGTCCCTGACATTCGAATTCGATACAACCAGATCAAAGAAAAAAAGGAGAGCATTAGATGTAAGTTATATAATTTCTTTCTTCAATAAACACTTGTTTTTCTCTTCATTGATGCACAGAAAATTGATTTCCCACAAACCAATCTTAATTCATATTCAGGTATCTCAAAGAGAAATCTCAACAGAGAGCTTCATTTGCCATTACTAATCAATATCTTGTGATTCAATGGCTTGTTCATTCCCAAGATCTAATGGGACGAGCTGCGAATTCATAAGATATGATCGCCAATGGCAACAAATGAAGTACCTCTAGTCATCCGGAGCCACGCGATGCACAAATCTTCCATTTATCTTTGTGTAGAGATGCTCTATTTGATCGGCTATGACCTATTTCCTCAGTCATTCCATCTCATAGAACGTGACCAAGCGCATTAATCGTGGCCTGGAACATTCCTTGGTCATGTGGGTCATGGTTGAGCCAAGCGGCCATTGAGAATGAATCCATGATCAAGTTCCTTGAGAATTGATCATCTATGAATCCCTTCGATAAGATGAGACCATGCCTTGGGCCTAAATGAGCCACGATCTTGTGATGACCAAACCACGATGGTGCCGCGATCAGCCAACAATGAGCCTAGAGAAAGATCAAGAATGTTGCAGTCGCCTCAAGTAGTCATAATGGCTACACAATGAGAAGGTACTGATTGAATCTCATAAAATAATTGGTAAGAATTTCTTACTAAATTTGGCATGACTAGATGAAAGATAAAAGAATGTTAGATGAAACTTTTGTGCTTTCTTTCTTCAATAGATATTCGTTTTTCTTTCATTGATGAAATTTCATTTCATATATAGTGGTGATTTGCATCTCTTCCTTTTCTTTTTTATCTTCTTCTATTCCCGTCATAATTATAATTATTTGGACGCTGCGTCAACCCATTATATTCATTCACTTTTAAGTGTCGTGGGGAAATTGATTATCGACCAATGTGCTGTAAACTAATAGTTTTACGGACGGATATGTGTAACATGTGTTCGTTTTCTTGATAAAAAGAAAAGGAAGAGAACCTTTTTTGTTGATATGTGCATTTAATTCGTTCATCTTTCTTGAATGTCTAACGGAACGAAGCTTTGAAAACTGAATTAACGTTTTTCAACCGCTTTTCCACGCTTCATATAAGAGATGCGTACCTGCCAGTTAAACCTCCCCAAACCATTCGATATTTCCTATCCAAGAGTTTCAGAGCCTAAGTTTTCCACCGAAGCTACACACCCAGAGAATTCTCTTCCGTCTCTGATTTGATGGAAAGAATGCCGAGCTCACAACACGCGAACGGTGATGGCAACGATGGCAACGAGTTCGGAAAGCGCCAGCCACTTGCTCGGTTAGTCAAGGGCTTCTCCTACTTTAAGCAAATTCTACAGGAAAACCTTTTTGGCTGGCAGAGCAGCAATGCTGCGGATGGAGCAAGAGATAATCGAAATGTGAGGGTCGACCCAGAACGAGCGGAGGAAGGAGACGTTCCTATTTATCAGGTGGCGAAGGTTCAAGATCAAGAATTGATAGAGGGATCTGATGAAAGAAAGAGTGACGATTTTGTCGTGGGAGGAATTAGCGGAATCAACCCTGCGTCGGAAGCAAGAAGATCCTCACAATTGGCCGAAGAAGTTTCAATGGTGAGATCTCACGGACAGACAAGAGACGACGTGGTTTTCACACTCGATAGCACCTATAAGAGTTTAAGGGAGTGGCCATTGCTAGGCTTCAATCATGGAATGGGAGATCGAAGAGCAGCAATTCATGATCAAGACTCGATGCAGAGATCGCACGGGCAGAGGAGTGACTGCGATGCTGTCGCGAATGCGAACAATGCTGGGGGTCGAGGCAGAGCGAATGGCCACAGCAGTTCCAGCATTTACGGGAGGAGGGAAAAAGAAGGAGGAAGCCAAGAGGAAACGGAAGGAACGAAGGAGGAGGTCATCGCGTAAGCAATAGATAAAAAGATAAATCACAAACTTTTTAGCTATGACGCATTTATTTTCTTGGAATCTCTCTCGCAAAGCGAGACGATTAGTTTGCTTTTCCTTTTCTAGGATTTTGTTAGGCACTTCATCAATGGGTTCTCTCTGGGTACAAGGATTTGGGTGAAAATGATTTTCATGGAATTATCACTCTTTAGTCCAGGAGTCGCGTCTTGCCACAAACCAAACAAGTGAGGATAAATTTTCTTGCGAAAATGAAGGGATCTTCCAGAAAGTTTGGATGTGAAGTCTTTGTGCTCTCTTGTCCTTTCTGCTATCTTTTATTATTGGAAATTTGGATCCGTCACATATCTAAGATGAAGAGCCAAATTATCTTGTTTCTTTATTTCTTTTCTTTCTTTTGTTCATGAGGCTAATCAAATTCTATCGACTCAAACATTAAGTGAGGGAATGTTTTACTGTTTACAAATCGAGCAAAATTATTCCTGTTGCAAAAATCCACGGTGCCATATACATATTGTAGTTATTTGTGCTACTGCTATTATTACTACTATTAGTTTTATTACTCCTGCGGGTTTTCTTTAGTCAATAGGCATATATATCTCTCCAATAAGATAATTACTAACATTTGTATCATAACCGAAGCTCCTCTATATTAGCCATTCTTTTCCCGCCAATGAACATTTGTAGTAGTAAATACAATGGAGTATCGAAGATTAGGAAAAAAAGAACAAATGAAAAGACACGTTTCGTTATCTTTTTTCCTTTCACAATGGATTAGTTGATTTAATAAAATCAAAGACAATGTTAGTCAAATTGGGTTCCTCGTAAAATGAGTAGACTCATTTAAAAATGAAAAGACTAGTGAAAAAATGTATGCGTTCAAATTGATAAGCGCAAAATATTGAATTTGATTTAATATAAATCAGTGCATAGTCAGTATATTTGAAATAATAAAGAATAAAAAACTAAAAAGGATAACTCCATGGTTTTAACATGCATTTAATCTTCACTTTCTAACTAAGTATAAACCATGAGAGGTGCGCATGTTGAGTTGTGCCCTGATCTCTCTTCTTCTTTTGTTTCCATTGTTTGTTTGAGGAGAAGTCGGGACACATCGACATGAGAGTGGAAGATCATTAGACGCTTGAAAATTAATTGATTGAATATTCTATTGTCAATAGAGAGATCTGCATAAGGCTGAAGTAAAATTATGTTTTTACTTTTGGAAACTAATATAAATAAAGAAAACTAAGCAATGACGCTGCTGACATATTGAAACTTTGTCTTCTATGTTGTCTAGCTTGAATAGCTAAATCTCTCTTAAGTCATATTGAAAAAAAGCAATATTAGGTTGGTGATATGCAGGAAGTTAATCTTAAATATTTTCCAACTTTGTGTGGTTAAGGATTCAACAAATTTCAAATAAGTTGAAGAGGTCGTAAATTTATGTATGTAACCATCAAGATGTAGATACTCACGCGCTTTTACAAATGAAGAAGAAAAAAGAACCACATTCTCATACTATTTAAAAGAAAAATTAGAGACAGAAGAAAGGATCCGATGAGACTTTTTCGGGAGCTTCAGTGGTGATAAATATCTTAATACGGGGAATAAACAAAAAGTTACAAAATGTGAATGGCTGCATTGGTTTTTCAGAAGGGGATGTAATAAATCAGAGAAATAATATCAAATCATTAATCCATTTTGAACAAATCAATAAACAGATATCATTGAGATAGAGATGAATCAACAGAATTACGTCATTTATTTGCAATACAATCAACAGGTACAATTGTTAGTGTAGTACGTACTGTCGTCTATAAAAGAATTAAGTTTGCTATGTATATATAAACTTTCATGATAAATTCACATATTTCAATTGTTTTTTATTTTTTTAACTTCGTAACCATTAGACGTTGTCACTTTACTTCGTGCAAAAATATGTATGGCAGAACTAAATATTTATCTAATAGATTGAGACATCAAAAGTTGTTCTCTTAGGCCTTTTACTTTTGTTAGATTACTCTTTAAAGTTTTATTAGAAAAGGGAAATACCTATGCGTTGGACTGATCTTTATCTTCGAAATAACAATGAAAGAATTTGAGATCCCTTTTCCAAGTGTAATCCTATTCGTATGCTATCTTCATGATCTTCTCTCGCTTCCACTTAAACTCCAACTGCATGTCAAGAAATTGAAAGGCTTGTTACGGTCGATGGAACTTCTTATGACAAGGAACTAGCTTGAAAACAAGACTTCTTGTTGTTGACCAAAATTCTTACAAAAACTTTCTCCCCCCATTGCCTGTGTGTGTCTATATATATGTTATAATTGTATTCAAACTTCTCTAAGAAGAAAAGACTGTTTATCCATGGACTTCCACATTGAATGCACTCAAAGGCAATTTTAGTATGATATATTAGATTTGATTAGATTATCAATATTATTATCACAATTATGACATCTTTTCTAAGAATGTATGATTCTTCAATATGATAGCTAAGATATACTACACCGTATGATGATAGGCTTGTTACCTCTAGAATCTCGATACTGTAATCGCACAATATCTTAAGTTGGATGTCGACACCATGATATTAAATGTAGTAAGTTTTCGAGGAATCTATATCCAAGTTAGCAATATATAATGTCTGAGTTTTGTTTAGACTATCATGTATCATGAGTATTCCTCTTTATATCATTTTTTTTCTTGCTATTATCTTTTAAAAGCTCAATGATTGATGCCCTAGTCCTTTTTGTTACCGACTTAAGCATTAGTTTCGTCAACCCAATTTAAAGTTGTCGAAAGTGGTCTTCGCGTTGAGAATAATGTGAATTCATGCTATGTTTACACCCAAGAAAAAAAAAAGTGCTCCGGTATAAGATACACACACACACATAAATGCTGTTGTATCCAACACTCAGCCCTTCCAATACCTATGCTAATAAAGTACGTTAGCATTTAGTTAATTGAGATTAGGGTGTAAATTTATCTAGTAAATTAATTCTAAAGGCTCAAAACTAGGGAGGAACTTCAAAGTTAGAGGCAACTTTGTTAATGTGCAATCCCACCTCACTTAATTAGTGGGTTTTACAGCTCCCATATATCATTGAACAATTTATGCTTTCGATTTAAACTTTCTAACATGATATGAGACTAAACTTTAGCATTTCCCAAAATATAATATCGCATCTTCCTCCATCTAATAGATCAAGTTTTCGAATTAAACATTCTAATAATTATACTTTGTAAGAATACTACTTTAGACCAAAACCCTTACTGTTTTGAGCGAACTTCTTGCGAACACTCGAGAGCCCTAACATCGCCATCGCCATCGCCTCCCTGGCACTCGCCTGTCAGCGTCCCCATCAATTAGCCCATCTATCTTTATTTTCTCTATTGTCTTCTTCGAGGGCGCAACCTCAGCTTTGAGGTCGTGAGCCTCAAATCCAATGTCT